>NW_019154103.1:5971362-6034334 GCF_002288905.1 Enhydra lutris kenyoni | reverse complement strand
TAGATATAGATATAGATATAGATATAGATATAGATATAGATATAGATATAGATATATAGCTAGATCCTAACCTGGGCCAAAGGCAGATGCTTAACCAACTGAGCCACCCAGGCACCCCTCTATTTTCAACTTCTTGAGGAACCTCCATACTGTTTTCCACAGTGGTTGCACCAGTTTGCACTCCCACCAACAGTGCACAAGGGTTTCTTTTTTCCCCACATCCTTACCAACAGGGGTTGTCTCCTGTCATTCTGACAGGTGCGAGGTGATATCTCATTGTGGATTTGATTTTTATTTCCCTGGTGGTGAGTGACGTTGGGCATCTTTTTATGTGTCTGTTGGCCATGTCTTCTTTAGAAAAAATGTCTATTCAGGTCTTTTGCCCATTTTAATTATATTATTTGTGGGTTTTTTGGTATTGAATTGTGTAAGTTCTTTACATATTTGGGATATTAACCCCTTATTGGATAGAACATTTGCAAATGTCTTCTCCCATCCAGCCTCACTGCAAATTTTCTAACCACCTGTCATTCTTCATTAGAATCCCACCAATACTTTGACTTATCCAAAACCAAATTCTTCCTTTCCTATTTCTCTTTCTCCAAATCCAGTGCTCTGACTACCTTAATTTTCATCAAGGTATTAACATTTTCCAGTTTTCCCTAGTCTGAAATCCTGGAGTTATCCTTAATTATTCCTTCTTAGTTCAGTAATTAGCCCTTACTCATGCTGAGCTAATGGGAGATTCCCAAGCCTGGTAGTAGAAAGATGCTTTCTTCTTCCTGTGTTGCTAAGCTGATAGGAGCTTTGGGGTGCTTAGTGACCATCTTGCCTGCCTAAGAATGAAACCACATCTGACAGAAGCCGAGCTGAGGAAAGACAGAAGACTCCCCCTGGAGTCCTATATCCAGGCTTGCCTGACGTCAGACTTATCCCATGGACATTACAGTTACATGAGCTACTGACTCTCCTTTTTTGCTGCCACCAGGTTGTCAATTTTCTGTTAAAATCAAAAGAGTTATGATTGACAATGGCTGGGATGCCAGTGGTGTTTGGCGATGGAAGACAGCAAATATTTAAGTACAGTTCTACAAACACCAGTAGGTTAAGGATCCCATGAGGGACCCTGAATGAGATAGCCTTAGATGTCCTTTCAGACTCTGAGAACCAAAGTTCATTTTGGGATTCACTTTTGAATGAGAACACGTTTGTGGGGAACATGGTGCCTCCTTTCCCAAGCTCCTTTCTCTTGGGCCTGTCTCACGTTCCACCCTTCATCAGAGCTGTTGTTGCATTTCCTATCTTCCCTATTAAATCATGATCTCTTTGAGGTGAATGTGAAGAAGCTCAATTAGTGTTTATGGGAAGGAAGGGAGGGTGGAAAGGACAGAAAGGAGCAAAGGGAAGGGAAAGGAAGACAAGAAATCTACTCTTCACGGTATATAAAACATTTCATTGTGAAGTTCCATCTGGTCCCTTAATCGATCCATAATCCTTTCTTGTTGTGTTTGCTACATTTGAACATTTAAAATGCTCTTCTGTGCTTTTAGGTCAATTTTTAAAAAAAGAACCCATAGACAGTAGTGTTAGGTAGCAAAAGGGGCTGTTATGAGGGGAGTGCTCATTCTCAACTCCAGGCCCTCCCTCTCTTGACTTCTTCTTGCTTGCCTCTCCATTTTTCTCATGATTTTCTCAGTTTCCTTCTTTAACAGAATGAAGTGCTGAGACCTACAGGCACTTGAATCATAATAATATATCAGGGAATAAGTGTAAAGACTCTTTCCAGATGTACTTAGACAAGAGACATGGTTGTCTAAATTTTCTAAGGAAAATTTGATGCTGAAATAATAGTTTCCAACAAGTTACAGAAACACTCTCTTTGAGATAAGGGAAACAGAGATGCCTTGTTGGATATTTGACCCCTAGCCCCCCGAGAGAAAAAGAAAGAACACCCTAGCCACCTTCTACTTTTCATTGTCTGGAAGGTTTTTCTGTCTAGACATTTCTTAAGCAGTTAGTATGGTGCTGAATGTAATAATGGCAGGTCCAGCTGGCCTAGACTTCCTGAAAAGGGCCTCTGCATTGCAGCATGTTGAAAATAGTAGCCAGTGCCCCAAGAGGATGGGGTTTCTCATGGAATGATGTCTGTCTATGCATCCAGGAATTCATATTGAAACACCTATTGCGGGGCACCTGGATTGCTCAGTGGGTTAAGCCACTGCCTTAGGCTCAGGTCATGATCTCAGGGCCCTGGGATTGAGCCCCACATTGGGCTCTCAGCTCAGCAGGGAGCCTACTTATGATCTCTCTCTCTCTCTCTCTCTGTCAAATAAATAAATAAAATCTTTGAAATACCTATTGAGAACTTAGTGTATACTGCACACTATTAAATTCTGAGGGAGAAGATGCCAAAACATGGAATGCTGTCCTCACTCTCTAGGAGCTTATAATCTAATCAGAAAGACAGGATACATACACCCACCTACAAATTTCCTTTCAGCTAAGAACCTGAAATTGGCATTGGGGAAGGTATGTTCTATGGTGAGTGCTGTGAAGTGTGTAAACCTGACAATTCACAGACCTGTCCCTCTGGGGCTAATAATACATTATATGTTAATAAAAAATAAATAAAAATTTAAAAACACTGAAATCGGGTTCTCAATGCTCGCCACACATTACTATCACCTGAGGAACATTAGGAACACTACTGACGCCTGAGTGTCCTCCCACACAACTGAATGAGAAATATCTGGGTTGAGCCTAGGCATTGATAATTTTTAACCCCGCCATCTCCCTCACCCCCCCAACCCCTTGAAAATCTAAGGTGCAATCGGCCTTGAGAAACTCTGGCCTAAATGCTACCCCTTCTTGCCCACAGTGATCGATTTGCCCTCCCTGATTTCCCCAGCCAAAAGGGATGTACACTGACTGATTCTCAAGGGTTCCAAGTGTTTCCATCAAAGAAACACCCAGGAAACCTCAGACCAACTCTTGTTTTCCAGAAGACACAAGGAGGAGGAGACCATGGCAAGAGAGTCAACAGACTGCAGCCTTGGCCCTCATCTGGAAGATTTCTTCACTGAGATTTGACAAAAGGCAAGGTCTAATCAGCCAGGCCTAGGAGATGACAGAGAAGTCAGAAGCCAAGGTCAATGCAAATACGGTCCAAGTCTTGGACTAACCATATGTATTCCCTGGCAGCCACTTTCCTTGCTTGAAAACATCGACATTCATAAACTTGGGGTCCAATGGACCAATGGGAAGAACATTTCAAGTCACAAAACTGGAATCTTTGGGAAGCAACACAAGTTGACCTAGATTTTTTCCTCCTCGGCTTCCATCTTTTGACTGTATTCCCAATTGGTGCAGGTGCAGAGTCCCATCTAACAGACGCCAGCCAGGCCTTAGTGTCCCAGAACATTCTTATGCACTGACGATGGCTGACTGGCTGGGAGATGTGGCTTAGTCTTGATTAGTCTTTTTTTTTTTTTTCCCTTTGTCCAAGGGACCCCATTCGGCCAACACTAATCCATTTGTCCAACAGGCTCAAACCTAATCACCAGTACTCGTGGTCAAAGCCTCTAATACCCTGACCTATCTTTGTAATTGCCCTGACCAATATAGCTGCTTTTTCTCACTGAAAGTTCAGACCGGGCCAGGCTCCAGGCTCTACCTCCAAATGTGATTAATCCACAACATCAGAGCACGGGAGATGCACACTGGAAACTTTTTATGTGCTGCAGGCAAAACTGCAAGACTGACCATAAACTTCGATGTAATTATTTCCTAAGGGTATATACAAGATGCTTTTGTTTAGAAGATGGCAAGTTTTCCAAGGCCTCAAAAGGGTTCCAAGAGCTTACTCAGGACCTACTGCTTTGGAGGAAACAAGAGCTTTCTCACCAAAAGAAAAAACCAGTTTTCAAGCCCACTTGGATTTCCTATTTCAGAGCAGCTCAGACCTTCCAGAAAGGACTTTGGGATCCTAAAATCCCCTTAACCACAAGCTGTGTTTCCTGGGAAGTGGTGTTACCTGGTCGTGTGGTCCCTCAACACCTTGAGGCTCTGCCCTGAGGGGTGACAACAGACCATTTCACTGCTTTCTATCCTCAACATTCCCGTCACAGTCTCCAAGTGTCACGATCCAAAATGTCACATCCAAGACATCTCTAGTCCATTCTCCTCTTCCCTACCCCCATTCTGAATGAGGTTGAAAGGAAAGTAGAAATTCTTTGAAGCTGTGTCCCCCAAAGGGCATCCCCTGTGCCCCTTAGCCACAGAACAGGGCACCTGCATTTCTGGGGCATGAGTTTCATTTAGCCCATGGTGTTTCCCCTCAATACCAGCCATACTCTCATTGGTCTCTCCATCAACCTTTACTCCGTTTCTACTACCTGCTGGGTAGGTGCTCAACTGTACACTTCCAAGGCTCCCAACCTGCATTAGAAGTAGCCTCTCGGGGCGCTTCCACTCTAACCAAGAATGGGGACAGTAAGGACACTAAGGATTCCTGGGTTGGGGTTTCCAGAGCAAATGATACTGACGCCAGTACTTATGGAAAAATGAAGTCTCATCACTGCATTCAGCTCATTTACAAAAGAAGTCCTCATCCGACTCCATCTCAGAAGGAATCTGAAAGGGGGCCTTTTTTCCCCCTCATTCTCCTCACGTGTTGTCTCAGAGCCCCTCACTGACACACCACTGCCAACCTCCTTCTCGCCCAACCTGTCACCTCCACTGGGGAGGTGACACGGCTGTTCTGTGGGGCTGCTTTGTCTACGGTCGGAACGTTCCGCATCTTTGGAGAAGGGCAGCCTTAGGAGTTGTACATAGGAGCGAGTGTTCCCTCCGGTGAGAATTCCTCCCACGTTGCTTCTGTGTGAGGCCCAGAACCAAATGAATCGGAGGATTTAGCACCCTTCTCCCAGCCCTCCAAGTGTTGCATTGGAATAAAGGTTAATTAAGGCAAAAGGGGGAAGATGTTCTTACACTAAACTTTCCAGCGAAGTCCCTGGGTTTTCCCTGATGTGTTTGCCCTTGGCAGTTCAATGAAAGAGAGCACGTCTTCAGTGGCCGCCACCACTGGCGTCCTGCGTTCTGACCTCCTGGGTCATCTCTATCTTTTGTTCTCCATCTCTCTTCTGGGAAAAGCTTTTGCATGGCCCTCCCCCATTCTCATTTCAGTTATTCTGGTGCCTTTTCCTTTCCTAAGTCAGCCATTGGGGGCAGAGCTCTTGAACCAGGGTTCTCTACCTGGGCCGCTCATTGGACACAGCTGGCGGTTCTAAGTCCTGGTCGGCCACGGGGGGCCCAGCCCCAGCAGTCCCATGGGTTTGGGGGTGGGGGTGAGTGCAGGCGGCACAGGATTACAGCTGCCCAGGTGTTTCTAATAGGCCATGAAGAAGCCCCCGCTCTGGTTTTCCCTGGCCCTGCTTTCTCTTACTCATTCTGTGTGCTCGTCAGTCATCACTGCTCATTATTCTAAAGACAGAGAGCTGAAGCTGGGCCATCACTTCGTTCTGGAAGTGAAACATGACATCAGGGGAAATTATCGCCCTCATTTTCAGCCACAGCTAAGAGAACTCTCATTCCTGGCCCAAATTTCATCATCAACATCACCAGTTCCCAGAAGAAGTATTGCCCGTATTTCTGCGTATCATTGTGAAAACATAACCACCCTTTTGTGTTCGAAAAAGCGATACACAGAGCTGTTACTCCATGGAGGTTGTGCGGCACCATGAGTGTGTCTTTTCCCACTTCTTTGCATCTCTACTTCCCTCTGCCCTTCCGTGTCTCTATCCTTAAGAAGATCTTTGAGTGTATTATAAAATATAATGCCAATATTTTTTTCTTGTTCATTTGAGACTATTTTTGATCCTCGTCATTTTTTTTTTAAGATTTTTTTTTAAAGATTTCTGTGTGAAAGAAAAGAGATTGCTACTTAGGCGGCCTACTGCCAATTTGTAAAAGCAGAATGAGGCAGAGAGAACACTGTCTAGGACCGACCAGAAGACCCGTGTCCTGCTTCAGTCATTTGCTACTCCTGTGTCCTGAGAGGCAAACCACTGACATTCTCTCTCCCTTCTCCCAACCACGAAATGGAGAATGTTTTCATGGCCCGTATCCACAGCCCACATTCATGGTTATTATGAGAATCAAATAAGCCAGTATTTTGTGAACATATTTTGATTTAAAAAAAAAATGTTCCTTTTCATGGGTATACAGTGAGTTTGAATCTTTCTGTAAGGAAACTTTCCATGCCCAACCTCTAAACTCTCATCTCATTTTCTTTGGAAACCTTGCTTGCATTTGTGTGATCAGAGCTCTTGCGGGTCTATAGGAGGCTTTTCTTTTTCTGGGAAGGCTCTTCCACAGTCTGTCTGCTGCTTTCTGGAAGTTCCATTTCAGAAGGCAGCCTGGTTAAGTTCCATCCCAACATCTGCAAATCACATCCACAGGGAAAATGTGACTCACTCAAGTTACTGTGTTAAGTTTTCATGGATATTGTTCAGGGAGTAGGTGTTGTCTTTGGGCCAAATCACTTGAAATCATCATGACATCAGGCCTGTCACTGAAAAGCTGATCTGCCCCCACAGGAAGTAGGGAGAGGGGTGGGTGCTGTGACACAAGGTTTATAGTAACCTTTCTTATAGTAGAAAGGCCACTTTTCTAGCCCTCTTGAAGCATTAGAGATAAGGCAGTCAATGAACGCCTAGGATGCCTGGCACACAGTGGGAGAGCCGTAGAGGGGGCCCAACGCATTATGGCACACTTATAAATAACCCAGTACAAAACGGAACAGCCAAGGCGTCTCAGCTCCCGTGCAATGAGAAGAAATGCTAACAAACCATGGTTATGCAGCATGGATGCTGAGTATCTGAAATTCTGGCTCCCTACTCCCTCTTTTGTTTACATCTGACATCACTAATTGGTCATCCCTTTATCTGCAGATGACCCCAGATTGGACCCCAGAATCTGATGCCATTCAGTTGAAACAGCTGCTGCCAGTCAACCCAAGACAACAATTGCTATGAAACCATCAGACATCCCCAGTGCGAAGCGTTCAGTAACCAAACGAGTTCATTCATGACCCTTGTTCCAACACTCAAATCACATTATCACAGTTAGCATCTTCTTCCTCCTCATCTTCATCATCAATGTCATCATCATTGTTTTTGTCATCAGAAAGCGACTTCCAACTATTTTCTTTAGAAGGTATTTTTGTCTTGATGTGGCACCTTACCAGGATGGGGGGCCGGGTCCTCCTTTCTATATTTTTATGCTTTAGTCTTGGTGGCCATACTCTTCTCCTTCCCTTTCCCTCCACTTCTGGCTAGAGCTGAATATATTTCAAAAAGAAGTTATATGCATTGTCCCTTTTGGCATAGGATTTTCTCTCCCTTACAGTAGTAAGATGGTATCATGAATTCAGATCTGAATATTGGTGAATCGTTGAATCCATGAGAATAGACTACTGACATTAGAGTAGACTCCAGGAGAAATGTGCAGTAGGAAGAAGTTCAACAATAACCTATGAAGGAACTCGGCCAAAGAGAAGAGAGGCGTTGAAGGGGTGGGGGGTGGCCTGTAGGGAGAGCAACATCCTCTACTGAAGAAGGAACATAGTCACTGTAGGAGTTCATTATCTCTTGGTTTCTCCTTGGCCCCTTTTCACAGTTGCTTAGAGAGAGAAGCACTTACTTGGGTTCGAAGCATCCTCCTCCCACTGGTTTGGTGGCTTTGGTCCTCAGAGGCTGGGCCACTGCAGAAGTCAGCATCTAGGTATATAAAGGAGAAGAACAGGTTCCTGAGTGGCTTGCAGGATTCCTGGCCTACAAATAAACAGGAGAGCCCGCCCTCACCTCCTCTAGGGACTAAGACAACTTAGCAGGCCTGAATAACGCAGCTGTCAGAGCTGGTGGGACCAAGACATGGCCACCTGCCCTCCTGAAGAAGATTCTTGGGAAACTCTCTACCTCCAAGGCAGCCAGATGAAGACTTCCTGCCCTAGGTTCATAGCAAAGTTTTTCCAGTATAAAGTCAGGAGAGAATATGTTGTTATGGTGTAGGTGGGGAGTAGATGAGAGACAAGGTGAAATTTTTTTAAATTACTTTTAAGTGAATGGAATAAAAACCTTACATGGATTCTAATTACCTCTTGAACTCAGGGCTGGAGAGAAGTACTGGACCAAGCCAAATCAGAGAAATCCAAGAGGCCTTGACCCATCAGTAAATACAGACTTCCATATGAAAATGAGTGAATTCACCACCAAGCACTCCAGCCACTTTCCACCGGACAGTGACACTAACACAGAGCTGAAACACCAAGAACGCTACTATGTGTGCTGTGGGCATCTGTCCACGTGGTGGGGAGCCCAGTCCAATGCAAACCTGAAGGAAGAGTACAAGGCTCCGGTTCAGAGGCATCTGTTGTGCACTGGTCTCAGTAATCACTGTGGCCAGCAAAGATTCCCAGGACAGTGAGTCACTAAAGCCAAAAAAAGCCAGAGAGACCAGAAGGTATCCAATTTCAAGAGGAACACAAGAAGACCAACCAAAAGCAGGCTGTGATTAGACTCCCACCAAATTTCTCAGGTCCTTTCCCCAGTCTCTGAAAGATCAATGTTAAGGAGGCATTGGAAGCCCAGAGCTTGCTCCAGAGCTGCCCAGTGAGACCGTGGAATTCAGACTCTGAAATCCCAGGCCAAAATGTATTATGACCTCTGACTCCACTCTCATCAAGCTCTGTGTTCTAGATGTGGCAGAAATCAAGGCTTGAGGCTCTATAAGAAAGGAAAGGAAATGATCACCTGTCCTATAACCTGGCCAAGATCCTGACTTATATTTATGTTTTGGATAAGGAGAAGAGGGAGGTAGGGTTCAAAAGAGAAGGATGACGCTGTTGATAAGGGGGTTGAAACACAATAACATTCTCACTCTGGAGCAAGGGGAATTTGGCTCTACTGTAATTAGCTCCACTGCCCTGAGTAAAACCAGTCAACATATCCTAACATAGCTGGGCCTGTGCTTTCCCAGGATAGCAGTGCTGCACCATGCTGACACTGTCAGCCTCTGTTCATTTCCTCCAATTCCGCAAGAACACTACAGCACATGGGGCACAGAAACTCCCAACTTGTTAAGAAATACTTGTCTCAGGCTCCCCAACCAGGACTGGGTACATTTGACCAATCAGATTTTCTGTTGCTCTTTGATGTCATGTCCCAAAGGAAGCTTTCCCTAATTTCACCATATTCTCTCTCTTTCACCCTCCAGCTACTCTGCCTCTCCTTGGTACTCTGTCATTTCTTGCCCATTGTGTCTACATCCCATTAGAATCTGAGATTGGTAAGGGACTTGATAGTCCTCAGAGTCTAATTCAGGGCCACACCCAAGACATGATTAATTACATGTTTCTGGAAGGGAAAAGGAGAATGGAATGACTGACTTGCCCAGGTCTGTTGGAACTTAGCTGGGTTTTGCTGGAGAAAGGCCTCAGATTTGGGCAAACTGAGACACCCTGCCAGAAGGGAAAGTGGGAGGTAAGGAGGAAAGAGGGCAAGAAAGAGGGCAGAACTCTGTGCACTCTGCCTGTCCACCTGAGGAGCAGCCTGCCTTGCTGCTAAGATGCTGGCTGCTGAGTGACAGGTGAGCTACTGGGGACTAGGGGGACATTCAGTGAGCTCATCCCCATAAAGGAGCAAAGAGATGATGGGTCAGACTTGGTCCAGATATCACTGAATTCTGAAAATGGAGTTATATTCATTCAGGGAGCATCTGTTGAACACCTATATTTGGTCAGGTTCTGGGCCAGATACTAAGGATACGGAAGTCAAAACCCCCCAGGGGTGCAGGAAAGCAGGGGACATGCTGAGGACATGTCCAGGGTGCTTCCTGTTTCATCATGTGGTATAGCTCTCATCAACATTATGAGCCGTTCATCTGTCAGGTTGGCATACATGCTGTCGTCTACCTTGGGGACACCAGAGGACACTGTTCCAACCTCTTTCATAGGACGTCACCACATCCTCTTGTCTGTAAAGCCCATAGGGCCAGAGGACCGTTGGTTGGTTGGTTTTTACGCAGTATGCAGGCCTTGTCAGAGGTGGATTGAAAGGATCGGTGGGCCCATGGCTTAAATTAGACTTGACACCATGACCAGGCAGACATGAGGCTGCCAGCGCTGGCTGGGGGATAAGCACATACGAAAAGGATACCAGGGCAGAAAGGGGTGCCAGGTTTCTGCTGAGCTCAGGGCAGATGGAGCTAATCCCCCAGATACCAGCCCTGCCTGCTCCTTCCATGGCCCTCCAGGGTAAGTCATCTAGGGACCAATGTCCGGGTGGCTGCATCCTAGGCCAGAGCCCTGCCTTCTTTTTGCCCTACTCCTCATTTTCCATTCTGAACTACTGGTCGTGAACCAACAAGGACTGTGTTGGGGACTTTTATCATGGTGCACAGAATAGAGACACAACAAATGTTGAGTGACGTTGACTATCTTAGTCTTGGTTGGCCTCCAGTCTAGCCTCAGATTCAGTGGCCACGGACCTGCCACTGTGTTTGTTTGGCTCTTGCTAACTGCTGACTGTCTTCCCTACCCTCCCACCCCACTCTAACCCCTCATGGCACACTTAGAGAATGGCTTCGTTAGTGGAAGGAGAACTAGCCTCCTCTTGAGTTGTTTCAGAACTCAGAAACCTTGTAGGAGGCATTCTGTTTTACAGATCAGAGGGAAACAGACAAGGAAGAGGTCTCAGAATTAAGATGAAATCACCAAGACTGTAAATGGTTTCTCTCTCTCTCCCCTCTTTTCTGTTTATAGAATTTCTCCTCTGTTTTTCCCCCTCTCTTTCCCTCCCTTGTTCCTGGCCATGAGCTGGGGGTAGAACAGTAAAGCAGGACCCTTTATTTATTTATTTATTTATTTTACATTTCTGAGACTTCACAGATAGTTGGAGTTTATTTCTACCATAAGGGAAAGACTAGGAGTGCAGCTTCTTTACAAGGAAGGTCACAGAGGAAACCCTCCCTTCATCACTAGCCCACTGCCTCCCGTGTTTACAAAGTATTTAAACACAGTGTGCTGAGCAAAGAGGGGAATGATGGGCAGGGGCCTGAGGGGAGAGCAGGAGTTATCGGGAAGGCTTCACAGAGGGGGTGATACTCAAGTTGAGATTTGAAGAATAAATGGAAGTGTGCTATGCCGTTACGATTTAACAAAACTTCTCAGCAATTTGTGATTAAGATAAACCAAGTGAGAAAGCAAGTTTTATCAGAGACTTACTATTCAGGGCAAACAGAGGGGTTCAGTATATATTTTACCCAGGCTGGGACCCTTTCCTCCACAGGCTGTCCATCGTATACTGGGTGTTCATGTCCTAACTGCCATCCTTTAGCTGCCCTAAGACCCCATGATCCCCATCTGTAATGGCCTTAAGGAAGTGAACTAACACTATGTCAAAAGCTTTTCTGAATTATGGGTTAAGACAAAGGATTTTGGTTCCATTCACTGTTAACCAGAAACTTCCAGTATGAAACACCCATTTCCCCCCACGGCCGGCTGGCTCATTGAGGTGTTGCTGCATCTGGCTCTTTGTTTTGCTTTCTTCCTTCTGTTTGCTCCGAGCCCCTTCCTTTTACTCTGGATTTTGCGCTCCTGTCTCTCAGCAGCAGCATTTTCTTCTCGTCCTCCCTCCTCTCCGCCCTCTCAGTTGTCAGCACTTGACTCAGCCTGAGCTGTGTGGGAACGCGGGTGGGGAGCGAAGCCGGGAGTCTGGGCTCTGAAGGAGAGTCACGTCTAGCTACTCTTCCCTCGATAGGGTACACCTAGTCCCTCCTCAGCTGACCGCTCTCGTTGAAGCTATTTTTGAGGGTGAGGCCATAATGCCATACTCCAGACTGAGTATAAAAAGCAAGGCACATGGGGTGGACGGTCAGAGAGACTGACGTCTCTGAAGGAGGAGGTTGGAACTTTGACAAGACGCAGCTGGCTGAGGGAGGGAGCTGGAAGATTCAGCCCTGGGATGAGGAAGAAGAGGAGGAGGAGGCCTTTAAATAGCAGGTGGCTTCACTGTTTCTATAAATGAAAATGGTAGGTTTTCACTGAACACTGATTACGAAAACGGTCTTTTATTAGACAGCTGCCTCAACCCAGAGGATGGCCCTTGAGGCTCTAGCTGGGGACGTCACCCCGCCGTTCCTAAACACGGTTCACTGCACCTCACCACCCAGTGCCGGGAGGGTTCGCTGTTTCTCTCTGCTCAAGGCCTCGGCCCAGGCCAGGACTGACAGACCCCTGGAGATGGAAGGACAGTCATAGGCCACGGCTCTGTTTCACACACTGCCAGATTTCATTATTCTTGCCATTTGTGTATTTGTCTGAGAGTCGTTCATTTTCTCTTGGGGAGCTTGAAAAGGAGACCCACATGTTCTTCCCTGGGAGATGAGAGCGGGTAGGGAGGAGCGTGCAGGCTGATGAGGCCGGCCTTTTAAAGCTATTGGCAGGTCTTCTCTTTACAAGGCAGAGCTGACTGTCATTGGTCTTTTCTCTCTTGAATTATTGGAAAAATCCCTTCTGGAATGGCAGAATGAAGTGAGAAGGAGACTGAGCAGCATTTAATCTCTGACTAAGTCACCTGCCTTGCAGCCTCCTTGCTTTTAGGAAGTTCAATGCAGCATTTCACGGCAGGTTTGAGGAGTCCACTCCACTGGCCACCGTCTCCGGGGAAAGCAGGGCAGCCCAAGTGGCTGAGACATCACAGTCAAGGATGAACCAAAACTTCATGGGCTAGGTCTCCATGTTAAGCCAGGGGATCCACTGTCACTTCCCAAAAAAGGGTCAATAATAATAGCTAATATTTATTGAGCACCTGTTATGTGCCAGGCAGGGTGCTAAATGTTCCAAATCCATGAACTCATTTAATTCTAGCAACTCCATGAAGAAAGTGATGTTTTCATATGAAGCCACCAAGAAGAGGATCAAGAACTTGCTCACAGAGGCATAGCTGGGACGTGCGAAGCCAGGATTCAAACCCAGCCTAAATAGAAGCCTAATACTTTGAACTACCCCCCTAGGCCATCTCCCTCCATACTGCTCTGTGAAGGGGTTCAGAACAGGCCACCCCAACTATCCCGCTCTACCATGTTGACTCTCTTGAGGTAAAGACCCTTGAACAACAGCAAATACAACAAGTCTAGCCTTCCTTCGAATTTTCCTCAGAAGCAGGAGATGCGATTCTCATAGAAGGCTGTCATCCCTGTACCAGAAGGAAAGTAACATTCTTGTCATCACAGATAAGCTGGGATGGAGAGAATTCTACACAAACAGACCTTGTTAAAAATAATTCTTATCTTCCTCAAGTCTCTCTATGTAGTTCCACAACTGCCTCTCTTGGTTCGACCGAATCTGAAAGCAAGTCGGTTTCACCATTTCTTTGGTTCTTCATTCCTTGGGAAGAAGGCTCTCGGGTCACATAAAACTTGCATTAAATCCATGTGCATATTTTTCTCCTGCTGATCTGTGTCAGCTGAAGCCTCAGGCCTGGCCCCAAAGAACCCTAAGAGGGTAAAGGTAAAAGTCTGTCTCCCCACAACTGCTCTCTTCCAAATTTACCCTGTTATTGCACCCACATTTTCTCTCTCCATCTGTCCTCCCAGACTTTCCTACCAACATGAGCCACTACAGCAAGCACTGCCTCTTGCTGCAAATGTCAGGTATCCTTGGTCAGATCAGCTTAGCATGGGACTTTCTGCTAAGATACATCAGGGACATTACTACTTGGAGAGAAATGCAAGCAGAAGTTGTCTGTGACCCATCTGCTAGGTAAGGAGACGCTCAAAGGCCACCTGGTGCAGGAGTTTTCTTTAGAAACAGGGTAGGGGGATGGGCAAGGAGGTCATAAAAGGAATCAAGACACATCTCACCGAAGCCCCTCCAAGACAGAGCCTGTGTCAAGAAGCACGTCATTCAAGAAGTAGGCTACACAATCTAGTCCTCTCTCAAACGTACATTTTGTAAAGTCATTTCAGTCAAGTGAGGATAATTGATTTTTCACCATGAAAAGGTAGTTTTGACAGCAGTCCTGGAAACAACCAGGGTCTTGGACACTTCAAATCAATCAACCTGGAGGCTCAGTGGGACTTCCCAAGCAAAGAGTGTGCAGCTTCCAAACCTTCCTTGCCCCTCTCACAGGTACTGTAGGGGGACAGACCCCCGAGTGTCATGAGAGCAAGGCTGGTGGGCACCCACCCACGTGTCCGGTTCCCACTGGGAGCTGAGGCAACACACGCACTTCCCAGATGGTGGGTTTTGGAAGATAGGGGCTGGCTGTCCCCCAAGCCCTTTCCTGACCGCCTGGCTCTGGCTTTGGCTTGGGGGCCCAGGTGGATGCCGCCGCTCTGAGAAATACATTTGCCCTTTGGTTGCAAAACATCTCTAAGTGATTGATGAACCGGTCCCAGGGAAGAAGGAATAAGTCACCAGCACCTGAAATATAGCCTCCTCTAGAAAATATTTTACCCTTTCAGGAAGCCCCACGCCACACTGACATTAATTACAACAGGAAGAAAAGAGCATCAGATTCAGTCACAGTCGTAGACACTCGAGGCTGCCTAACAAAGGAGTCACGGTTCCGTGTAACAAGATGAGAAATTTACTCACCATAAACCGTGACCTTTGTTTTCCCCTTTGGCGAAATGTCCTTAGTACCCGATCCAGCCCTCAGTAGGGGCGGTAACTCTTTCTCAGCAGATGGTGTCCACCAGCCTTAGGAAATCAGGAAAGGTCGCAGGCCGGGCTGGCCCAGCGCACATGGCTGGCTGGGTGCGGAGCCAAGCTCAGAGCCGGCCTCTTGGGGAAGCTACTAGCCTTGTTCAGGCCAGAACTCCCAACTCTGTGTCCTTATTTGGTGTCCTTGGGACCACAAGGTCGCCTCTCTGGGCCTTTGCTGATTCTTATATAAGAGGTGGGGGTCAGTCTGGCTATGTCTAGCTATATTCACACCATTATTAGCAGTGGAATCCATTTTATAATCTAAATACTAAAAGATGCTCACTAAGGCACAAACCCAATGCAAGTGGAGCTTCTTCAGTGTAGTATAACGTGATGGGACGGGGTTGTATTATTCAGATTCCGGCTCTGGCTCTTACTAGTGGTGTGCCCTTGGAACAGCTGCTTACTGGTCCAGCCACAGTTCTTTCTCACAGGTGTATGAATGCCTGTTTCCTAGACGGATTAGAAGGGCTGAGGAGAGAAGACACACATAGCTCTTAGGACAGAGGGTTTCATAAACTCTTGTTCCTATTACTCACCATGATCGACTGTAGCAGGGTGGGAGGCCTCAAGTTTCATAAACTCAGTCCTTCCCTTCATTCCCATGGCATTCTTTGGTAGCGCTAAGGAAGCGTGGAGAGATCTCTGGGTTCTGTGGGGTCCAGCCGGAGAACCACAGGATAGGTGAGTGCTTCCCAGACTTTCTGAGACCAGTCACCTGAGGTGCTTATAGGTACCTAGGTGACCAAGATGCAGTTGGTGTGATTCAAGTCCAGGGCTCTGTGCTTAACGAGGACACAAGGTGCTTCTTATCTTCAGGCTTTCTGGGGGGACTCCACAAAAGGATCCCCAAAGTCCCTTCAGCTCTAGCATGCCAGGATTCCATCTCTTTTCTGCCTCAGTCAGGGCCAGGACCCCCACACAGATAAGCCTTGTGGGCTCGAGGCTGGTGGGGAAGCGGCCCGTGTCTGGCTCTGAGCCCCACGACCCCCTCTCCCCAGCCTCCTGCTCTCTGGATCCTGGCCTCTTACTCCAAACCTGAGGTCCTCGCCTGGCCTCTCAGCCTCGGTGGACTTCCTTGGCCCTCACATGTGCCCATCCAGAAGTAAGGCCTCTCCTGGTTCTGTTCCTGCCAGCATCCTGGTGGGACAATTTCACGGGTGGAATCAGAGTGCGTTAGAGTCAGAAGTCTAAGGAGATGCTATTTTCTGCCTAATCTGTTCTCTCCCCATGGGTCAATTTGGCTGCACTTTTATTTTGAAATAAGAGAACCTAGAAACAAACTTAGAGCAAACACCTTATTATTGAGAACCATCTGCAGAAAATCCCACGGAGCAGCTCCAAGGTCAAAGCTTATCTGTTCTGACTCGTACACAAAGCAGCCAGCAGGCAGGCAGGATGGGAAATCATAGAATCATAAGAAATTTGGGTAAAAGCAAGCATTTTCTGTTCTGTCGAATGTAAAAGTAAGAATTCTCTTTGCAACTTAAGCCTTAAAACTAAGAGCATTTGTGTATTTTACACAAACAACAACGATGGTGTTGAGTTGGCTGGGGTGGTCAGGAAAAATCAACAGCAGCCTTGGGACTCATACTTGGCTCTTTCCTTCTCCTCAATCCCAGATTTTCATTTTTCAAAAAGTGCCATCTGTTCTTTTTGTAACTTTCATGTGGAAGAGAAATAATTTCAATCCTTGAAATGATGTATTTCCTCTCCTTCTTTCCCCCAGCCTGAGTCCCTCTTTCTATACAGGTAAAGGCAAGGGAGGGGGTCAGAACGGAGTTTCTGTTAATACTGTGTGTGCCCACCTCCCACCCGCAGAGGATGAGCTCTGGGATGCGGGGCTATTGAGCAGTGGTATGAGTAGGATACATACTGGGGTCTGCTTCAGGTTCCTTCTAGACCCGTCTGGGATGATGGAAATGTCCTCTATCTGCACTGCCCATTGGAGAAGCCACTGGCCACATGTGGCTAGTGAGTTGTTGAAATGTGGCCTGTTCAACCGAGGAACTGAATTAAGTATATTTCATTTAAATTAATTTAAATCTTAGAATTAAATAGTTCAATATATGACCCAGTTTAGGAGATTCATTGTGTATGTGTTGGGGGAAGGTGCAAGAAAGATGAGCAATGCTAGGATCCTACAGCAGCAAGCTTTGACTCCCTCCTTCCTCTCTTGGTCTCCTTTGGGTCCATGGTCCTCCCACATCCCATCAACAACTACCCAAGCAGCTCATGAAGCAGTTTCCTTCAACATATGGCCCCTTGGGTTTTTTGTTGTTATTTTTTAATGATTGTAGCTTCAAGCTACTGTTGTCATTATGTGGGCTATCCTGGTCTAACTATACTCGTCAAGGTTTCTAGCATTTAAAAAAAAATTAAAAATTAAAAAGAAAAATTTTCAAAGCATTCTGCAAAAAGGAATGTGAGGCCAGCCTTCCACCCAGATAGAGAAGGTGCCATGTTCCACTGGAAATGTCTGCCCTGGATGCAGGCACAGGAGAAATGGTGGTTCTCGTTCTCGGCTCTGCCAGTCTCACCCTTAGTCGCTGTTGTGGCTTTGCTTGGCAAACCAGGGAGCTAATTAACTTGCATATCCAGTATATTCCATATAGGTACTGTATCTTGGGAGAGAAGCCTCTTGTTTTCTTCTCTTTCCCCCTCAATGCTTGCCTACCTGTTCAACCCACCATCATACTCCCAACCCCAGTATCCGTGACATGTTAAAGTCTCTTGGCAAAACATGAGTTAAATATAGAAATAATTCATATAGTCTGTTATTTAAAAAGACTAAACGAGGCCAGCTGGATTGAATTATGGAAAGAAAACCAACCTTTCCCACAAGTCTGCCCTTCTGGGCTTAAAGAAAACAAAGTGATCGACTCCTGGTTTTCTCCCACTCAGTACTGTTAAAGGGCTTTTTAAATAGCTCAATCATCAGTGACGTCATTTGATGCTCCTGACTGACACAGAAAAGGCAGGTCATGTTTTACAGAAGAAGAAATGAAGGTCCAGGGTGGACAAAAGCCTTGCAGATGATCACTGGTTACTTTCTTGCTTTGAGCATTTGGAGACTGAGGTGGGACCCAGCATTACCCAGCCTGTCTGACTTGGTGGTGGGAGAGCCTTCTAGGAGCTGACCTGCATGAGGGGCATTTTTATTGAGAAGGAAGAGAGGTTACATCCCTCTTGGAGGAGAACATGGTGTCTCTCTCACATTTTAGCCTTGGAGTCAACTCTATGGTTCTGTGTCCAGGTTCTCCTAGGGAGAAGGGGGCTTCAGGGATCATCTCCGGAAAGGGTCCAGCATGCTGCTTCTGAGGGCAGAAAGAAGCAGGATCCCGTGTGCAGGAAGTAGGTGTTCTCCACCGTTCTGTGTGAAACACCAGGAGTCTGGCAGGCAAGGCTTCCTGGGGACGAACAACGACTCTACAGCTCTTGGCATTGACGCATGGCGGACGTGAGCAGCACGGTTGGGGTCTACTCTCCGGGCATGAGCACATAAAAAGTTGCCACTCCTTCTCCCACCTTCTCTTTAAGTCTTTTGGATGGCTTGGAAGGACGGATGTAGGCCTCTCCCTGATTCCCATTTGCCGCTAACATGGGGCCCCGGGGTAATGGTGACACACAGCCCCAGTGGATGCACAAGCAGACAGCAAAGAAGGGGCAGCAGGGAGAAAGAGCATAAGGAGACAAGTGAGATTGCATGAGCCACCACAGCCACTCCCCGAAGTACGTACGGAGCCCTGCGAGGTGCATGTATTCCGTAAGTATTCATGTGACGTCTGTTACTGACGGGCCGATGAGGCTCAGAGGAAGCAGGGGACACAGTAATAAGCACATGAAATTAACTTGTAAATTGTGATCCAAGTTCTTCCCAGAGGATTCGACCTGCTGCTGCTCGGACAGTGTGGTCAGGCCCGCGGCAACATGTGAGGCAGAAGGTCAGTTAAGGAAGCAGAAGGGCACAGCATTGGTAAACTGCCGACTTACAAGAATAACAGATTTTTGAAGAGAAGAAAACACCTGGGTGTCTTTAGTAGTGGACCAGGAAAGACCCTAGAAGAGCAAACATGCCCCAGATAATCTTTTTTTTTTTTTTTTTTTTTTTTTCTATCAGACTGAGGAAAAGCAGGTGAGCGCAATGAAAACTAGCCTGGACTGGACCCTGTGCCCTTCCGGTGGACGGAGGGGCCAGGAAGGCTGTCCTCGTTGCTTCCAGGGAGGCTAACAGGCCTCCAAACACAGGAGACTCAACAAATACTTGTTAGCTGATTACCTAATTTTAAACTCTCACGCAGTTACATTTTTCAAGGAAATTTGGCAAAGGAAACCAAGTAACTATTTTTGGCTTCTCTTTAGGTTACACTTTATTCCGCACCATTTTGAGCCAATACAGTATGAATATATAATTACATATGGGGTAGTTTTAGCAACTCTGCAGAAGATAAACTTCCTGCCACTGGTATTTATGTTCTGATGCAGAAGACACCAAAAGGAGGTATTAGTGAACGATTTACAGTTCTAGATATTTTACCCTCAATCTATATTTGATTTTTCTCTTTACCTCTTTTCATGTCTTCTCCTTTTCCTGTGAAAATGGGGTAGAGGGTGCTACAGCAGGATTGAGGGCTATTTCTTCTGCCCCAGGGTCTCAGTGGCTCTGGAAAGTTTCTTTCCTCAGGACCTCTCATATCAGTACAGTGAACTAAGGAGCAAGGAGAAATAACGTCAGGGTCAGACCAAGCGAGGAGTCAGTAGGGGGCGCTGTCTAGGGCAAGGGTGTGAGAGGAGCTCCTGACTTTCGGCCACTTGCCTCTTCACCTTCCAAAAAATAAATGACTCCCCTTGAGGTTGAGGGCACTGCCTGGGGAGAAGCAGGAGCAGCCCCCAGAACCTGTGTCCCCAGAAACTTATCTTCTGCTCTGTTTCCTTCCCATCTCCTTTGTTTCACACCTGACTCCAAACATAAGAACTCTCCATTTTCACTCTATCCTACACATTTTTCTCTTTTGACAGTGTTTACAAATCCTTCGTCAGTGTTAGCTTCATTTACTAACAGGTTTTTAGCTTCTCACCTCATGGCTTTTGGGTTTTATTTTGATCATGAATAGTTTTGTCTTTTACGTTTTTAATCTCTTCCTGGAGATCAGCTATTTCTCTGATTTTAAATCTCATCTAGTTGTAGTTTCTTTAAAAAAAAAAAAAAAAACTCTTAATATTCTTTTACTGGAATTGTAATTTTTCTCCCAACTTCCCAGATACAAAAATTTCTTAAATTTTATTTTAAACTTAATTTTCTTTATTTCCCCCTTTATTTTTATTGACATTTTAAACAAAGTTGCTTGTTATTATTATTATTATTGCTAATAATTAAACTTATTTTGAAATGCCTTTTCATGCTTAAGATGTCTGGTTTTTCAGCCCACCTTAATCTTCTCATCTTCTTTTATTATTGAAATTAAATCTTTTTTATTACCTTTCTATTCTAATAATGTATATTTTATTTTCCATGATTTGTTTTTCAAATGGTCAGCAGAAGCTATAGCCCCAGGAGTGTTCATAGCAGAGAGTTCTCCCCACCCCCCAGACAGGTTGGAGGTCCCCTTCCCTCCTGCTGACACCACAGGCTCCTCCCTATTCTCTTGGTGAGACACAACCCAGTGAAGGGCCATTTGACAAAGACCCTCACCTCAATGGGCTGGATGGAGCCAAGAGTTAATCCCCATCCTGCCCGCAGGCAGTAAATCTCATTGCACAGATGGAGCCTCAGGAAAAATGACCCTGTGGGCCTCCATTTTGCCCTCCTGTTCTCCAAGGATTTTGGGATCTGGCTGAGATCTGTGAATTGAAACTTCTCCAAGCGTCCGCCTTCTTCTCTGCTCTGCCAGGGGAACAGGATACCGTCCTGTGATCAGAGCGCCCAGGACTCCTGGATCAAACCTCAGAGCCCAGCTGGCCTGAAGAAGTGCCAACACTACCCATCTTGCCTCCAGATCTCCTTCAAGTTTCATTGGAGGAATGCCCAAGGACATGGTCTTCCCCAAGATCGGTGTGCCCCACTATTACATAATCCAGCACTCTGCCCTCCCACCTGCTTTGGGAAAAGGTATCTTCTTATACCTTTCCTGAATGAGAGACTGGCTGTTCAAATTGCTCTTCTATCTGTCCATACCCACCGTCCCTTGTAGTGCCCCTTGAGAAGGCTCCTTTGGCTCTGTTATCAGTGAGCTCTACCATAGTGCAGGTTACCTGGCTCACCAATTGTAGAAGGCCCCTTAATTCTAGAAACCATTTAAATATAAACTGTTGTTGCTTGGAGGTGCTTGGAGCAGCAGATCTGGTGAGTCATCTTACCAGGAAAAGCCCAGCCAAATTCTACCTAAAAGCTTCACCCAAAGCCCCCATTTAATTTTGAGTATAAAATGAGTGAATCTGTACCTCAGTGGAGTAACAGGCAAAGAATGCAGCATGACTGGGGAGCATCTAGGCCCTAGAATTCTCTACTTAACCTGAGTAGACATCATCCCGCTGAGGAATGTCCAGAGAATCCACTTTGTTTTGGTATATTATTCTCTGGGGAACCGAGAACTTTTTTTCCAACAAACATGCCAGGTTTGCACTTGCCACAGACCAATCTGCTCTGTCTGTGGTTCTGAGGAATGAGCACATGCTGTTCCTTTCCAGAAAAGTCTCCTGCCTATACCCAAGGAGCAAGCAGATGGATTGGAGTGGGGTGGAGAGCCATGGAACTGGTGCCATAAAAAGCTCTCAACAGAAATAAAATCCTGTCTTTCCTACAGCACTTAATACTGCCTTTCACACTGCAGATGCTGATTAAAACGTGTCGCATGGCATTGAACCCAGGCCAAAGCCTTCCCTTGCTGCCTCTGGGATACTACACGGATACCAAGGTGAAGCATGGGATGTTTCCCCATCAGGGATGCTTCCCGTCCTCCAGAGGAAGCTCAAGTTTCCTTCAATCCTGAGCACTGATGTAGAGAGAGAAGAGAAGGAGGTATAAGGAGGAACCTCAACAAGGATGCTCTAGGCATCAGGACAAAGGCTCAGCCAGCCAGCTTCCTGGGCACTGCTCTGCCATCTTGCCACTGGGAGTTGAGTGTAGACAGAGGGGAAAGGAGCTGTGGACATTCCCTCGCCTCCTGTGGCTCTAGGCCATTTAGGGGTGTCTCTCTCCGTCATCAGTGAGCCTAACCAATCAGGGTCCTATGTTGGGTTTGGCAGCAAAGGTTTCTGGCGATATTGAGTCTTGTCCTCTGTGCTTGTTCTTGCTCTCCCAGGGGGATGGACTGGGCTGGACTGGACTGGACTGGAAGGGAGGGTGGGAGGGTAGACTAAGAGAGGCAGGAGAGGCATTAAGGACAGACAATCCTCAAATTCAGAAGGTACCGTACCTTGTAATTCAGTGCTGGGCTTGTGCCAAGATGGGTACCCTCAGATGCTATTAGGGACGTTCCATTGGATTACTTATCTGAGGAACAATATGGTCACATGAAACCAGCATTTTTTAAAAGGGTCAGTTCTTAAGGAGGAAAAAATCATATTTGGAGTAAAGACTTGGGTGCAAGGAAGTTTATCACCATATTATCTATAAAGCTAAAAACCAAAACAAACAGCAAAACAGAACTTAAATGCCAAGGGCTGGAGACGAGTTAAATGCAATCTCATTCCTTCAGATGATAGAATATTTTGCAGTCATTGTACATCAGGTTTTCACTACCTATTGATATGGAAAAATGCTCTAGAAGAATCCTTATTTTCTGAAACAATTGAAATTTACCACATTTTCTCATTTCTTAAGATACTAGCTACTGAAAGAGGAACCAGAGGCTTAACAACAACCTTTCAGGAAAAAATAATAAAACCACATTAAATACGTATCAATTGTAAGACACATCCTAATTTAAGAAACATTAGAAGTTGAGAAATATGTGCCTTGGAATAATAAAAAAAAAAATACATAGCCTATCTCTGGGATCACTGACAATTTGCATTTCACTCTTTAGGTATTTTTCTGTGTTTTCCCAGTCTTGAGCCGTAAACGTAATTGGGTTGGGGGAATGCCTGGACCTGTGTCTGATGTTTCCTGCCATGTGAAGGTGATTACCACTGTGGTTTTCTTCTTGCCCCTCTGCCCAAGGAGGCCAAAGGAGCCACCAGATTGATGGGTTTAGAAGAGACACTGGACTTGCCAGCCCCTGCCGTTCCTCTTCCACCAGGGAGCCCACCTTCTGGTCCATGTACATTTCCTGGATTGCCTCAGCTCCTGGGCAGGAGAGGGGAGGGCTGTCACTTGTGGGGTTAGTTCAGTTCTAGGGTTTAGCATTAAAAACCCACATCTCTGCAGATACAAACCCCATCCTCCAATATCAGCTCTTTCCATGAACTAGTCCTTTTTGATTTGCCAAATGCTTACTTTTTTTTTTTTTTTTTTGCTTTACTTCTCAGTTCAAAACCCAGGCATGGAAGAGGGGTGCTATATTGGATCCTCTCAAAACAAGCCTCCAAGAAATAGGTTAAATTTTATAGTCAGAAAAAATAGTTGCACAAAGAAGAAATCTAGCCAAGCATAGCCAAGCCCCCTGGGGATAAGGCTCCTCTCACAGTGATCTGTGTGTAGGCTCTGGGGAGGAGAAAGGGACCAGGGCATTCAGGCTAGGCTTTTCTGGAGAGCACAGAACAAGCGAGAACCCTAGGTCAGAGCTGCCCTCTTCTCTCCCCTTTTGTAGCAGCATCTCAGTTACAAGATGCCCCTGAGAGAAGAATCTGCTTTTCTTCCCTTTGCAGCATCTCTTGGTTGCTAAGCAGATCCCTTGGGTAACTATGTGGGCATAAAACCTTTGCAGAACTGCCAGGAATCTGCTTCACCCAATTGTCAAAGTGAAAAATGAAATCATTCCTCTCACCTGTCACTACTTTGCACAAAGCGTCCATTATTGAATGGTGATGGCCCAGAATGTGATTCTCACCTACTTGCGGGAATATAAATGAGTTTTGCATATTTTACCCCCAAGAGAGTGGGAGGGGAAGAAGGGAGTGTTGGGATCTCGCAAGCTGATACTCTTGTGAGTCAGTGATCAGGGAGTAGCAGGTAGAACACAGCAGCACTGTCTTCTGCCCTTGGAAAAATGGCGCTACAAGCAGGTGAAGACTTACCTGATTTAGAGTAGGCTCTCCTGAGGCTCAGAGATGTCCATGAACCCCTCTGATACTAGACTACTGAATCAGAATCAGAAAGAGAATCTCTAAGGGTGAGGCCAAGAAATTTCTGCCTTTTAAAGAAACTTCTTGGAGGGTTCTCATGTGCACTACATACTTGCAAGTTTGAAAACCACTTCTCTTGTGCATACAAATAAGTGCCATAAGATGTCAAAGGTGTTATGATAAGTGTGTGTCCAGGAAGGAGTGAGACACCATTAGAGGCAGTTAATGGAGAGTGCAGGGAAAGTATTGCTTTGAGCCTTGAGGGATGAAAAGACAGATAGTAGGTAAAGGAGGAAGGGGAGAAGGACGTCCTAGGCAGAAGAGAATTGCTAGCAAGGAAACAGCCATCTGAAGCTGGTCTGATGAGTAATACAGGATCTCTAAATCTTGGATGTACAGTGTTAGGAGGGGTGAGGGCATAAATGAGGGGGAGAGGGCAGGAAGGACCTGGAAGTTAAGGAGTTTAGAATCTAACCTCCAGCCATTGAGTTGCTACCAAAAGTATTTATCAAGTATATGATACCACTTGGACTTGTATTTTAGGGAAGTCTTTCTCAGGGCTGAAGCAGAAGATGGTTTGGAAGTGGGCAAGAGAAGAGGCAGGAAGACCTGTGAAAAGCTGTTCTTGTAGCCAAAGCGAGGCCCAGGAAATGTATGAGGTGGTAGGAATGAAGACCATTGTCTTCCTTGGCCCCAACCCCATTGGCCACCAGGTATATAGCACTGAACTCCATATGGCAACCCTGTTCCAATGGCGTAATACCTATTTATTAGAAGAACTAAAACGTACAGAACTATTGATTAAGCCCCAAATATGATGGTGATACTTCTTTCCAAATACTTAAAAACAAAGTTTAAAATAATCCCATGACATAAACTAAGCAAGTCAATTAATCTGGTGTTTCTCAAAAGGGCTATGGTGGTGCTAAGAGTGATCAAAGCCACAAGAGAAAAAGAGTGTATCTTCTAAGAGTATATGATTTCTTTGATACAGGAAGACATTATTTTTTATGAGTTCAAATGCAAATATATTATATTGTGGTGGACCAGTTTAGTCTGATGGCTCATTCTTCTCAACGGTTGGCCTAACTGTAAAATGCAAGGGTTGGTTTCCATGACCTCTAAGGTCTTTTCATACTCCAATATGTGATGATTTTTTTCTCCTAACTAGTTAACATCCTCATCTTTTTCCTCTAGATTTCAGAGAGAGGTCATTTTTTCTATTTCTGTAAGGTCACCTTCCTTAATTCACATTCTGGCTGCTGGCAGCTTTTCACCCCCTTCTCAGATCCTTTTAAGCACAAAGTAGGGCCCCTCCCCCTCCGCCCCTGCAGTTCCTGCTCAGCCAGCAATTTCCTCTGCCCTCCCTCCACCTATGTTCTCTAGAGTTTGTCACCTTCCTTATCCCAAATTTAAAAAAGGAAAACCGGAGGAGGCAACAAAGACAGAGTAGCCCTTTCTTGTGAGAAAAGAGATGTCCATCCTCCATTTGACTTTTCCCTCAATTACTGCTGGTTTGACATTTTTTTCCCCTCATTGGGAGAAGTCCCTCCTGAACTCTCTTCTCATTTGGAGTTGAATTATTTTGCATTCAATGACTTTTCAGCTTTTAATTTAACATTTAACAACTTTGCCTGTCATCCTCCCTTCCTTTTCCTCCAGAATGCTGTAAGAGAGCCGAGAGGAGTTCCCCCTACTTAAAGTCATATCATCACTTAGAGTGGAATTTGCTGAAACTTGAACAGAAATCTGACTGGTTTCATCAAGCAAGAGAAGCAGGAATGTAAGCCTGATGTTGCTGAGTTTATAATCTGCATTTTTGTCAAACTTTTGACATAATCACACACACACACACACACACACACACACACACACACACACACCACTCCTAAAAACTGTTTTTAGGGATTGGGTTGGGATTGGAAGATCTTGCCATGCATAGAACACTGGCGTAAGAGAGAAAACAAAAGATAGCCATAAGAAAATTCATCTCTCGGGGTGCCTGGGTGGCTCAGTTGGTTGGGCAGCTGCCTTCGGCTCGGGTCATGTTCCTGGAGTCCCAGGATCGAGTCCTGCATTGGGCTCCCTGCTCACCAGGGAGTCTGCTTCTCCCACTGACTTCTCTCCTCTCATGCTCTCTCTCTCTCTCAACTAAATAAATTAAAATCTTTAAAAAGAAAAAAGAAAATTCACCTCTCAATGGAGAAGAAAGAAACCACAGTGGGCTTTCTAGGGAATCATTGTAAGACAACTCATATTTAAAATTTTAACAATTAAATGTAGACTAAGAAATACTGACAAAACTTCCAGTTTTCAGAAGGCTTATCAGCTATTAAATCATAATCTGATCAGGGCACACCATAGAACAATCTCTCAAAGACAGGTGAATGGTCAAGATCTTGCAAAAAAGGATCAGTGTAAAAAAGTACTCATTTATACATTTAGGGAGACAGAATTTAAGTTATACTTATAAATTAATAATATCCACATTTTTTTATGTTCCAGGAAATGTACATCATTAATCATAGGAAAATACAAATTAAAACCACAATGAGATACCTCAGTGCTTCCACTAGACTAGCTGGTAGGGAACATAGAAGTCAGATAGGTTTATTAAAGAAATTAACCTGGTTCAATTATTGGGCCCCAAACTAGAATGAATGGTTTTGTATATGTAGAAAGAATGTTGGAAACCAAAGTGTGTGTGCAGTAATGATGACAACAATGGCAGCAATACTGCTAATAATAGTGGGGGGAAGAACAGCTACTCTTTACGGTACCTACTCATGTGCCATATGTGGGGGACAGGCGGGGCACAAAGAAAGCACATTAGGAATGGAAGCAATGAGATTAAAAAAAAAAAAACTCACCAAAATAATTGTTATTGAGTTTCTGGATAGTGAAAAAAACAGAGAAAAATCAAGACTTCTCAGCTTAGAAAGACATAGGCTATATGGGGATTTGATTAGAGTTTGTACAACTCTAAAAGATTTTAGTCAGCTTTACGTAAAAAAAAATTAGAGAAACTAACTCTGAAACATTATAAAGTAAGTAAGATAGAAATACATATAAAGTAAAAATAATTAGGATTGTGTAGTATTGGCATAAAGGCAGACCTGGATCAATGGAACAGAATAGAGAATTCACACATATATGATTCATTGATTTTTAACAAAGATGCCAAGGCATCTCAATGCGGAAAGGATAACTGTTTTAACAAACAGTGCCAAAACAGCTGGTTAACTCTATGTAAAAAAATGAATCTTGACCCTTACCTCACACCATATACATAAGTTAACTCAGAATGAACCATGATTTAAAAACAAGAACTAATACTATAAAATTTCTGGAAGAAAGCATAAAAATCTTAGTAACTTTGGGTGATTAAATGAAACACAAAGAGAAACTATGAAATAAGAAAAACAATAAACTGGACTTCATCAAAATAAAATGTTTGCTTTTCAAAAGATACTGTTACAAAATGAAAAGGCCAAGCTACAGATTGAAAAACATATGTCAGACAAAACACTTGTATTTGGAATATATTTTAAAAACCTGTTACAACTCAATAATGAAAAGTCAATTCAATTTAAAAATGGACACTTCAAAAAACTTTCATAGCAAATAACACATAAAAAAATCAATATCATTAATCATCAAGGAAATGCAAATTAAAACCACATTGAGATATCTCTATATATCCACTAGAACAGCTAAAATCAAAAAGACTAACCAAGCTAAATATGGGCAAGAAAGTGGAAAAATCAGAACTCTCATACACCCCTGGTAGGAATCTTAAGCAGTTCAACTACTTTAGAAATTTTGGCAGATCCTTTAAAACTTTAAACATACATCTATCACACGATCCAAATATTTCACTCCTAGGTATTTGCCCAAGAGAAATGAAAGCATCTGTGTGTACATAAATTTGTATGTGAATGTTCATAGCAGCTGTATTTGTAATAGTTCCAAACTAGAAACAACCTAAATTCCCATCGACAGATAAACAAATAGAAATGCAAAGAAATACTACTCAGCAAGAAACAGGAATGAACCATTGATATATACAAGATCATGGATGATTCCTAAAATGCTTAGGCTGAGTGAAAGAACCAGACCCCTCCCAAAAAAGCATATACTGTATGATTTCACTTATATAAAATTCTAGAAAATGCAAACCAACCTGTAGTGATAGAAGACAGATCAGTGGTTACTTAAGGATAGGGTTTTGCAGGGAGTGGGATTGGATTACAAAGGGGAACACGGAAAATTTTAGGGTAATGAATGTGGTCACTATATGAAGTGGGGTGATGATTTTATGGATGTGAATATATGTCAAAACTCATGACACTGTACACTTTGAGTATGTGCAGTTTATTGTTTGTCAATTATACTGCAAAAAAAAAAATGAGGGGGAATTTTAGAAGTTTCTACCAGATGGTCCTCTGGAAAATGAAAGGATTACTGCATTTTACAGTTGTTAGTAAACTAAGAGAATGCTTTATATCCAGGCAAAAACTGTAAATACTTCAGGGACGTGAATTAGTGCATTCTTTATTATTAAGGGGAGCTTAGGAATCTCACTTCTTCCATCCCAACCCCTCATCCCACTAACGCCTGAAGGAAGAGACCCTCTGTGACAGTGCCTGCTGCCGAAGACGGAATATTGAGTAAGACAAAGATCTGCATGCAAGAGGCATTTATCGTAGTTTTGTGGATTTTTAGTTCATCAGGGCAGATGATATCTCTTGCATAAGGTTCATAGGCTAAAGGCTTATTCTATGAATTATAACCCAAGGATGTTACAAATCAAAACATATGCCACACTTGTCATGTTGAATTGCTGCTGATCTCCCAGCAATCTGCTGTGTATCCTCAAAAGGCCAGTTCCCTAAATCTTGTCCAAGACACGAGGATCAATGGTGTTAATGCAATCACTCCTGTTTGCAGGGTCAGCATTCTCCAGGTCTTCTCTAAGACTCAGTTAAGGCAGAGGGGGCACAAGTGCAGAGCACTGGGAGGAAGTGAGGAGACCGAGTTTCTAGTCCCAGCCGAACACCTTTGACCTACTGAATCAGAAAATCTGTGATTTAAAAGAAGCCCTTCAGGTAATTCAGGAGTGTGAGTGTCCAGGATATTCAGCTTGGAGAAGAATGTTTTTCCTCAGCTCTTAGGGGTACACAGTGTGCTCGAAAGTATACAGCTAAAAATTTTCTGCGGGAGAGACTCCAGGAGTCATCTGTCTACACAATTGGCAAATGACTCATTGTACAAGTCCTGGTCCCTGCTCCGAGCTCAGATTTCTAAGCACCTGCTGGGATTCTTCTCCGTGGATGTCTCCCTGAGATCTCAGATTGTGTTTCTCCTCCCCCAGCTATCACCAGCTCCTGACTAGATGAGTGGTATTAACCATTCTCCAGCAGGGGAACCTTGGTACTCTCTTCAAATCCTCCCACATCTTCACTTTTCACAAACAATCACCAAATCCTATTGATTCTAAATCTCCAATGTCTCTGCTTCCCCGCATGTAAGGCTTTCTAGGTGTATTGGGATTTGCTAACCACTTTACCTACCTTACCTCATTTAGTTCCCACAGCAAACCATGGAAGGTAATACTATTATCATCTCCGTCTTACATGGAGGAAGCCAAGGTTTAGAGAAGCAGAGGAAAGTCCCTAGAATCATGTGGCTGTGATATTTCAAAGGCGGATCTTGAACTTAAGTCTGTCTGAAACTGAAATCAAATTCTGGACTTTAACCACCCACATCTCCTTTTTTCCCAAAGGAGTTCTAAAAGCAGGACTTCATCATTACTCTCCTAGTGACAGTTTCTAGCCGGGATCCAGTGTTCAATTCATCCTTTATAATGCCCTCAGGGATCTTAGCAGGAAGAGCGTGCATCCCAACACTCTAAAGTCATCCATGAAATTTCATTGTCTAAAGAATAATTCTAAACAATTAGTGCCTAAGGCCCACCACACTCAAGCTTTTCTCTCTCCCTCAATCTTGCCTTCCACTCCATTTCTCCAACTTAAATCACATACTACACTTTAAATCTGTTATTGCTCAGCAGCTCATGCGACCTGAAGGACCATCACCAGTCACTTGGACATTGGTGCTTACCACTCAGATTCTCCCACTGTTTTATAAGTTGGCAAATAAAAAGTCTACCAGTATGGATCAGTTAAGGCAATTTTACAATGAAATTGAGGAATAACTTCCTTGGTGACTGAGTGTGGAATATTGTATTATTTTCCACAAATATTCCATGCTGCTCCCAGTGGGAGGATGACCTACCTACTGACAGCAGCAAACTTGACCATATGACTGACTTTGGCCAATGGAATTGCAGCAGAAGAGCCTTGGATCACTTCCAAGCAGAAGTTTTAAGGGCTAATGGGTGGTTCATGGAGCAGGTCCCTACCAAGAGATAAAGAGCAATGTTGTAGTTAGAGCCAGCTGGTTCATCAGCCTGGAACCCAGAAAAGGGATAAGATGGGACAGAACCACAGCCAACCCACAATGGACATAAAGCAAAAGCAAGAAATAAATTTTGGATCTATGGAGCTGTCCAGGGTTTTGTTATTGAAGCACTACCCTGACTAAATAAATGGAGACTTTTCTTCACTCTACTTTAAATGGAACCAGTCAGCCCTTGTCTGCCTCCCTGACATCAAAAGCAGTAGAGCTAGGCCAATAGGGTGGGTGTTTTCTGCGTAATGAGAAGAGGCTTCAACTAACTAAGTCTTGGCGCCTCCCTGGGACAACCTATACAACCTAGACAGATAAATCACTATCGCACTCGCCACAACCACAGCCACAAGAGGAGCACCATCTACAACAACCTCCAACTGGAGGGGAAGGTAAAAGAGAGGATGCTCTGTCCGTGGTCCTTACCTCCAGCAGGCTCCTGTCTGAGGAGCCTCAGTATTAAGAACTCCATGTAATTGGCTCACCTGGCTCAAGTAGTTGGGAAGAAGTTGGTAGGTGCTGCTTCTCCAACCTGAGCTGGTATGCCCCAGAGTAAAGCCAGGGGACTGAGAGGAAATCCCCCCTTCACCCCACACACACCTGTCTTGGTTTATGAGGCTCTATACACAGACTGGGATTAACCTCAGAAAAGGCAGGAAGACTCCTGGTATGGGCAGCTTCCCTACTGGCTTCCTCAGGGATGCCCACATGTGCTTTACACCTCCCAGTGATCACTGATCCAGTGATCTCCTCCGCATTTTCTGTAATAACTTACCCAGGAGAGCCCACAATAGTGCTGGACCAGTTCCTGAAGGTCGGCTCTAATGATGCTTCCTCCACAAAGCCTTTCTTCATCCAGCTGTCAGCTTTCTTCTCATTCTGGAGAGCAGAGGGTGCTGTGCCAGATTGATTGAACCCTACATCACAGCAATAGCATTGAGTAGCCACATTTATCCTAATGGAATGAGAATATCTCACACTTTCTCTCTTATGTTTTAAACCTAGCATGGATTGACCAAAGCCAATTTAACATACACTATCAAATGAAGCATGACGTTAGCTTTAAGCTTAGTTGCTAAAAGATGACCTCATTATCATTTCAAAATCCAAAACTTTGTATTAACCAGCTAGACTCTGTAAACTTTGTTCCCTGAAGAGAGAGAATCATCACTAAGTCTCAGATTTGTGCTCAGTCGTTAGGGAGTGAAGAATATAATAATTGTATGACAAACACTTTAGTGACAAACTACACTTAAAAAGTATAGTATCTTCCAATCCTAAAAATCTGTTCAGGTCCCATGATGATGGGAAAATACTTAACATTATTAAACTGTACCCTTAAAAATGGTAAAATTCATGTTATGTGGGTTTTTTTTTTCACACATTAAAAAAAAAAATCCAGGTCCAGCCAGATCTATGTAATATGACTTGCATGGCCTTTGTGCCTCTGAATCCCCACACGTGGCCATTCTGCAGCTAAGTGTAGCTCTATCTTTGCTCCATCCACATAGCTGCTCGGGTCTTCAGGTGGGACACTCACCACACCAGTGGACCTCTGAGTTCCACAGCCTGTGTGTGAATGCCCTGAGGTGGCTGGAGCAGAGTCCCTGGGTGACTAAAAACAACAGAAATTTATTCTCTCACAGTTCTAGAGGCAGACATCCAAAATCAAGGTGTCACCAAGGTCATGCTTCCTCCTAGGGTAGTGTTCTCCTGGTCTCTTCTGAGGCTGCAGGCAATCCTTGTCATTCCTTGACTTATGATGCACTGACCCAACCTCTGCTTGGCTCTTCACGTATGCTTCGTCCCTGTGAGTCTGTCTGGGTCTCCAGATCTCTCTCTCTCTCTCTCTCTCTCTCTCTCTTTATGAGGAACCCCTCATTGGATTTAAGACCCATCCTATCCCAATTGATAACATCTGCAAAGGCCCTATTCCCAAATAAGGTCATGTTCATACGTACCAGACTTGGGACTTCTCCATATCTTTTCATAAGACATAATTCAACCCACAACAGTCTGAGGCATTTTTTTCCTCCAAATTTTTTCAGCTACGACAATAATCAGAGATTTTCAGCAGGAACATTGGAAAGAAAGTAAACAAAAAAGAGCAGCAGCAACAAGAGTAAGTTCAAAAACACGAAAATGGAAATGTTTATTCAAAGATTGCTGAAATCTGGTCGCAGTTTGACTGGACTGCCAGGACTCATGACGTTCTCCTGGGGGGCTCCTCCCCAAAGGATCCTTCTCCTCTGGTCCTCCTGGGGCTCCAAGCCCTCCAGGCCCAGGTGCCTTCCTAGATGCTCAGCACAGGGGAGGAGCCATGCGGAATGGTACACCAACCGCCGGGCTCGCTCAGGACCTCTCTGGCTGCCCTATATACTTCCTCCTTCTCCTAAGAGAACCCGTTCTTCCTAGATGCTTATAATTACTGCCCAAGCCCTGTGGTTCTAGATCCAACACAAACCATACAGGGGCCCTTTCTTTGGCCCGAGCAGATGTTCCCCAGGGCCAGTGTGAGAGGTAGGGGCCGACAGGAACCTGTGAGCCACAGGACCGCCACTGTGGCAGGGATGCCAGCTAGCCCTTTGCAATATTTCAGATCCACTCACAAAGACCATTTTTCTGCACTTTACGGGGTATAGTCTTAACTTTGCTTACCTTTACGAAGATGAGATTTATTCCTCAGAACTATAGCAACCGAGGATCCCCAGCTGTACCTCGGAAGGGTCTGTTCCCTGAAACTGTGCTGTTACGGAGCCCAGGTGGTACCTCTAGCTCAGTCTACTCTGGCTTGGGAGAGGCAGCTCCAAGTACTCTGCAACCTTTCTGAGTTAAATCTTTAAATTAGCCCTTTAGAGTGAAAATTCCACCTCCCCAGCTCTGCTTCTCCCTTTCTCTCTCTTCTCCTTCATTGGCTATGAAAACAAAACATGAAGAATTGGGGGGGGGGTACAGTATTTAGGAGCAGTTTCCTACTACCATTTCCCCCCTACCCCCCACCAAGCAAGTTCGACATTCTTCTAGAGCATATTATTTTCATTTTATTCTTGTATCCTCTATAGCTTACAAAAGAACAAATGGCAGTAGCAAAATCAAAGAAAAAAGGAATTCATGGACTAAAAGAGAAACCAGGAGTAATGTGTTGAATATAAGAAGTACCTGCCCCCATTGCTTGCCTTTCTGGTTTCAAGTCCAAGAAATAAATAGGCAGGCTTTTATATTGAAATTTTTAAATGTATCCCCAGATAGCCAATCTCACATTCATGTCAAGTTCCAATCTCCTGAGTTCTACTGTCATTAAGAAAGTAAATAGTTTTTAAAAATCAATGAAGTTTATTAGAAAAAAAGTTAAATAAATATATTTTATTTTAACAGTGTTATTATTAGCTTCTGAACTGCAGAATCATGGTAGTTTAAAAGCCCACTCTCTGCATGTTTCTTCAGGCTGTGTTTAAAGCTTGAAAATTTTGTACATTTTTACCCATAGTTTTATTTCTAGGAGCTCACTTAAAGAAAATAAAGAAATATATGTGCAAATATTTATGATCAAAGACATTCATTTTAGAATCATTTATAATAACCAAAAGTTGGAAACAAATGTCCAGCTTCAGAGTATTGGTTAAGTAGAAGATGGTACATCAATAACAGGGATCATTTAGCACACATTAAAAACTATATTTTTAATAACTATTTAAGGATATGAAGGAAAGTTCACGGGTATACACAGTCATACACATATACACATACCACATGTGATTCTCTGGCTGCTAGTAACAACAAAAGCCAATTTGAGATGGCTTAAGCATTGTATCAAAGGTCACACTGCAGTTCATTGGGGAAGGAGTGATTTTCTAAAAAAGATTTATTTCTTTATTTTAGAGGAAGATTGAGAGAGAGCAAGAGAGAGCACATGGTGGGGAGGGGAAAAGGGAGAGGGAGAGAGAATCTGAAGCAGACTCCACGCTAAGTGCAGAGCCCATCTTGGGGTTCCATATCATGATCCTGAGATCTCAACATCAGGACCTTGAGCCAGAACCAAGAGTCAGAGGCTCAACCAACTGCACCACCCATGTGCCCTGGGGTGATCTTTAATAATTGGGGCTGAATTAATTTTTTTATGAGAAAAAAAACAGCATTTTGAACTCTACCTCATTCTATACATAATAAACTAATTATATATGTTTTATATATATCAATTCTATGTATGTAGATCTGAGCACAGATATATATAAAACCTAACTATGAAAGTTAAAATAAAACAATAGAACTTTTAAAAAGAAACATGAAAATATCTCCATGACCATAGAGTAGGCAAAGCTTCCTTAAGTTGAACATAAAAACTAACCATAAAGAAAAAAAAAAAGAATTCTGCTAAAATGAACAACTTCTATTTATCAAAAAATATCATTAAAAGGTTGAAAAATTAAGCGACAGAGTGGAGAAAGGATGCTTGCAAAATATATATCCAACAAAAACCTCATATTCAGAATATATATAGAAATCCTACAAAAAGAAAAAAAGAGACAATACAGTAGAAAAATGGGCATAAGATTGGAACAGAAACTTAAAAAAAAAAAAAAAAAGATACCCAAATGGCCAATAAATATATATGAAGTTGTTCAACTTCTGAAACCATCAGGGAAATGCAAATGTAAACCACAATGTGGTATGAGTATGTGCCCATCAGAATGGCGAAACTGAAATAGACGATACCAAGTGACGGCAAGACTGTGAAGCAACTGGAACTCCTCATGGAGTGCTGGCTACAGTATGAATCAGAACTTTTTACTCCAGAAGTAACTTTATACTTCAGAAACACTTTGGCAGTGTCTACTGAAGTTGTGCATGGATAAATCTCACAAATATAATGTTAAGCAGAAGAAGCCAGAAACAGAGACGACACATACTGTGTGATTCCATTTGCATACATTTCCAAACCAGGAAAAACTAATCTGTGGTTCCTTTCAGATACAGGTTCTTTGAAGAAGTGGGAGTAACAGGGAGTCGCTTATGATAATGTTCTTTTTCTTGATATACACTTATGACCTGTCTATACATATGTCAACTTTGAAAAAAATTCATCATGCTGTAAACTTGTGATGCACTTTTCTGAATGCATGTGATACCTCAAAAGAAAGCTATTTTAATGATTTAAAAGGATTGAGGTTTATTTAACTCAAGCAACAAAAGGTTCAGAGGTAAGCAGTAGAGAGCCAGAATGGTTTCTCATCCATGGCATTGAGAAAGAATCCAGGCTCCCGGATGTTTAGTGCGTGAATTTTATCCTCAAGGTTGCAAGTTTCCTGTGGCACTTCTATGCATTATATTTGTATTAGGGGAAGGCAGAAGGCAAGAGGCCTGAAGCCAGAGAACATAGCAATGGGAGTCCAAGTCTGCTTCAATGCGGATACTTTTTTTTCTGTCATCATAATTTTCTACAGTTTCCAAAAGTTCCATAATCATATATATTAATATTTTTTTCAAAATAAAGCTTGCCAAGTTGGATGGGAATAAAGTAAAATCATGTTCTGATTTTGACTTCAGGCCCTCTAAAGGTAATTCACAGGGTTTCCTGTGGGGCTGAATAATTGCAGAATCCCTGTTACGCCCATAGGAGCAGAAAAGTAGCCCCGCACTTATTCTTGGGAGGGGGGCAGAACAATATATTGCTCCTTGATTGTCATATTGTACGGTGCATACAAAGACCTTGTGTGGGGGCCCCTAAAAGCTATTCTTTGGGAGCAGAGGTGTTTCTGACCTGAAATGACTTGGGGAAAATGGCAGCGTCCCACACAGCCAGGGTTTGGTGTGTAGGTGTCTGCCGCTGCTGTTCAACACTCAGATGCATATTTTATCCATTTTCTGGAGCTCTGCAGGGTAGAACTTAGCTCAGAATAATTAAGGAGAAATGCAAATCAAGAAAGAAGCTTGGTTATGGTTTAATTCACTGAAAGAAGACAAAAGTAAAAAGCATCACAAATGATAATTTCAGGAGTTTTTTTCCTGAAAGATACTATTGATCACCAGCTTTTCTTAAGAAAACCACCTTGAAATGGCTTGTGCTTTGAAAGTATCAAGTGTATTCACCCTGTCTGCATGATAATTCTTGACCCTGAGGCTTCAATTCTTCACTCGACTTCAGTCATCAGTACCTGAGAAAACTTACCAACAAACTCCATCAAAGGAATCTTCTCCCAGGATGCAAATGTTTTTCTCCCTGTGCCTTACAATCCAAGAACCATTTGGAGATAACCCTCAACTTTTCCAATGAAGAGAAGTGGGAAGTTGATAAATGGTTGTTCTGAATTATGAGAAGGGAAGTTCTGTTAAGGGGAAAAAAAACTCATATGATTTTCAGACTTTATTCTCAGTGATATTTACTTACTGCCCACTTTGTATGAGGCCTTCAGCTAAAACCTGGGGTATTCAGAGAAGAACCCTCCCACTACAAGAGCCCTGCACGGCTCTCCCCTTCCCTCCTGCACAACTATACTGATCTTTGAATCCCTCTGAAGGATCAGGCTATCCTCATCTCCTCACCTCTACGCTGTACCTGCAATACACTTCTCTTCCCTCCTCCTGCCCCAGACCCCATTCCCCTCAATCTGCCCAACTTTTACTCAGTCAGTGGATTTTGGTTTGTACGTTTCTTCTAAGAAAGCCCACCTAAGTCCTCCCAAGTTCCTCTGCCTAAAATTTCATTTAAAACTTCCTTCTAGGGGCGCCTGGGTGGCTCAGTGGGTTAAAGCCTCTGCCTTCGGCTCGGGTCATGATCCCAGCGTACTGGGATCGAGCCCCACATCGGGCTCTCTGCTCAACGGAGAGCCTGCTTCCTCCTCTCTCTCTGCCTGCCTCTCTGCCTCCTTGTGATTTCTGTCCGTCAAATAAATAAATAAATCTTAAAAAAAAAAAAAAAAAACTTCCTTCTACTGAGTACACTCAAAAGGGCACAGAAGATAAAACACACAGGTGTGAGTCTGTCTCAGGAGTCTTGCTTGTGCACAACACTAGTGACATACAGCTGACATTTTTTATTACTTGGTCACAGCAAAGAGATATGTTCTCTCCATACCCTGGGATCCCAGGACTCTTCTGGCCTATGTGCTGACCACAACACCTGCGTTCCTGTCTCAGCCTCCTTGCGTCTTACTCCTCTTGGTTTCCAGCAGGAATCAGCATGGTGTCCTGACATGGCAGATGTTAAAAAGTACAACTAAATGGAACATAGTTAAATGTGATTATATTGAATCAACTCTAAAATAAACTGAGCACCAAGATTGCCCCATGAAGGAGTTTCTATTCAGTCTTCCCAGCTGGGTTTATAAAGGTGATTAGATTTCATAGTGAATACGGAAATAATGCATTCTTTCCCATGATACCTCCTTGGAAAACTTGAGGCCCATTAGTGAAGTTGGTGCCTTTAAAACCAAAGCAGTTTTATAGAGAGGAAAATCTGGAAGTCAACTGAGTATCCATGGATGACAAACTAGATTAAGATTCATCTTTCCAAACAGTATGGAGGTTCCTCAAAAGTTAAAAATAGAGCTACCCTACGACCCAGCAATTGCACTACTGGGTATTTACCCTAAAGATACAAATGTAGTGACCCAAAGGAGTGCCTGCACCCCAGTGTTTATAGAAGCAATGTCCACAATAGCCAAACTATGGAAAGAACCTAGATGTCTATCAACAGATGAATAGATAAAGATGTGGTATATACATAAAATGGAGTACTATGCAGCCATAAAAAACAAAATCTTGCCATTTGCGATGATGTGGATAGAACTAGAGGGTATTATGCTAAGCAAAATAAGCCAATCGGAGAAAGACAATTATCGTATGATCTCACTAATATGAGGAATTTGAGAAACAAGACAGAGGATCATAGGAGAAAGGAGTGAAAAGTGAATCAAGATCAAACCAGAGAGGGAGACAAACCATAAAAGATTCTTTATCTCAGGAAACAAACCGAGGGTTGCTGGAGGGGAGAGAGTGGGAGGGATGGGGTGTTTGGGTGATGGACATTGGGGAGGGTATGTGCTATGGTGAGTGCTGTGAATTGTGTTAGACTGATGAGTCACAGGCCTATACCCCTGAAACAAATAATACATTATATGGTATTTAATTTTATTTTATTTTTTCAGTGTAACATTATATGGTATTTAAAGAAAAAAAGATTCATCCTTCCAATGGACTACAATTGGGCATTAGAGTGGTGATGTGAATATGTCTGTTGATGTCAGAAGATGTTCACGACACAAATGTAAGCGTTATGTAACAGTGATTTTATTTGCATTTTAAAAATGTGTGTGTGTGTGTGTCCAAAGAAAAAGAGAAGAGCTTTGGAGGATACCTACCCAGTGTTAAATTGCTTCTGAGGGGTGACATTAAGGATAATTTAACTTTAGTTCTGAATACTTTTCCTGGGTGTTCACAATGAGTAAACATTTTGAACTTTCATTGGAGATACAACGGTCACAGATGGAATGACTACATGCCACGCTGTGGGAGGATGTGGTGCTGTTCTGAGCGTACAGTTACCTCTTTCACTGGAAGAGTCCCCACATTACAGCGGGATTAGTAACAGCTCAAGTTCTTGCTGTGGTTATATGCCAGGCATTTTAAGAGCTTTACATAGATCCTGTTGCTTACATGTCACAACAACGCTTCCCTGCCTTCATTTTCCTTTACAGCATTTACACTTTTTAAATTAATTTATTTTTTAATTTAAATTCAATGAACTAACATATAATGTATTATTGGTTTCAGAGGTAGAGGTCAGTGAGTCATCATTCTTATATAACACCCAGTGCTCATTACATCACATGCCCTCCTTAATGTCCATCACCCAGTTACCTCATTCCCTCCACCTACCTCCCCCTCCAACAACCCTCAGTTTGTTTCATATGTTTAAGAGATTCTTATGGTTTGTCTACTTATCACTTTCTGATACCACGCAGTTAGCTTATTTATCTCCTTTACTGTGTGTCGTTCCTCTCACTAGAATGCCAACTTGCAGAGGGCGGCCATGTTCGTTTTGATCATTGCCCAATCCCTGAGACCTACAGCAGTGCCTGGCACCTTAGTCCTTGAATGACTGTCCGAGCAACCTCATGACAGAATAACTAGTACTATTCCTGTCTTACAATGAGGGCTTGAAAGAAGCTGAACAATTTGCCCAATTTGCTATGAGGGAGCAGAGTCACATCTCAGGCCAGATCTCCATGATTCCCGGATGTGTATTCCCAACCACTCTTTCTCATCAATCGCAACAAACCCTTGAATGAAAGTCCTCCTCTTCCCACATGCAGTCAATCCATGGGGAAACAGTGAGATGTCACATAAGAATTTCCAAGTGTCCTTTCCCTCTGACTATTAAATTAGTAAGATCTTTATGTAGTAGATAATGTTCTATCATCTGCATAATCATCCTACCAGGCATGACATTTTTTTGGATCAAAAGCAGGAGGAAGAGGGCCTAAAAATCGAATTGAGTATTTGCCAAATGAAGAAAAAAAATATAGCCTGGGAAATTGTCTTAAGGCAACTTTTTTTTCCCCTTAATGTTAATGTAAATGTAATGTAATGTAAAGCAGTTGGACTGAATTACCCCCACACAACAAGGATTTCTCAGGGAAGCCCAGAGCTGATGCAGGACGAAAGTATTTAGAGCAGCAAACCCAAATGCTGGGGCCCCTGGCTGGCCATGGCAATTTAACAGTCCAGTCAGTGGGGGGCTGCTCCCCTGAAGAGGACATGCACGGGGCCATAGGTTTCCTGGACAGAGCTAAGAAGGAGACAAAAAGCACCTTTTTTTCTCTCCCACCTACACCAAGCCCTTCTCTGCAGGAGCTGAGAGCTAGCAAATGCCAGCTCAGGGGGCCTTCATTCTGTTTAATATTGAAAAACATAATACCCAAGCACATGAAAAGCCCGTTCTTTGAGATTGCCATTTTGTCTACTCTCCATACCCGTTCTTTCTTGTAAACTCACCCAGAATAAAACCAGAAGTCCTTACATGGCTTTTAGGGCCATTATGGACTGGTCCCCGGCTCCTCTCTGACTGCATTCATAGCATTCTCTCCCCCTTGCTTATTCCACTCCAGACATCCTGGCCTTACTGCTCCTCTAACAACCCCATGCTGCTGCCTCAGAACCTTTACACTTGCTATTCCTCCATATGGAATACTCTTCCCCCGAGGATATGCACATGCCTTGGCCCCTCATTTCCTTTAGGTCTTTACTCAAGTATCACCTTATCACAGACAGTCTCATCATACCTAAAATATATAGCAGTCCCTACTCCTATTACTCTTTGTTCTCTCTGATCATTTTTTCTCCTAGTTCTCATTCCCCATTGACATACTACATATCTGTTTATTGTGTCTTCCTCCACTAGAATGTAAGATTCTTGAAAACAGGAACTTTATCTGACTGGATGACCGTCATTTCCCTAGGGCCTCAAGTGGTGCTCAGGCCATAATATGTGTTCAGTAAATATGTGTCGACTGAATGAATGAATGAATTATGCTTCTCCTTCCCCATTTTCCTTTGTCCTCATTATTTTGCCCACTGCCTCTGAAGTTAAAAAATCCTCAAAAAATGTGTTGACTCTAGAAGAGTGTCAATTCTTCCTGGCGTGCCTGGCATGCAGGAACGTCTGCCACTACGTTGGGGCAGTCCAGCACAATTCTGGGAGCTTCAGTTAGGCCGAGAAAGGACTTTAAGTCATTATCTAGTTCTATAGAAATCCACTGAAGGGAAGATACTAAAGGGATTCTATAACCCCTCTAAGCGGTAATGGCCAAATTCATCTTTGGGAAAGGAGTGTTCTTTGGTTTAGAGAATTGCTTTAATAGACCTTTTAGTTCTGCAAAGAGAGGCCTAGAATATGGGCAGGATAGAAGTGGCTGAGGTAGGAGGGCAAAAATTTGGCTTTCATTCTATTCTGAAAGATGTTTATATTGGTAAGAGATTTTTGTATTTTGAAATTTTGTAGTTTTGCTAGCTGACCTGGGCTGGGCGGGGAGGCAGTTTGAGAAGAACCTAGAAACTTAAAGAATATAGCAGAATAGGGAGGTTAATCTGTTCAATACGACTGGAAGACCGAGCTAGAGAAGAGAGCAGAAGGGGCTCCTAGCACTGTTGGATGCTACAGATTCAGCTGTATTCTGTTTCATGATCTATGAAGAAATTTCCCCCACTCACCCCAACTCCTGAGCAAAAGCTGTGTTAAGCATTACCACTGTCAGAGTGTGTTAGCACAGCCTTCAGGAATTGATGGAGCACTGTGTCAATGCTTTGGGATGGTGATGACCAAATGGGACTAGGGAAGCATGAAGAAGTAGTGGGGAGGCCACTAGAGGTCATAGAGGAGAATTCAGAAGGTCAGAGACGTCGACCAGGAGAATGCAATCATTGACAGAAATTCTCAGAAATCTGGGACAGGAAACATAATTTCTCACAGTCCCATAGGAGATCAGTGTTGGATAGCAAAGGAAAAGGCACCCAGAAAGAGTGGAGGGTTAAGGGACTTTTGGGTCATGCTGCATCACAGAATTCAGACTTGAATCTCAATGGTTACCCACTTCTCAGACTTTACCTAATCACAGAAATCTTTGCATCAAATGAATTACTATATGGAACCCAATGTGTAAAACAGGTTGAAATTGAGCTGCTGTGATCCAATAGGATAGGGGTCAGAATTTATGCCCAACTGGCTTTCCCTTTGGATCCCACAGTGGCCATCAGATCTCTCTGTGGGATCCCAGCACGTCAGGAACAGTTTTAAAACAGTGCATCTAGAGCCCAAAGCAAGAATGTGCTCTTTACCATTCTAGGCTGATCATTCAGCCTGACTCTGAGGGCTCCTTACTGCTGAGCTGCATGTTTCCAGGCCAACCATCACTGAGGGGTGTTCTTCCTTCTCTTCGACTGATTCCTCAACCCTGGGACTGCCTTCCAGTCCAGGTGTAAAAACGAAAGTAAACCTAATTCCTCCCACAGAATGACTCTCCAAATCTTTGAGGACTTCTTACCTCCTTCCCTAATTATCTTTGCTCCAAGTTGAACATTCTTAACCCCCCATCAATTCTCAAGCCATTGTTTATAGTTCATATACTGTTGGGGGATCTGAAATTATTGATATCGATTGCAAAAAAATGGGCTCTGCATAAAAAGGGAGTTCACTTAAGACCAAAGGAGAGGTGCAAAGAGGGACACGACCACATACGCTTTGAGGACAGCTAAAGTTAAATGAGAGGTGTTGAGCTCCTCCTTGGAAAACAGCCCAGAAAATGTGCTCCCTCCTGCACTGGGAAGGGGGCTGAAAATCAATGTCAGCTTCATTCAGCTCAGAGATGTCCCTGGGATCACTCTCTAGCAGTCACTGTATCAGGGACACGAGGGGATGGCAGTGCCTTGGGGGCAGAGGCTCTCAGCCCTTATTAGTTGCTCTTGAATACTCCCCAACAGCTAAGCTCATGAACACAGGACAGTAAATGCCTAGCATGGGCTCATTTCTGCTAGTCTTAATTGATCACATGCATATCCACAGAGCTACGGACCCTTGACAATGTCTCGGAATCTATTTAATAAAAATAAGGGACATTCTGTACCCATGGACCTACCAGTTGTTTTGGTGCAGAATTATCAGTCTGTCAGTATCATTTAGGAATCATCATTGGATGTACGATTTGCATTGATTTGGGTGGATCCCACAGGAGTCAGGGAGGTGAGTTGCAAAGGTTAGGGCTGGTTGTATAGCTAGAAAGTGCGCGTGTGACCAGAGAACTACCCCAACAGCACCAGAAATAAAGCCCGGGGTTCTGGTATCACAATGTCTCCCCTGCACGCTGGTGGTGGTTTGAGGCCTGGAGATGCGGTACATACTTTGCCACCCTACAGTGGGAGCACAGACAAGGCTGCACTTGAGATACCAGGACCCCTTCAATGCCTAACCTTCCTCTGGGCAATCATACTTGTACTAGATCCTTAGCCTGTGATGAAATTCTCTGGTGATATTTAGCACCTGTTGGAGTCCTGCGAGTCCTTTCTGCAATTGAACACTTGAGATAATTGGTGGGTAATTAACACGATAAAGATGAGGAGTGACTTCCAACACAGGCCATTCTGGGGCCTGAGGGATGCTTCTGATGGGAGAGTATTAGTGTTTGGTGCTTAAAGCACACAACTTTGTAAGTGGATGTGAAGTATGACACTTCAACTCTGTTGTATTTTAGGGAAATGTCTCCAGAAAAACAGCAGTAACACATTCTGGTTTGCTTCCATAGAAAATTCCTTCTACCTCTGACAGAGAATCTACCTGTCCAGAGCTCCCAGGTGGGTATGCCAACAGAGAAGGACCACAGTATTCATCTTCATTTCTTCTTTTTTTTCCCCACAAACTCCTTTATTTTGACCCTATACCTCTCAGAGGAAGCACTGCAGTTTCATGTACTAAAGTCTTTTCTTCACACACCAAATGTTATTGACTTTTTTGAATCCTAATTAAGGTCGCTGGTCCTGAAGAAAGAATCAAAGGTGAACCCAAAACAGCGTCAACAACAACACAGATATTTGGGAAGGAAGTCAGTTCAGGAGGAAAGAAAATTGGTGTGTATGAATGTATGCATGCATATGTTTATGTACATGTGTAGGGGAGAGAGTATGTATGTATATACACACACACATGTAATTTTCACACATCACAAATATATGGAAAAACTAATCTGTGATACAAAAATGAAACCTCATTTTATTCTCCTGGCTGAGGATTTGGGCTGTAGCTAAATCCACACTCTGCCACCTGCTGGCTAGGAGTGTGAACTAGTTACTTAACTGCTCTGAGCCTGGTTTCCTCATCTCTAAGATGGCAATGGTTTTTACTACGCAAAATTCTGATGAAGATGAAGAGATCATGTATGTGCTATACATGTTGTTAAACTAATAAGCACTGGTGACAGATTTCCAGAGAAGCAATTTTGACAAAATTTGCTGACTTCCTTTCCTCCCTCTGAGGGGTTGTGTTATGTGAGAAGGAAGGACAAGAAGAAGGAAAAATGGACTCAGGAGGAAAGAATTGCTTGAGGATGTAAGGAAAAAGCATTAACTTCACTTTGCTGGTCTCCACGGGAGTCATTCCCTAGAAACCAGTGAAGAAATCTATCAGTCAACGGATAAAGGCAGCTGAAACATGGCTCTCCTGACCCCAGAGTCCTATTTTCCACCACGAACTTGCCAAGGACTCCAAGATAGGAGGACCACTCAATGTGCCAGCCTGAGAGGATCTCTGGAGTCCCTTGTCTGGATGTTTTGTACACTAAAGAGTGCTGTGACATTTCACATGCTTACTTAATCTGATGTTTGCAACTGTCTCAAGAGAAAGCTACAGCTAAAAAATCTGAGTTGCCCAAAGTTATCACCTAGAAAAGCTGAATCCAGATCCTTTCAAACTTAGTACTAAGTCTAACTTAGTTCTAATTCAAACTTAGTTCTTCCCATTATTGTGACTTCCCCCTTAATACCAGGGTGGCTTCTAACTTGGTGGCAGATGCTGCTGGTCCCCTGTCCCATTTACCCCCAACCCACCCCCAGCTCACTTGAGTGCACCAGCAGGCACATTGGGCAACTGTCCACTGGCAACTCTGGGTCGGATGTCTTTCTTTCTTATTTCCTTTGTCTGAAGACTTTCTGATGACCATAGGTATTTGCAAGGAACACAACCTGGAAAAGTGGGAGATGGGAATTTAATGTGCCCTGGGACAACCCTCAACCAACAGGGGTTGGACAGAGTGGTAAAATGTCAGCCTTTGGCACATTCTGAGTGGCTTCTGGAGAGCCTCCTATACCAGTGAGCCCCAGTTGCTCATAGTGGTAATAACTCACTCATAAAATATGTCCTTTATTGGCTCTTTCCTCTTCCTGTCTTACTTTCCCCACTTCCTCCAGTGTGCTTCTTGTTATTACTTCCTGTATAAACAAACAACACTAAATCTCTATCTCCAGGTCTACTTTTGAAGGAAACCAAACTGAGACAAATTCTAAAATTCATGTCGTTGCTACTACTCTTCCTGTTTTTAATTACATGACATTCTCACTGAGAAAGTAATAATGACCATGGGTTGCTGACAACTCAGAACCTGATGTCAACACTTTTAAGATTTGACAAAAGTGAAGATAACATTCTCGACAAAGTAAATTGTTCCCCCTATTTCACTAAGTATCTACCTTCCCAGGAGCTCCTCTCATTTTAAAGCAGCGTTGTCATGATTCTGAAAGAACTCTACCAAAGCAGTTACACACCTGGTTTGGATTTTCCAGCTGTTAATCCATAGAAGTTAGAACAGATCTCAATCACCAAGATAAAAAGCTTGTGCACAGCAAAGGAGAGAGTCAACAAAACCAAATGACAACTCATGGAATGGGAGATGATATTTGCAAATGACATATCAGATAAAGGGCTAGTATCCAAAATCTATAAAGAACTTACCAAACTCAACACCCAGAGAACAAATAATCCAATCAAGAAATGGGCAGAAGACATGAGCAGACATTTCTGAAAAGAAGATGTACAAATGGCCAACAGACCCATGAAAAAATGTTCCACATCACCCGGCATCAGGGAAATACAAATCAAAACCACAGTGACATACCACCTCACACCAGTCAGAATGGCTAAAATTAATAAGTCAGGAAATGACAGATGTTGGTGAGGATGTGGAGAAAGGGGGAACCCTCCTACACTGTTGGTGGGAATGCAAGCTGGTGCAACCACTCTGGAAAACAGCATGGAGGTTCCTCAACAAGTTGAAAATAGAGCTACCCTATGACCCAGCAATTGCACTACTGGGTATTTACCCTAAAGATACAAATGTAGTGACCTGAAAAGGTACGTGCACCCAAATGTTTATAACAGCAATGTCCACAATAGCCAAACTGTGGAAAGAATCTAGATGTCCATTAGTAGGTGAATGGATAAAGAGGTGGCATATATATATATACACAATGGAATATTATGCAGCCATCAAAAAATGAAATCTTGCTATTTGCAACGATGGGGATAGAACTAGAGGGTATTGTGCTAAGCAAAACAAGTTAGAGAAAGATAATTATCATATGATCTCGCTGATATGTGGAATTTGGACAACAAGGCAGAGAATCATGGGGAAAGAGAGGAAAAAATGAAATGGGATGAAACCAGAAAGGGAGACAAACCATAAGAGACTCTTAATCTCAGAATGGATCTCAAAAGTAGGATAATATTTCTCAATTCATGAAAAGAAATAAATGAATTCATAATGCCAAAAAAATCTATAAATAAGATCAAAGTATTTATAGTCTAGAAAACAAGAGCAATCATCTCAAAATGCCTTCTAGATTATCAACTTTGCACACATATTTTAGGAAGATTTCAAGAGATTTCAGTATAGTATCTAAAAATGACAAACCATTTCCTTTTGGCAAAAAGAGATTCCCAGCCTCCTATAGTTGACTGTAACTATGGGATAAAAGTGTTTGGATTTTTAAAAAGATGCATATAAAAATCTTCTGCGAAAATTAGTTGGAGCTCAGGCCACTCAAGTAGAAGGGTCATTCACTCTACAGTGTGCCCCAGTCCAGAGACACCAGGCTCAGAAGTTACATATAATAAGTTCATATAACATGTTTTATGTTACAGACTGTAAGCATTTATTTAACAAAATGGACACTTCTAACACCTAGCACTTGTCTACATTTAAAATTTCAGAGGAAAAAGACCTGTGTTCTACAGTACATATTATTACAAAAGAGTTTGTTATCAACTTAGAACAGTTAAAATGCCTTCTCTAGTGATTAGAAAACATCATCCTGTAGTGAAGTGAAGTGACCTCTCTTTTAGGGTAAAAGCCTTTGATTCTTGTCAGAAATGTAGGACTAGCACAACCTTCGCCTCGCTCAGACCTGACCATCCGAGGATGTCTTTTGCCAATACAGCAGGCGGAAGACCACTTCTCTGCTTTGGTTCCCAAGTCAGGTATAAATCCTTTCAATTTAGAGAAGCACTCAAACATACAGAAAGCAAAGGGTGGAGGCTGTTTTCTCCATCCTCTTTACTCATGCGCTACCTAGAAAGTCAAGGTTTCCCTGGTGGTTTTGTTCACGTGCTGAGCACTGTGAGTGCAGCTATCATTAGTGCGAGTGTGTGGGAGACGTTTTGAATAATACATAGCACCCAAGGGCAAGAACCACAGACCCCCGAAATGTGAATGATTGCTCTGGCAAACTCTGAAAGCCCATGATCACTTGTGCCTTGTGGAATCTGAGGGGTCAATCCCCAGGTGCAAAGTACATTTTCCGGGTTTCTCCAGGGCAAAGGCGGGGTGAACGCCCTCATTGAACCTGTGCCTAATGATGAAGAGCAACTGTCCACTTTCAGCATTAATAAAGAGAAGTCTCTGGTTGTTGTAGTCCAGCAGAATGCCCACCCTGGTGGGACGCTCAGTCACATGGACGTCGCTCACAATGCCACTGTAGAAGAACGTGTATCTGAAATGAAATAGAGCGAGGAATTAAACACTGGGCCATGGAGAAGAAAATCACTTGGAGATAACCAATCTTTCAGTGATTAATTTCACTTCACAATGATGAGCTGCCATAACATTGTCCCAGATCCCTTAACCAGATCCCTCCTAGATGCTAAAATGCAGAGCTCATCCCAACAGAACAGCATTTTTAATAATTTTGCTCCTTCTACATTAGGAGGCGGTCCCAGAATAACCAGCATATGCCTCCCTTGTGATTTTTCTCAACATTCTAATTCTTTCCCAGCTGCCCACATGTTTTAACTACCGCATTCATGGCATGTCATTCTTTTGAATAAAACTCCTCTGAGGCTGCCGTGTATTTTAAAAAGTACTGCAGGCTCGCCTTCCATAAAATGTATTAATTTTACAGCTTAAAAATTTATAAGTAACTTACATAAGGGCCTTTATGAAGTTTAAGAAAAAAATTTAGTTATTTTTGCCCAACTTCATCCTTTGTAGAGGCTCCCCCAACCCTGATCCAACTTCCTTTTCATCTTCTCAATGTTCTCTGCAGCCTTGCAGCCCAGGGCAGGGGGCGGAGGGGGTAGGGGTTGCCTGTCATTTCTCTCTTCAGTTTAAATAAATTGAACTCAACAAGTATTTATTGGGTGTGTCTGTGAGTCCAGTACTTTCCGAGGCCCTCTGGGGAGTATGAAGGACCACAGAGCGCTGTCCTTGCCCTTGGGGAAGCCAGGCCCTCCTGACCAGGGAAAATACTGTTGCTCACTTAAACGTGGCCTCGGGCTGAGGCTCCGCCTCAGGGCGCAGACTGGAAAAGTGTTCACAAACACATTTCATGGACCTGTGTGGTTGTGGAAGGGAAGGTTTGAGACCAGGCTGGGAAGGGGAAATCGCTGAACAGAAGAAACTAAATTGTTCTGTGCAGAAAGTAACGCAAGTTTGGTGTTTCCTCCTGCCAATCTGAGAAACAGAGGCCCTGAAAGCAGGAAAGGGGAGAAATGAAACACAGAGGAGATGAGGGGAAGGTCTGTGAGGATGGGCAGGTTGGGGGCAGAGTCTCAGCAGCCCTGGGGCTGGTGGGGCCTTAAGACTCTGGGCAAGTGAGGGCCTCTGATGTGGCTGAAAGAGCCAAGGACCTTTAAGGCCTATGATGTCAGGCTTCAAGGCCCAGAAGCTGGAGTACACATGTGTTTAGGGAATGGCAAGTTGACAGCTGCCCTGCAGAATAAGAGCTCGTGTGATAGGTCAGCAGTTCTCAGGGATGGAAAGCAAGCAAGGCTCACTCAGTGACAGAGGAGCTTTTCAGTGCTGTGCTAATGAGAGGCCTGACAGCACTGGGAGCAGCAGTGTAGGCTGGGCACTTAAGGAAGGCTCTGGGAGCAGAGGGGCTCCTACTCAGCTAATACTGGCTCATACTCCAGGTCCAAACTGGATAGGTGGGAAAGAGGGAGAGGGAGATCCAACCAGCAAGGGCAGCAGGAGCAATGACGAGGCTCCAGAACAAGCAAGGCCTTAGGTCATGGAGAGCGTCACGGTCTGCCTGACGGGTTCGGAGAGGACATGGAGTGACTCTGAGGAGGGGGCCACTAACATTCAAATTAAACTTAAATAAAATTCAGCGTCCCGTGCTTCTGTCCTACTAGCCACATTTCAAATATTCAATAGCCATCTGTGACACCATTTTTCTATCTTCACAGAACGTCTGATTGCACAACACTGGTCTAGGGGGTTCGGAATGCTCAAAGAAGCCATTTCCCCAGTCCTGCTTAGAAGACCCCTGGTGTTCACAGGCTTAGCCCCTGTCATTCCCTGAACCAATCCCTACCATAGAGGCTGAGGAGGGAGAGACATTTCTCCAAGTCTGGGCTCCACTAGTTCTGCAGGGCCTGGAATCTGTCCCACCCTACATCTGCCTCCGTTTCCTAGTCAGCATATCAGTTCCTTCTCCAACCTGCTCTCTGGTCTGAAACCAAGCCTGTCTGTCAGGGGCCAGACTCCCTGCCCAGCGTCTCCCCGCCCCTTCCTAGGACTGCCAGAGTCTTTTCAAACAAAGGTTATCTAGAAGCCTGACTAGACATCTGTGTGACCCTGGAACTGCTGTCCTGGGGTTCCCAGGCCCAGATGATCCCACCCCCTGTGAATCTCACTACCGGCCCAGACTGAGTACAGACCCCATATGGCCCTGGTGTCTACTCCCCACAGGGCTCCTCATCCCTCTTCCTGATCACCTTAGTCCTAGATCCTCTCTTTACCATGGCTCCACCTGAGTACGACATCGCTGTAGATGTTTGTAGATTTTGGAGCAAAAAAGCAAGAGATGTAATGAAAATGATGTTCTAGAAAAATCTGCCAGTTGTGACAAACAGGATAGTGTGGGGTGGGTGCAGATCTCTCCCTGGAGGTACAGGCATGGTGGCTGGGGTGGACCTGGTAGAAGCAGCGAGGAGGCTGTGACTGAGGGGAGAAAGTTTAGGAGTGGACTGGAAGAACTCCTATGGATTCTGTGTCCCCAGACTCTCCATTTCTCCTTTCCAACTGTGACATCTTAAAGCTTGGATTCTGTGCAAACAGAGTTAAGAGTAATCAAGTTTGGTTGAAAATTGTGAAGCCAGAAAAGTGAAACACAGAGGTGGGGGGTTGCCACAGGGGATCTCACAGTGCCTGAAGCCAGGGGTGTTCTATTTGAAACATGAAGTGAAGGCACTTGAGGCCTGATGTCTCTATGCTGTGAGCACACAGGTAGGCACACTTTTCCTCCCCGAATCCACTGGGCCCCGAATCCAAGCTTGAAAGACCAAGCTTGTTGAACCTGTTGACAAGATATAATTCTGTTTTCTAGAGTCCGGGAATTTGTTACTGGAGGCTAGTCTTTGGTTTGGGGGTTTTAAATGTTCAAGTGTCTAGGGAACTTTTTATGAAATCTCTATCTAGTTCCAGGTCTAAATCTATTCGTTTTAAATTCTGGGGTTGAGAGACTTTCAACTCTGGGCAGGGGCTAGGTCCTTAAGCATTGTGCAGCAACGAACATCAATTACCAAAATTGCTCCAGCTTGATGAAATGTGACTTTGAATAGCTCTGGGAGATAGTGTCCTTATGAACCATGTCAGAAAATCAAACTGTGTCCAGGAGGATGCAGGGAGAAATGTGCAGCAAGAGATATGCAAAATCCCAATCTACAGGCCCTTTTCTGAAAACTTATAAGCACTGAAGGCTTCCTTTTCAAAGCATTACATTTAGATAAGGCTTCACATTTTTATGATACTTTACCATTTCAAGACTCTTCCCTGTATCTGACTTTATGTGATCCTCACAACACAAAAAGGTAGCAGCCAGGCATCACTGCCCCCTGACAAGATACACAAGGCCTATCAGGCAGGTTCAAAGGGTTCACTGAACTTCCAGTGAGTAGCCCGTTGGAGGCTAGTCAAGGACGTGTTTCTAATAATGTGAGCATATTCCGATCATCCAAGCTTGCCTTATCTCTCTGAGACTAACACAGACTACGCTTTCTTCACATTAACCAACTAAATAGCTAACAACCTTTTTCTGTAAAGGGGCAGATAATAAATATTTTAGGCTTTGAGGGTCATTTGGTCTCTGCTACAACTAGCCTCCACCACTGCAGTGCAAAAGCAGCCACAGACAATACGTGAACAAATGAGATGACTGGATTCCAATAAAACTATTAATAAAATTTAATAAAACAGGCAGTGGTAATATTTGGCCTGTGGGTATAGTTTGCCAATTCCTGATATACACCAGTGAGGGGAAGGTATTGGGGACCCACTGACTGCTCTTCTCTCTCCTGTTGACTCCTCTGTGGAGGGAGCTCTTTTGTATTACCCATGTCCCTTCCCCCTCCCTGAGGTGACTTTAGAAGGAAAACCTGGCCATGCATGGCCTGGAATTTCCTTCCTTTTCCCTATCTCTGGAGTATGAGCTTCCTGCTGGAACACCTATCCTTCTTTGTTTCTCCAGGGACCATCTCTGCCCTGCAGGTGCCGAAACTCACCGGGCCTGCAGTCTAGGTGGTCACAAGTCTATTAATAAGGCTCAGTATAAGAATCCTCCTTTCCCAAGTTGCCTGAGTGGCTCAGTCGATGAAGCATCCTCCTCTTGGTTTGGGCTCGGGTCATGATCTCGGGGTCATGGAACTGATCCCTGCAACAGGCTCCACACTGTTTGGAGTCTGCTCAGGATTCTCTCTCTCCCTCTTCCTCTGTCTCAGCCACTGCTCAAGGGTGCGCACGCATGCCGGCACACAACTGCTGTCTCAAATAAATAAATAAATCTTAAAAAAAAAAAAAAAAAGAAGGAAAGAAAAGAAACCTCCTTTCCCTCAGGTACGAACCATATTCACTAAAATTGGCTTCCTCAGTAATCACAGTGACAGTTTAGTCTTGGTGTATTTGATGCTTTTGTTTTCTTTCTTGATTGGTTAAGACCTGGGCAGGAAAGTAGCATTCTAGTTGTTGGGTGCCTCAGAGACCTCTGCCTACATATCAACTTGTGACCCTCTGACCAACAAGGGAGGGCGGTGCTCCGCCTTACCTCTGTGGCCCAGAACAGTGCATGTACCACGAAGTCTCGCCTTGTCCTAGGGTCCCAGCCTGTACTGCCGAGTGGGAGCAGATGCCAAGTCGGTAAGCTGGGCAGTCTGTGACCGTGGTTTCCCAGTAATGCTGGCCACAAGCAGGCAGCTCCTCACCCAGCACAGACGGAATTCTGTGGACGAAGTAGATGCACAGGAATCACCAGCTTTTATCTCATAAACACCAACATTTATCAGATCATTGACACACAGTTTAGGCAGGACTCTATCCTTGGAAACTGCTGGAACTTGACTAAAGACATCTGTTTCTCCTTGTGCCCCCAACTTTGACTTGAGCACCACAGAATGCCACAAAATCTCAACACACATTTGACATACTTCCATTGCCATGTACAACATGCATGTCTAGTCCACTGCATCTCTTGAGGGAGCTAAGAAGCAGGAAATAACCAGAATGATTGTGGGAGAAAAAGAAATGGCACCATCTCCGCTTTCCAGGAGAGTGAGGAAGTATGAGGGAGGCAGGTGGGGAGTTCCAAGAGAACATAACTTGCAAAGTTTTTTCTATAACTTGAAGATATTGGGGAGGAGGAGGAGGAGAAGTCTCCAAAATCTTCTTTAACAGCGAGTTCCCATGTTTGCCGACCTTACTGGACACAGAGACCGAAGGAGGGGCAGCGAGACCGCCGGGGAGGCCATAGCAGAGCACAGAACTGAGCAGGTGTGATGAGCGCTTGGTAGAAGCTGTAGTCAACAGTCTTGAGAACTCTGGCCTCTTCGGATGCAGGTGCACCTGAGAGTTTGGTGAAAGGTCTTCTGTCTCACCTTAGATATTTTTAGAATAGGAACTGTGAAATGAACCCAAGCATTCTGGACTGCAAACGGGTGACCTTGTTTGCATGAATGGCTCCATTCTGCTTTGAAATGGCTGAGACAGCAAGAAAGCACTTTTAATTTAACCTGTGTTAATAGACAGCACCCTCTCCTTTTTAACAGATGAGAAAATGATTAATGCAAAGGAATGTATTTCACTTTCTCATGTCTTTACCCAATAACCTCTGTCCAAGGAGTTGGAAACTGACAGCCCCTTGCTCCCTGAGCACAGACTGTTGCCTGATATTTATGAGCTACTCTATGGGTTATTAATCAATAAAAATTCTATGAGATACATTACAGTTGTCATCAGTTACTATCTATGTACTCTTATCAACTTACAGTCTATTTCTTTTCTTTTTGATTTTTTGAAAAATCAGAGAAAGACAGAAAAGGCCGATCGGTTTCTTAAATCATCCCCTCCCCCCCCAGAACTCACTTATTTGTCTATTTTTTGGCACCGACCATTTTGAAGGCCCCATGCTAGATTCGGGGGGATTCGAAGACACAGAAGACAGGGTTGCCGCTGGAGGAATGTTCAAGACAGAGTGGCTGACAAATGACTCCACATGTGCTCGGACCTTTTCATGGAAAAGATCAAAGAGCACCAAGGCCCAGAGAAGACTTCTAGGAGCAGGTGGCCCTTGAGCCAGGCTACACATCGGTTAGGAGCAACCCGAGAGGAGAACTGTGCAACTCAGCCAAAACGGGGGGGGCTCGTGGGCAGCCACACTGGGACACCTCAGCATCCACGGCTGGCTGGGGCTCACATCGGTTACACTTTTCCAAAGCCTCTCACCGACTTTCTCCCCTATGACCGTTCTGACCCTTGAAGTGACCATGAGAAACTGCTGGCAAAAATCGCAGAGCTATCCCCCCAGGGTGCCCTCACCTTTTAGCTCTTTAATGCTCTTTTTCTGCGGGAGCTATCAGGTGGGGAGGGATAAGAAAGTCTGAAAATCTGAAAGCCATGTGTGGCCATAACCAGAAACTCAACAGAATGACATTCTCCACTATCCCTTTTCAAATGGCTGGATACAAAACCTGGTTTCCTATTCAAAATAAAAGAAGAATTAGCCTGGACTGTTTTTTGTTTTTGTTTTGTTTTTGTTTTTTTGTTTTTATCATTAAACCAGAGATGGTACCTGAAAAGAGCCTACATTTTAAACAAAACCATATGTGCCTGTGTTTGCAATACAAATATTGACACGGGCTCCAGCTTAGGAATTACTGTCTTTTTTTCCCTAGTGGCAAACCCAAACCAAACCCTATGGGTGTGCTCGTGTTGATATTTGACACCATACTCCGAGGCATGTCCGTTAAATTGAGGATATACCAAGGGGAGGCCACAGCAGAGGGACACACGTCGGAAGACTTTCCCGTTGAGAAGCAAGAGGCTTCCTCCTCTTACTTACTCTGTCAACCGTCTCCTCTCGGTGAAGCTGATCACTGTCCCATCTGAGGAAATCTGGAGAGCAGGATGAGCTGTTTCTCTCAACAGAAGAAAACGGGTTCCTGTCGCAGTGAAGAAAAATAAGATTATAATGTTATCACAACAGTAAGTGCTGTCCCTGAGTCATGGCACTGCATTTTAGACCTTACTCTCCCTCTCCCCTGATGCCAAAAGGCCCCACTCAGGGTTTTCAGACCCACTGGCTGCAAATCTCATCCATTCTAAGGCATGCCTGAGTGCCAGTGGCTGCTTACCTCTAGCTGGGGCTGCAGGTCTGCCCTCTGCTATGCTGGTTCATTTGGACCAACAACATCTACATCACCCGGAGACTAGCCTAAACATGCAGCATCTCTGGCCACGTCCCAGACTTACTGAACCAGATCTGCCCTTGAACAAGCTCTTCCGGAGATCCACATGCACATTCCAGTTGCACATGCGCTGGTGTAAGCTACAGGAGCAGTTCTAACAGTGAAAGGTGCAGGCACCATATTGGAACTGGGGGGAATATTTCTGGACAAGCAGCCCTCATGTCTTCTCTCATAGACATCAGGCTGGCCCTGAGCACCTCACAAACAAGGCATGGGCACAAGGTTTGGCTGGTTAAGCAAATCAATTAATGTAGCATCCTCAATCTTCTGCCATCTTTGGGTCAAGGATAAGATAAGAAAATGATCACCTTTCCATTTCTCTCTTCTTTTCACAATAATTGAGAACAGCCAAGCAGTTTTTTTATTGGCATCGTTTGGCTATTTTCTCCAAAATGTCACTGAACAGCTTTATCGCTTCCTTAAGTTATTCATTCTTTTATTCAACAAACATTAATTGGCACAAACCATGGGCTAAGCACCAAAAAGAAACAGAAGAATAATACTGGAAGCTTGTTCATGGAGTCTACAGTGTAATAAAAGAAGAATATCCCCATTCCACTGTCGCCAACATACACTCAAAACATACCCACTAATTATAGCACATTGTGAGCCAAACAAGAGTCATCTGGGGGGATTAAAAACATGTCAGAGACCATCTCCTGATCAGTTAGATCAGGGACTCCAGAGTGGGGCCTAGGAACCAGTATTTTTAAGTACCCTGCCTGATTGCTAATGGGTAGCCAAAGTTGAAAACCTCTTAAATCAGAAAAAGAAACATCTTGGTCTTTGATCCATCTTGGATCCTCATGCCAAAAACCTAGGTTGAGGTTTTTGAGGCTTTAAGAAGTGGCCTTCTCGAGTGTCTTCTCTAGGTGGTAGAAGGGAAGGAACAGAAAGGCTTGGAAGCAGTTGTGTGCAGGTGAAGGAGAAAGTACCTCTGGTGGAAATGAGAGCAGCTTCACTCTGCTCGCTTGCCCCAAATGCATTGATGGCTCTCACGTAAAAAAAGTAATTGTCATTGGGTTGGAGGTTAACTTTCAGCTGGAGTCCTTTAATTCCGGAGAATGATCTAAACACCAAGGAGAAATAATTTTAAATATTAGGTCACATGCTAAACAACTCCTCATATTTCAATCCTGTCATGAATGAACATTTTTTTATTAATAAGAAATAACTTATTTTTCCCTTTTGGCGACCACTGAGTTAGCAAGTCAGATTCTATAAAATGGTCATGGTCCACTAAGACTACTTTGTCAAATCACTTCTACCTTTGTCAACTTTTGTCCAATATATGCCTTCTAGAATGCTCTTTGAAATAAACCAAACTTTTTTTTAAATTCAGAAGACAGGCTAATTTTGTGGTTAATGAGTCTCTAAGAATATATTATTTTCTTTATCAACTTTTGCCTAAGAGGCACTTCTGGATTAAGATGATGTTAAACCAATCAGTAATACAAAGGATGCTAATTATCTAATTAGCAGATCAGGAAGAGCAGAAAACTTAAGGTGAGTGATGATTTCGGACATGGCCATCATACCAAAGCCACTAAAGTTAACAGAAACAAAAGATCCCTAAAGAAGACCGTATCTTTTAAGACACGCTTAATCCTAGCAAGAAAAGACAGTTCTAATTGCCAAGTAAAATTTCCAAAGTTGCTATATCTAAATCTCCCATGTATATTAAAATAAAAAGGCTGGTAGTAGTGTCTAACTGGCGGCAGTGTGTCACAGCCAAACCATTTATTTATTTACTTATTTATTTATTTATTTTTTAAAGATTTTATTTATTTACTTGACACAGAGAGAGAGAGATCACAAGTAGGCAGAGAGGCAGGCAGAGAGACAGGGGGAAGCAGGCTCCCTACTGAGCAGAGAGCCCGATGCGGGGCTCGATCCCAGGACTCTGAGATCATGACCTGAGCTGAAGGCAGAGGCTTTAACCCACTGAGCCACCCAGGTGCCCCACAGCCAAACCATTTAAACACATAAAGACTTGATGCATTTGAACATGGAGCTCCTTGAACTTGTATGGGGAACTTAAGTAGTCTTGTGCCTCTTTTCTAGTCTCTTTAATCTGCTGGATATCATGGCCTAGAGCATCTGTACAGATAAGTTACACAACTGCTCATTTTTTCAGCCTCCATTTGGAGAAGCTTTGGATAGAGTTACGAGGTAGGCTCCTTACTAATGAAAGAATTCCTACTCAGATCACTAGTGCCTGGGCCCTGTTCCCCGGAGCTGTGCATTGGATAATGGTCAGTGAGGACAACAGTACAACATCCTTCCTATTCATTCTCAGGAGGATAGGGGTTTTTTTAATCCATTTCTTTGCTTGTTTGTCTTCATTCTGCTTTGTTATTAACAAATGTTGCTTTGTTATTAATAGATGTACTACAAAAGTGTCAGAAACAAAGATTTTCTTCAGGTCAGTTCTACTTCTGTTGACTATTTGGTTTCTCAATACACTGCCTTAGAGAACACTACGGAGAATCAGAAAAAGGAGAAAAAACATCATTGACTGAGAAAGCAAACTAATTGAAAGGTTTTTAAAAGCAGAAAAGTCACAGTGCCCGCCCCCACCAAGTCTAAAAGTGAAAAAACACCCAGGGTGTTTCTCAGAAAGAAGTGGGTAGGGGCGGGGAGCAGACAGGGTCTATTTGCGCATGCGCCATTTAATGTCCTGTGTGGAGGAGGCGGCTGGAAACTCCTCAAACGTTATTGGTTGTTATTTCAGAATCTACCACCCAAACCAGGCCCTCCGCAGTACTATGTTTAGCCGCTCCAGAATCATTGAGCCACATGTTCAGTGACAACTAATTATGTTTCAGTTAGTTAATGAAAAACCATGTCCTGTGATTGAGAATGTAATTCCTGACTGGTATCTAGAATATTATCCTGGGGTGGATGTATTGCTTATCTTATTTGAATTGATGACTGAAGAGATGGTCTATCTGTACATTCATTACAAGAGGCAGTAAAATTATTGTGTCCATAAGCATACTTGCGCCTGAACAGAATTTACTTCATTTAGCCATTAAACAAATGTCTATCAATCACTTATCACATGCTCAGGCCATATAATGCTGAAGCTCGAGGAAGGTGGGGGTAAGAGGCAAGACTAAGTGAGGAAATTTCAGCTCCAGGGAAGGGATATAACATGCTGGCTTTGTTTTGTTAAATGCCAAAAGTACTGATTTGGGGGTGAGTATTTGCTTGTCAGTTTTAGAAAGTTTGTCAAGGAAAGAATTCCATATATATAGTCAACTGCATCCTATGTCTTATCACTCATTGAAAGAATAAAGGTTTACATGGTATTGAAGTCAGAATATGGGATCAGATCCTGCTTTCAGTATGTGAACAGGTCATGCAGACTTGACAGATATGCACGATGCCCTCACTGAATCTGTGAAACAAAAGCACCAGGCAGGAGAACAAAAGTAACATGAAATGTCATAATACTATTATTGACAAGTTGCCATCTTATGTTCTAGCACCAGGAACAAAAGCTCACATACAAATGGTTTATTTCCATGTCTTTCTCGGTCTGACCTCACATTAACATCATAAAAGTCCTCATACTAGCTCTCCCTACTTTTTAGCCAAATGAAAACTTTAAAAATTTTAGAATTTGAAATCTGAAGAGTGGTACCCTTCCACAAAATTTTTTTCCACAAAAAATTTTAATTTCAAAACCAAAAATGTCATAACTGCAACTCAATCTATATGCCTTATTTAAAGTATAGTTTTCAATAGGACTGATATTCAAAGAATATCCAAGTTGAGGGAAGTGATGACACCACAGATGGAACCACAGCAGGTTTGTGGTGTTTAGGTAAGAAAGGATGTTAGCCTCATCAGTAATATGACTGATGTGACTGTGTTAGAAGGCTTATGCCAAGAATAAAATTCAAAAGACAGTAAGAAATGTGACTCGAATGGAGTCACTTTGGGTCATAGGTGTGGAATTCTCCCTACAAGTCCACAGTACAGTGGAAAGGGATGGCACTATATGTAGAGTTTCCAGGAACACCAAGGCAAGGAAGCATCTAGAAACCCTAACTCATCAACAATTAGCTGATTGCTGGTGAAGCATAAGCATCCCACAAAGTACAATCTTAGCACTCTGTGCCCAACAGGTCTTTGAAAGACTCACCCTGCTTATCTCTCCATTGGTAGAACATAGGACATTTGTTTAACTCCAATGCTGTAAAGTAGAGAGAAACTATTTCAAGGAGACCCACTGTCTCCTCAGAAATCTGAAATCATAAATGAGACCGTTTCCCTCTTCTGTTGTTTCAAAAGGCTAATGAGTGAAGGCCACCAGAAGGCAATGTCTGCCCAATATTATGAAGGCCTTTCATTCTTTTGTTTTTGCAAGGCACAATTGAAAGAGACCTTTCGTTCTTTTGTTTTTGCAAGGCACAATTGAAAAGTTTGACACAATTCACCATGCACAGTGGGGCAAGAATCATTTCCCATGGGAATTGAAAAGGGTCTTTATGAACTAAAAAACCATCAGGACCTAATGCTTAATGGGAAAATACTAAAAACATTCCCTTAAGTTGGAGTTAGAGACAAGTGGTTAAAAGAAAAAAAAAAAAGTCATAGGGGTGCCTGGGTGGCTCAGTCAGTTAAGCATCCTGCTCTTCATTTCAGTTCAGGTCATGGTCTCGCGGTCTTGGGATAGAGCCCCGCCTCAGGCTCTGTGGTTAGTGTGGAGTCTGTTTCAGATTCTTTCTACCTCTTCCTCTGCCCCTCCCTACTTGTGCTCTCTCTCGCTCTCTCTCTCTCAAATAAATTAATAAAATCTTAAAAAAAAAGTCATACAGGGGAAACCTTATCTACCAATAATTCTAAATTATAAAGCTATGATAATGAGAACTGCATGGAACTGGGACATAAGTAGATGGGGCAGTAGAACAGATTACACATTCTAAAGGTCAGGAATAGAGCCAAACACAGTGTTTTGAGTGTATAATAATGGAAGTATTCCAAATCAGAAGGGGAAATGATAGGTTTTCTTAGTGGGACAGCTGTATAGCCATACTAAAAAAATAAAGTTGGATTACTAATTTCACACTTTCTACTAAAATAAATTTCAGATGATAAAAGATCTAGTTTTTAAAAATGAAATCATTGGCTCATGAAACAAGATGGGATTGGGAAGGAGACAAACCATCTGAGACTCTTAATCTCATAAAACAAACTGAGGGTTCCCGGGGGGAGGGGTGGTATGGAGAGGGTGGGTTATGGACATTGGGGAGGGTATGTGCTATGGTGAGTGCTGTGAAGTGTGTAAGCCTGATAATTCACAGACCTGTACCCCTGTGGCAAATAATACATTATGTGTTAATAAAAATAATTAATAAAAATATGAAATCATTGGATACTACAGAAAACATAAGAGGGAGACAATTTTTAAATATGAGACAAAAAGACATTTTAAAAAGAGATTGATAAATTCAACTAAATTAACATTTAAAACTATCCATGGCTCATGCATCATCACTCATCAGCAGAGAGATGCCAATCAAAACCATAGTGAGCTATCACTCATACCTGTTACAATAGTATCAAAAAGATAAGAAATAACAAGTGTTGGTGAGGATGTGGAGAAAGGGGAACCCCCTTACACTATTGGTGGGAATGCAAAATGGTGTAGTCACTATGGAAAACAGTATGGAATTTCCTTAAAAAGGTAAAAACAGAGCTACCATACCATCCAGCAATTTCATTTCTGGGTATTTTTCCAAAGAAAAACAAAAACACTAACTTGAAAAGATATCTGTATCCTCATGCTCACTGCAGCATTGTTTACAATAGCCAAGATATAGAAACAACCTAAGTGTCCATCAATGGATTACAGAAGATGTGACATATATCTCTGTACAGATTTAGACCTAGATACAAATATAGCTCACACTGGAATAGTACTCATCCATAAAAAGGAATAAGATCTTGCCATTTGTGACAACATGGATAGGGTATATAGGTGACATGTGACAACATGGGTAGAGTATAGTATATAGGTATAATGTTAAGTGAAATATGTCAAACAGAGAAAGACAGATACCATACAATTTCACTTATATATGGAATTTTTTTTTAAGATTTTATTTATTTATTTGATAGAGAGATCACAAGTAGGCAGAGAGGCAGGCAGAGAGAGAGAGGAGGAAGCAGGCTCCCTGCTGAGCAGAGAGCCCAATGTGAGGCTCGATCCCAGGACCCTAAGATCATGACCTGAGCCGAAGGCAGAGGCTTAACCCACTGAGCCACCCAGGCGCCCCTATATATGGAATCTTTAAAAAAAATGAACAAACAAAGCAAAACAGAAACAGACTCATAAATACAGAGAACAATCTGATGGTTGCCAGGTTGGGGGGGATGGGAGCTAGGGGAAGGGGATGAAAAGGTACAAACTTCTAATTATAAAATAACTAAGACATGAGGATACAATGTACAGTATAGGGAATGTGGCTAATAGTATGTAATAATTTTGTATGCTTACAGATGATAGCTAGATTTATTGTAATCACTTCATAAGGTGAACATTTATTCAACATAAATGTTGAATCACTGTGTTATATACCTGAACCTAATATAATATTGTATATCAACTACACATCAATAAAAAATATCCATGGCAAAAAATTTTCAAAACAAATTCACAACTCACGTTGTAGATGAGGGCTAATGTTCTTTAAAAAACAGAGAGCTTCTACAAATCAATAAGTAAAAACCCTACAGTCCAACAGGGAAAAAGTGGGTATAGGAATTGAGCAGTTCACAGAAAAGGAAGTACAGGGTTCTGAAACATGAAATGATGTTCAACCTAATAACAGGAATACACACTGAAATTATAATAAGATTCCACCTTCTACCTATCAAGTGCAAAGATCAATAGTTTTATCATACCCTGTGTAGGTATGAAAGCACCTTTGTAAGCTGCTAGCCTATATGTAACAACTATAGCCTCTATAGAAACAGTTTGGTAATAGCTATCAAAATCCAAAATGTACATACCTTAATACATTTATTTCTAGGACTTTTTTTAAAAAGATTTTATTTATTTATTTGACAGATAGAGATCACAAGTAGGCAGAGAGGCAGGCAGAGAGAAAAAGAGGAAGGAAGCAGGCTCCTTGCTGAGCTGAGAGCCCGGTATGGGGCTTGGATCCCAGCACCCTGGGATCATGACCTGAGCCAAAGGCAGAGGCTTTAACCCACTGAGCCACCCAGGCACCCCTATTTCTAGGACTTTATCTTACATATATCCTGGTACATGTGTGAAATGATATACAAGGGTTTTTTTTTTTTTCTGAGTCATTGTTTGTGACAGCAAGAAAATGGAAACAACTTAAGTACCTTCCAATTGGTCAAATAAATCAAATTATATTCTTAAAACAGAATATAATGGAATTGTTTTTAAAATGGAGGCCGTTCTATATGCACTGGTATAGGATTCTCACCAAGAAATATTTTTTTTTATTTTATTTTTTATAAACATACAATATATTTTTATCCCCAGGGGTACAGGTCTGTGAATCGCCAGGTTTACACACTTCACAGCACTCACCATAGCACATACCCTCCCCATTGTCCGTAACCCCACCGCCCCTCTCCCATACCCCCTCCCCCCATCAACCCTCAGTTTGTTTTGTGAGATTAAGAGTCACTTACGGTTTGTCTCCCTCCCAATCCCATCTTGTTTCATTTACTCTTCTCCTACCCCCT
>NW_019154103.1:5909440-5961362 GCF_002288905.1 Enhydra lutris kenyoni | reverse complement strand
GCCGCTTGCCGGGAGCCGGCCCCTCCCCCCGCGGTCTATCTTCCCGTCGCTTTGGATTCACTTCTCCGCCAGTCCTACCTTTCCGAAAGTGGTTGATTTTCTGTTTCTAGAGTTGTTGTTCTTCTTCTCTTCGATCTCCCGTTGGATTTGTAGGTGTTTGCAATCTTTAGATAAGCTATCTAGCTGATCTCCCGCTACCTGAAGTAGTCTCAGCCCAAGAAATATTTTTAAACAAGAAAAGCAAGGTGGTAGAAATATCTACAGGATGTTACCATTTGTTGAAAAAAAATACAGATGTTTGTATAGAAACAGACTACCTGGAAGGATAAATATGAATCAGGTAAGAATAATCACCTCCAGAGAGAAAAACTGAGTAGGTGACAGATAAATAGAAAGGAGACTTCACTTCTACTATATCCCTTTTGTATCTCTGAATTTGTACCATATGTACATATTATCCAAAATCAATTAAATAATTTACTTTTAGAGCTGTATTTTAGGCTCAGGAGTTGGCTGGATGTGTTTGCAGAACACACATTAATTTGAATTTTGTAGAGTGGCTTCTCTCGTAACTTGGTAATTCGATAATTTGTGTGGGATGAAAGCATGGAATGCACATGAGCTTCAGGTCATCTGAGGAGCTGGTAACCCTGAGGAGTGACAGCCTCCACACCGCCATGTCTAACACCTAGATTTAAGCATGTTTTCTCCCCAGAGGAGGCGGGGGGGGGGGGGGGCGGTGTGTGTACAAACAATATGGAGGAATCCAGTGCCATTACTGCTGGAAGCAGCCTACGGATGGTGCTATCACTGCAGTGCACAACAGATGGTTCAATAGGAATTGTTTGTTAAAAACACAGTGGGTTCTTGCTAGCATTCCTGTTGGCCGCACCCACATTCAAACAGGCAGTCAACACTGTTTAATGTGAACTGTGAACAGAGTACACTGCTGGGCCAGTAAAGTAGCATTTCCCAAACCCGTGTGGACACATGAGACCTTCAAATCGGAACCTCTTAAGGGGGCCTGAGAATCTAAGCTTAGAGGAGCAGCCCAGATGATTTTTATGATCAGCTGGGTTTGGGAAACTTACTCATGATAGAGTGGGGTGAGGAGAGGGGGGCGGGGGGAATAGGAAAAAGAAGGAAAATCTACAAGAACATAAGCAACACTAAATGCAAGAACTAACTCTTGCCATCGGAATCTATTTTAAAAAGGCTTAACTACCTGTAAACATGGAACTTTTTAAGATGAAACATTATGGTTAAATCAGGGTTAAGAAAAAGAAGATTCTTTATATACTGATTTTTGTTCTTAAAACTATGTAAATAATTTTTGAACAGGACTATATTTCTTCTGGTAAATGAGGATATTATAAGATTCAGGGTTAACTAAACATCACTATTAGTTCATAAGAGGATAGAAACACAAGGGTGAATGCTGCCAGCCATGGGACTTAGACTTTCCTGTAATTAGATTTCTCACAAAATCCAAGTGAGCCAAAGGATTCCAGCAGAATGATCCTGGATTTTTGTTTTCTCTGTAGTTCCCCTCCAGAGCCTGAATGGTACCATTTCTATTTTAGGCAGAGAATCCCAGGAGCCTAGTAACATCCATTCCTCTGGATTCTCGAAGCTCCCCTTTACCATTCCAAGGCCACATATGTGGACAATTACTTGAGATCCCCATAGAACTGCCTGCCCAGAATGGTGATTTAACTTCATGCTTTCAGATCCAGTTTATAAATGATTACATCAGGAATGTTTTTGCGTCTTTTGTAAAACTGCTCTTAAAAGACAATCACTATTATCTTGTTCAATAGCCCTTATATAAAGATCTACATGAAAAATTCATCTTAGAGCTGAATGTCAAGAAATATAATTGTCTCTTAGTGAAATGTTATGCTTCCTTTTTATAAAAAGATGAGTTATGTAATCTCTTTCTTTCTCCCTCTTGCTGTTTCCCCCTCTCTCCTGTTTTCACCTTAGCTACCAGGAAGTTCAGATTTAAATTTTCTGTTCCATTGAGCTACTGTTTTTAACCTATACTTTCCGATATAGTCTCCTCTCCCCTGAATGATCTGACTCTTGTCCTTCCAGGATTGTTTCTAAGTGGTTCTATTATGTCTGGGTCTTTTAATGTGAACAACTTGAATACTTTTGGAAATTGACAGAACATAAGTCAGAAGTGAAGGAACAGCCTGGATTTTCATTGACTGAAGTTTTACTATACAACCAGGAGGTGTATAGGATTCTAAATGATTACAGTTAAGTCAGATTCATTTGGGAAGAAAGATTTCATTTAGGAAAAGCTGAATGTCAAGAATACTGGGTTGGGGGGTTGGAAATCATCCTATAGCTTGCTCTCCCAAGGGCTCCCTGCTGAGGGTTATCACCTGGGTCAGGAAAACAATACCACAAAAAGACTGGCTATTAGTCCTTAAATACTTATGAATTTGGACCCATACATGTCAGTGATCCTCCTGTCACCCCGAGAAGCAGGCATGGGGCAGGAATAACTGCCTCCTCCGTCCACAGGTTGTGGAGGTCAAATCATTTGCTGCTGACCTTTGGTCATCACCAATCCAGCTGAAAACTTAGCATGAAGTTTTTTTTTAAACAGAAATAAATGTTGGGATTCTTCATCTCCTGCTCAGGTACTAAGTTCATTAGAAAACTCTCCCTTATTTGTCCTGATTACACAGACAGAGCAGCAGGTGTCCCCAGCTGGAAAACCCAACTGTGACATTTCTGTTCCTGCCCCACCACGTGTGGCCCTGAAAGCCAGATGCAGGAAGAATGTGAGCTTACAGGCCCAGCACCCAGAGCCCAGCCAACCCTCGCGATGCTTCCAGGGAAGGGGACCCAGAGAAGGTCTCCACACCCCTATAGCCTCAGTCAGGGAGGGGAGCAGGAAGTTCACTACCGACTACTTTTGTGGTATATTGAGTCTCACAGATTTGTCATTCAGTACACAGCTTCTCTCTGCACAGCCCACACAGCTAATCCCTGTACTATATTTCTCTCAGTTTTCCCTCCTCCACCCACAGTTCTGCTGACTTCTCTCCACACCGGAGAGACAGAACAGCTGAGGAAACAGCCGAGTGGTGGAAAATTTTTGAAAGTGTTTTGAGCCCACCCAACCTGAGGAGAGCATTCAAAGAAAAACAGGAAAGGGTGAGTAGGAGCTCCCTCAGCCCCCACACACAAGCCGGGGATTGTCACTCCCGCCCACCCCCCAATCCCAACAGGGGCCGACTGCTGGGACCCAGCCACGGTGCCCACACACAAAAATATGCAAATGTGTATTCTGTGAGGATTATGGAATGGAGGCAATTGCTTGGTTATTTCACATACCACGTCATGGAATTTGGGGCTCAGTAGGCTCATTCCATATAAACATTCACCATAAGAGTTCAACCAGCACCTTTGATCTTAAATCAGATTATTCAGAAGCCATCGTACAGGGAGAACAAATGCAGGTCTAAGGATGAATGTGTTTCTGTTCTAGCAGCCAAAATCAGATTCCCCAGTCTAAAGGGGAATCAATGCCGGGTGTGTGTGCGTGCGTGTGTGTGTGTGTGTGTGTGTGTGTGTGTGTGTATCTGTTCCTATTACTCATCCCTTTCTCCGTTCTTTTCATTTCCTTTCAACTTCTATTCCTATTCCAAACCAGAGCCCATAAGGCTGTCTGTCTTTTCAGGGATTGGGGGTGAGAGATATGAAGTCAGTTAGTCCTCAGCTCTCCTAAATCAATTAGGCCAGAGATTCCAACCAGTCAGATGACGTGAGAGTGGCAAAGCCAAAAGAAATTTGTCTACACCCCTGATTCACGCTCTCATTCATTCATTAAACAGATCTTTATTGAATATCCACACAGATAAAGTCCCCATCCTCACCCAGCCAACCTAGCTCCATCAAAAGAAGTAATCTTTGATCTCCCCTTACTCCCCAGCAGTGACCTCTGGATCAATTTTTGAATCTGGTTTAGCATAGGGTTTTTGGATAGAACCCAGAACCAATGATATTAACCCATGTAGATAACACATATTTATTGAGTAGCTACAATATACCAGATACTGTCAGACACCGAGGCTGCAAATTTTCATAATGATCCCTTCATAGAGCCAACAAGTGAGTGGGATCAGACAACTCTTGGCTTGCTGTTCTTTCCAGGACACAAAATATCTCTAATTATGTACTGCTGTGCAAAAATATCAAGGTGAAGAATGTGGTTCTAATAGACTCCAACAGTAGGGATTGTTTGCATTTGTTGACTAGAGGTGATAAAGTTCTAAATTTCTTTATCAATTCTACTATCTGACTAGCTGTGTAGAGTTGTTAATAATTATATATTATATTATATTATATTATATTATATTATATTATATATTATATTATAGTCAATAATTTATAGAGTTCTGAACCCTCTGATCCCATAAGGAATGTTTTCAAGTTGGTTTTAAGTGCCAGATAGTTGAAAGACTAAGGCACATGGCCACTCCCCAAGAGCAGACTTTTCCTTCCTTCTGGAAGTCTTAAATTGGAGAAACAAAAGACATACAAATGAGTTTTGCAGCTCTGGCCTCTGAGATTAAGGATGAATTATTCCAGTCCCTTGATGCTAACCTAGGGTATAAGACATTGAGCCTTTTGTATTGATGGGGGATGGCTCTAATACGATACCTCAGCAAGAGACTTCGCAAAGGAACAGGGCAGCAATTTGTGGCCAACAAATTTGTGCTTGCTTCAAGAAATTAATTTTTCTGTCAGACTCAGCAGGGCTCCAGAGGCTGGAGAGTCATCCCTGGGTTGTGGATTAGACATACCATTCCACCTCCTGGCACTGAGGAGTCTTTTAGCACCTAACTGGAAAACAGCTCCATCTCCAACACAGTTCCAAACTGTCAACAAGGCCCTGCAAGTGGAATTTCCCTTCACCTTAAACTTGCTGCACTACATCCATTCAGTAACAAAGGGTCCTTGTATTGTTCTGTAACTTCTAGGAGCTTCTGCTTATCCAAACTCTCAGATGCTCTCCTTTAACCGGAAAAATTAAAATGAATCCACTGGCAAAGTCTCAGATAGAATAAACTAATGACAAGCCTTATGTTCTAATTAGCTCAACTTTTGTCTTAATAAAATTAGCGGATGGCCATTTTTTTTCCTACAAATGGAACTGTCGTTGGTTTCTTTGGCTTCGATAGAAGGATTTGTTTGGAATGTATTATCATTGTTGATACAAAATGAACATTATGTTTTTTGTTTTATTTTGAGGGTCTCGAGGTGATCGGGAAAAGGAAAAACACTGATCAAAGAAGTTTTAAATAATGGTACTGCATTCTTTCTTTAAATCTATGATTTCCCTGTGACAAAAGAAACTACGGATACATAATAACTCGACGTTGTCAGGCTGTTGACGTATGCTAACTCCACGTACTAATTCAGTCTATGTACTAACTCAAGGTTTAGGACTAATGGAGAGAATAAGACAGATCTGAGTTTGAATCCTGACTTCAAATGCTCATTCCAACACTTAATACTTTAGCCAATTTACTGGACCTCCTTGAATCTCATTTAATGGAGATCATCACCTTACCTCCCTCTTAGGATTGGTGAGAGGGCTGGATGATATTTTGCCCAGTTCCTGAAACGTTGAAGACCCTCAGTGAAGGACATTTCCCCCCCCATCTCCCCCTTTCCCTTCTCCCTGTAGCCGTGTTTATGAGGTGACATCATAGTTCCTTTAGTGAGATGGCTACTGGGTTTCAGGGTTTCTAGATCTCTGCTGATTTAAGAATCCAACTGTGCTCATATTATTTATGCAAATGCCAGCTGGGGACGATTCCATGACAAGGATGAGTCATTTCAAAGCACTCCTTAACAGTCTGTTTTTGCCTCAGAAAGAACTGGGTTTTCCTCACTGCTGGTGGAGAGCAAAGGGAGAGATTCCCAGGGACTTGGGCAGGGTTCTCATAACACGAAGAGCTTTGGGGAGAAGGCCCAGGACTCCACTTTGTGACATTAAAGAGGAATTAGCAGCCTGGACTTTGAACTCTGACAAAATGGGGTTTGAATCCTGATTGTTACTCACTAGCTGAGTACCCTCTCAAAGTGTCTGCTTTCTCTCAGACTTCCTATAAGAATTAAATAAGGCAATGTGCATAAAGCATTGAAGACAGTGATTGGCACATAGTAAATCCTTAATAAAAGTCAGTTATAATCTCTTCTGTCTCTATGTCCCTCTCTCCCTCCTTTCCTCCTCCTTCTACCTCCTTTTCTCCCATCCCATCTTGGTCAGAGTTTACCTCTCCTCTGTTTGCTAATTACTGAAGCCTGTCATCCAGCATTTGGCACATTAACAGAGGTGTTGGTTTTTTGTACATTTACTACATTCTCACTTCTGCTGAAATGCCTACATCCCACCCATACGCTCGACATTAATTCATCTTTGATCATTATTTTATGAAGCCTGTCTTCACATACTTGAAAGAAGCTATAATTATTGCTCAGTCATATGAAACCTCACATAACTAAATAAATAGTTGTTGACTGATCATGTAGATAATCAAGGGCTTAAATAATACACTTTATTAAAAAGCTGTCTAATTTCATACCATTATTTCTAAGTTTTATCTCCTACCAAAATAGTTTTTTTCAGTAAACTTCATTTAAAAAAAAAACTAAAAATGTCCCTATTAAAACATGAGCATTATTGGGGCACCTGGGTGGCTCAATGGGTTAAAGCCTCTGCCTTTGGCTCGGGTCATGGTCTCAGGGTCCTGGGATGGAGCCCCGCATTGGGCTCTCTGCTCAGCTGGAAGCCTGCTTTCCTTCCTCTCTCTCTCCCTGCCTGCCTCTCTGCCTACTTGTGATCTCTGTCTGTCAAATAAATAAATAAAATCTTTTTTTTAAAAAAACATGAGCATTATTAATAATGATCTGAATATGCACCCCGGAATATGAAGTTGCTCTATGCTATGGATTATAGGCCAAGAAATCACCATCTCAGGAAATAAATTAACGTTTACCAAATGCCCCCAGGATGCACAGCCCTTGACTGATAAATTTAAAGCTTTATAAGTTTAGTGAGAGAGCTTCCCATTTCTTTTTCCCGACAAAATCTCTTTAGACCCTTCATGCTCTTAGAGAGGCAGGTATGTCTCTATAACAAAATTTATATAATTAGCTCCTTTATATTACCAATACATCAAGGAGATACAGATTTACATTATATACAAGCTCACTATTAGTTTCCTGAGTTAGGTGTATCTATTCTGATATAACTACTAAAAAGTGCATGAAATATGCATAAATCCTGTCTAACGACTCAAGTTAAATATACCTCAAAGAACGTTCCATCTTATTAAAATTGCACATTTTTCTTACAAGGGAGTTATTATTCTGCATTGTAGCATGTGTTTTATTACAAACTTGGAGTTCATTGATGAATAGTGATGGAGTTGCAAATCAAGTCAATAGCTTAATAAGCTTAGCAAGATTTTAGGACACTCTTCTCCCTCCGTGAGCCGAAGCTCAGAGTCAGGTTAGGAGCTTCAGCTGAGTTCCAGGCACCCTGGGCTCTCCCCATGGAGAGGTGAGGTCTCCTGAGGAGAAGATCCTTACCTGAGTCCCTCGCCCTCTGGAGAGTGCTGTCTACAATACTCCAGAGTATAGGTCTCAGTGGCCTCTGGGTTGGCAGGCCGCCATCGGATGGTGGCCATGTTCCAGCACACCGTACAGTCCTCCGCACGGATTACAGGGGTGGAGGGTGCTGCAAGAGAGGGAACCAAATCAATTATGGAACAATCAACATCAGCTTCGCTTCCCTGGTACCCTGGGTAGAATGCTTGGGCATGATTTTAATTTTAATTTCTCATTAAAAACTACATTCTTGGTTAAAAGCCCAAAAGATATGAAAATTTATATAATGAAAAGTCTCCCTCCCACCTCTACCTTCCAAATTGCAGTTTTCACCCATCCCCAGAGAGCCTCTAATATTAGCTTCCCATAAGTCCCACCAGTTTCTTTATATATATGCAAGCAAATAAAAAAGAAGATTCCTGTCTACCTCCCTTCACAGAAGTTAGCCATGATCTTGCCTTCCATAGGTACTCAATAAATACTTGCTTCAGAAGGCAAGAAGAAAGGATAAAATGGTGGGAGTGTCATTTCTTCCTCTGAGGTAGTTACAGTGATCTTCAAGGCAAGGCAAACTTGGCTTATGCCGCACCTACTTCAGCCCCCCTGTGAAAAGGCCCCGTCGCGGGAATGTATTCCCAGTTGAATATCATTGCTGAAAACTCTTTTGGGGCTTCTAGCACCCTTATGATGAAGCCCAAGCTTCTTACCTTGACAAACATGGCCCCCAAACACCAGCCTTTCTTACCTCATGTCTTTCCTGTCCTTGTTTTTAAGTCAAAGAAATAATACCAAACTTCTTGTAGTGCCCTGCACCCTCTATACTGTTTCTTACCTTGATATCTCTGCTTACATATCTTCTTCAAAAGGCATACACTCTTTTAACCTTAATTCTTTAATCCTTTAAAGGATCCTTGATCCTTTAAGGGATTCTATTCAGACTTCAACGCTAAGGAGCCATTCCAGATCCTGCCCCTGCCTCAGGCTCTCTCAGGTGTCCCTGAGGAGTGTTCTCATAACAACTTGTAAATAACTAGATCATGGTCCTTACCACAATTTTTTAATGATCTTCTGTTTTGTTTTGTTTTTTTATTTCTCCCACTTGACTGTAATCTTCTAGAATGTAGGAACCCGGTTTTATTCATCACTGTATACTCAGCACTGTACAACATCCAGCAAACAATAGGTGCTTAATAAATGCTTATTAGATCTTAGTAGTGTGCGAAGAATTGAATATTGCCTCCCAACACCCTCTTAACATCTCTTTACCTGTTCTAAAAATTGCCCTTTCGCTGGGCAGGCTACATCCAGTGAAGTTCACGGCCATGACCCACACTTGATAACATCGGTCAGGTTCCAGATCTTCAAAAATGCAGTAGCTTTCTTTCACTGTCAACCTGTATTCTTCTACCAAGTCTAGCATAAAACACAATTAGAAAGTCTTGGGTGTCTTCCAAAGTAAATTGAAAATTATAGCTATTGAAAGAATTGCTCAGTTCTTTTCAGTGGAAAATTCAAACTGATAAACTTAGATAACTTTTGTGATAGCTCTCACTTTAGAATTCATAAGAAAGCAACCGCATGGTAAAAAGAGATATTTAGAGTGATGTATTATTACTTGTGAACACTTACCAGAAAATAATAGTGTATTAGTAACATTCTAAGCTTCATCTGCCACAATTAAAATAACTTATTTCAATAGTAAACACTAAAATTGCATAGTTTATGTTAGTTTAAATCTCTATAGTACATTCTGAAACATTCTTAAGAAGCAATGCCAATATTTCAGGGGAGTATGTAATAAAATATGGACAACTCCATTTTTTTCTAAATTTATGATGTTATAAAACATCTTTCCAAATTAATAAACAATTTTAGTGCTCCGCGTGATTTTCAAAGTTTCAAATCCTGGTTCCTTCTCACAAATTCCAGAATCTTTTCAACTACAGAGTTCCATGATTTGCAGAAATACTTGAATAACTTTGATAAGTCATGAACTATTCTAAAAAGTAACTTGTTCGATCAAGACATTTCCTAAAATTTCTTACATTATTTTATTTTCACTATTTTACGGGCCTTCTTACTCGACACCAGTATGAACACCTGCCCTTTTGGACCAAGCTGATCATTCATACTGAAACTTTTTCTCCTTTACAAAGAATTATTTTCTTTTTTAAATTAGCCTTCAATCATTTTGGTTTTTCTTCCCTTATCTCTCTTGAAAGTCACATCTTCAAAACTCCTCCAGTTAAGAAGCCCAGATCATTTTCTTTTAAAGGAAATTTAGGAGCTCTTCAACTCAGTTTCTTTAATTGCAACTTTCCAGCCCACTGAGCTATACTTTCTGGATGGAAAGTTTGGTTTAGAGAATCTCATAAGGACTTGTACACTGAAAAACATTCCCCCCACATCCTAGAAACTGTGGTTGCAATCTTCAGCAGAGTCCTGCTGCCTCAGCACTTCTTTGAATGACGCACATGACCTATGTTGGGGGAGACCCCACACACAGCGAGATGTCAAGGCGTAGAATGAATGAGACCTAGGACACGTAAGTGTTTGAGGGCCAGGGGTGGGGAGGAGCTGATGCACTCAAAAAAAAAAAAAAAAAAAAAAGCACTCCAGGCAATAAGTTGGTGTTAAGAGGAGTCTTGGAGAGCCACAAAGCTCCAGGATATGACAGCTGGATATCGAGGAGGAAGAAGTATGCTATCACAAAACAAACATAGAAACAAGCAAACCAAAACATAAGCTTTGGAGTCTCAAAGGTTCATGCTTGAATCCTACCCCTGTCACGTAGAAGTCGTGTGGCCTTGGGCAAACTGCTTAACCTCCCATCAGTTTTCTTATTTGCAAATGGGGATAGTGACACTCACCTTGCTCTGCTGTGACAGATATATGGTCATATTGCCAGGAATATAAGCAGTCCTTAATAGGCAAACTTAGCCAACTTTATGCCTATGGTCGCTTTTTTTTTTTTTTTTACTTTTTCCTAATTTAAGTAAGTATCACCTGACATCTCAAAAGACTTAAATCTTGATAACAGTGAACTATATTATAATTTGTTCCTCATGACAAATTGGGCTCCTGCGTTTCATAATGGCATGTCCATCCTGTCACATGCTCATCCGAGTTCCAAAATATGTGGGTCTGTCTTCAACAAGCAATAGAAAATGCCAGCATGCCAGCTCTGATTCATCAAGAAGTACAAACTCAAAGTGTTTGGCTTCTAGGTCTTATTAGAAGTCCTACTGAACAGAGAGATATTTACAGAAGCTCAACTACATATGTGTCATATCTTCACCCTGCTAATCACTTTCACTTCTATCTGCATACTAACTGGAGATGCAAGGAGACTACTCACAGCCCACGCCTTGAGATCTGTGAACCCTAAACAAACCTTTATGGTTTGTTTGCAGCTTTTATCAAGGTGGATCTGAGAAGCCGCCAACCATGACATCAATACTGCATTTGCGTTAAAATTATTTTGGATGTAATAATCCTTTATTGCAGCTCATTTCTCTGTATCCAACTCATTTCTGTCCTGTATACAGCTCATATCTCCTCTGCAAATTGATACATATTATACCTTCTTTTAGACTCAAGTACTGATTGAGACTTGTTCTCCCTGAAGGGCTGGTATGTTACCACCTTTCTGAAAATGAGACTCTCTTGTTGCTCCTGCTATCCTGAGAGCTCAAAGCCAAATCTGAAACTCAATTACAATATCCATGTTGACTGTTATGGTGTTTCTGCATTTTCTTTTCCTTAATTCGGATTTCCAGTTTTTGCTTAGCTGTTTTATGTTTGCTTATATAGTCGTTGGTTTCTTGTTGTGGTTTGTATATGTGGCTGTAAGTGCTTTGTGGAATGAGTCGCAATACGGGTACCTTTAAATCCTTCCTATTAAGATGCAGAAATGGACACCTGTATCTGTATCTGTGTTAGCAATCCTACCGTTTACTTCTTGGTCATCCTGGGGCTCCTCCATGCAGTATACTTGGAATGAGTCAATGACATCTTCCTTGTTCATGCTCCAATAAACTGCAATTGTGGTGCTGGTGGCAGAATTGGGTTCCTGAGGTTCTAATCTAGGTGGCTGGGGAACTGGAATAAAAGCAAGATTTATTACCACCAACGCTGTTTTTACTCATTGATTCATTTTCATTTTGCAGAAGTCACTTATGTATGTTGAGAAAACATCAAACAATACAGAAATACATGGAGTAAAAATGGAAGGGCTCCCTTGTTCTCAACAACACCCACCCAAGCATATTCTCTGGATGCAACCACTGTGACATTAGAGTGTGCTTTTGATGCATTTGTATAGGCATGCTTATTGACACGGAGAAATAAACATAGACCCCCAAACTGTGATCACTTGGTAATACTCTTCTGTAGTCTGATATTCAGAATAATAAACTTACACAGGTGAGAGGATGCATCAAATGATTTGATTTTCCTTCAAAATGAAAACTTGAGTTGCTTTGTTACATAACCACTGTTGTTTCCTTCTACATAAATAGAGTCTATATTCAGAACAGAGACAAATAAAGCCCTTTTGGAACCAGTTGCTGCATCATCAAAGCTGAAAAAAGACTGGTGTGAATAAAATATCAAAATACCCTTTGTGAAATTACTATCCCATTTTCTCTTTCTAACACGACTCTACCAACGAATCTTTAAAAAAAAAAAAATAAACAAAATATAAAAACTACATAGGAGAAAAAGTACCCTATTAACCCAATGTCCATAACCCCACCACCATCTCCTGAACCCCCTCCCCCCAGCAACCCTCAGTTTGTTTTGTGAGATTAAGAGTCTCTGATGGTTTGTCTCCCTCCCAGTCCCATCTTGTTTCATTGCTGGGGGGAGCGGGGGTTATGGACATTGGGTAGGGTATGTGCTATGGTGAGTGCTGTGAAGTGTGTAAACCTGGCGATTCACAGACCTGTACCCCTGGGGCTAAAAATACATTATATGTTTATTTTAAAAATTTAAAAAATTAAAAAAATACTATATGGGAGAATTAAAAACCCATTCTATCCTGTTCTTTAACCAGGACCCAGTTTCAAACCATCCTGGGGGTATTTTGACAATTCCTGGGCCCTATCCCATAGTATTACCTATCCATTTACTTATATCTATAATTTTTCTTAGTAATATATTATAGATTTCAGTGTAGAGATCCTCCACTTCTTTTTATTAAATGTATTCCTAAATATTTTATGTTTTTTGATGCTATTTCAATGGTATTGTTTTTAATTGTTTTCTAGTTTTTCTGTTAGTATATGGAAATATAATAAATCATTTCTAATACTAAAAAAAAAAAAAAAGCCAGATCCCCCACTTAATAGCTGTGTTATCTTAGCCTTGATTTCCCCATCTTTGAAATGGGATAACAACAATAATAATAATACCATTTCCTAACACATTTGTTGTAAGCAGCATATGTACATTTAGTGCTTAGCAGATTGTCTGACACATAACCAGTGCTAAAGTTTCAAAAGGCGAATCGGCCTTGGCAAGAGCACAGAAAAGGGAGGGAAGTCCGTGAAGATGGGAGATGAACTGTGGATCTATTGTCTGGTAAATCACAGAGGGACTACCAATGTAAGACATGCTTAGCAGGCTGCTTGATAACCTCAGGAGCCTGCCTATCAGAGCACCTCCCCAAGGAATTATAATGGTTCAGAGACCCTCACACTGTCTTTGACTTTCCTGTTTGTCTTCCCTGCAGGAAATCAGTGTCACATTCTAAAGGATTCTATCCAGATAAATGCAGTTCAGTGAATTTTCATGCTGCCCAGGTTTACTGAAGAGCCAGGTAGAATACTTCAACTATTGTCAATCTTCTTTGAAACAGTGCCGAACTCCCTGAGGCATGAATGATGAAACTCTCCCTTTCTTTTTTCCTGTGAATTTTACATTGAGCTATATCTGCTTTTAAAAACAGCAACATGTTTCCAAATCTCTCTCTCTCTCTCTGTCTCTCTCAGGTAACTCAATAAACTTAAAAAGTGATATGGACTCCCCCCCCCCGCATCACCAAATTTTAAGAAGGAAGTAGTTGTAGGGAATTAAGCAAAACATGTGGGCTATGAGTGATTTTTGTACCTCATGTGCTCCTTCCCCCAAAATTATTACAGTTAAAACATCTTTTCAAAAACAGGAAACACTTTCACTTTACAAAGCATTCTAAAATTAAAAAGAGATTAAGAATATTCCGTAGATGCAATCCAACGATAATGGTTAGATTTGCAGTTCCTGTGTGACAGAATATCAGGGAGTCAGATTTCATATGTTAGCAACTCTGTTTACAGTTCTATAGGAATAAACTTGCAAAGGAGTAATGCCAAAAAAAATTACAAAACGGGATTTTAAGGCTTCTTTCTGGGAAGCTAAGAAATTGGGCAGAGAAATCATACCACGGATTCCCTCTACCTGAAGGAGTGCGCCCATAAAGAGCTGTCACACTCAGTTAAGCATCAGATCAACTTGGACTTCAGGATTTGTGTGGCCAGATAGATCCCCACTTCATCTAGCTGTGTTCCCAGAAGAGCAGCATGATTCACAATAGCCAAAACGTAGAAGCAAAAAACATCAATGGGTGAACAGATCAGCAAAATGCAGTATAAACATACAATAAAACATTATGCAGCCTTGAAGGGGGCGGGGGGAGAAAAGGAAGGCAGTTGTGACATGTGCCACAACATGGATGAACCTTGAGGACGTGACACGAAAACAAATACCGTATGACTCCACTCAGGAGGGATTGAGAGTAGTTAAATTCAGAGTCAGGAAGTAGAATGGTGGTCGCCAGAGGCTGGGGAGCCATGGGGTTGGGGAGACATTGTTCAACAGGTACAGAGTTTCAGTTTCGCAGGATGAAAAGAATTTGGGAGACAGATACTGGTGACAGTTATCTGAGAATGTGAATGCACTTAATACCACTGAATTGTATACCTCAAAGTGGTTAAGATGTAAGTTTTATGTTAACGTGTATTTTACCACAATTTCAAAAAAAAAAAAAAAACAAAACCAAGTCCATAGGAGCCAAAGTCAAGAAAGCTTGGATGTTACTAATCTCTGGTTATCCGTCCTTTCTCAGCAATGCACTCTGCCCATCTGTGGTGGGGCAGGGGTTTAAGTGCAGAGACCCTGAAGTCGAACTGCTCCCTACCCCCTGACCCCACACCCTCAAGTAGCTATGTATCTAGGGCAATATATGAGACAATTTTCTGTTCCCTCTGTTTCCTCACCTATCAAATGGGAATAATAACATGAGTAATAATAATAGTAAATGAGTAAAATTAACGAGTAAAAATAAATGAGTAATAATAATCACATGAGTGTGGAATAGTTGCTAGGGGCTGTTCCATGCCTCAGTAGAAAAGTCACAGCCTTTCCTTAGAATTTCTGATTAGTGTTGGCAGTGGTCAGATTAACTTTTTATGTACCTGGGGAGGATTTTATATCTGAGAGGGTTTACTAGTCAAAAATGAACAAAAACTATTTAACAGCAAGTCAGCACCCTGGGCTCCAATTCCATGAAGCAGCCATACCATGTGTGGCGTTTGCCTCACAGAAATCAGTCTCTCTATAAACAGCTCGGAACTCCCAGGAGTCCCAGGCACCCTATTTCTGAATGAATCATTAACACTTGGTGACAATTTAACCCTGTGGCCTCTCAAATACATGGAATGTCCTCTCATTTTGCCTGTCAGATATTCAAAAGCATATCCTTCTAAATGAACAACAGCATATAACGAATCCCTTAAAAGCAAACAACCTACTCTGTTCATCAGAATTTCTTAGTCTCCAATCGCCTCTCAATTTAAATGCCTCTTAAAGACATTATAAAAGACACCTTTTGGTTTTGACACATTTATAGAGAAAAATCTCTTAAGATAAATGACTAAATTTCTCACTTTCTCTAAGGTTGGTGGGTGACCCCTGAAAAGCCTTTTACCAAACTAGAATTCTTCTTACAGGAGTGAAAATTAATTGTCAATGTAAAAATAGCAGTTGTCTCTCAGGTGGTTTGGAAATAGCATTTTTAAAGGAAGATAGCAGAGTACATTTTACAGTAAGTGAAACTTGATAACTTCACTGAAACATAGCAGCTTTGAGAAATCTAAATAAGCTTCATTGTCTTGTTTGTTAAAATAGCACATTAAAAAATATTTTGAAGAGTCTGCAGGATGCTTCTGACAGCTGAGTAGGAGGCTCCTGGCCACAGAGTGTGATGCTGAGCTGTTAGTTCTCTAAGCTAATCTGTTTAGTATGAGAAAAAGGCGGCGAGGGGCGGGGGGACTCAGTTGGAGAGGGAAAAACCACTCATAAGGAAAAATCTGTTCAAGACATATGAAAATATTTGATTTATTTTTCCTTCTATAACTGACTGCTGGTGTGAAGCAAATAATCTCTAGAAGACAGAGAGGGAAATGCTATTTTCCAAGGAGAAAACAAAAAAAGATGAGACCCTTTGGTTCCATTGCTGCTTCCTCCTAACTCTTAGGTATCCCAGGACAGTCACAGAGCTTCAGATGGAAATGCAGATTATAACTGAAATGGTATGCTGGTCTTGTGCTTTGATTTGGAATCTGGCTTTTAATTTTTACAACTAAGAAGGTTTTTTTTCCAGTTATATCTCCTTACATATAAAAACTTCACATGGGAAATAAAAGCAAAAATAAACTATTGGGATTATACCCAAATAAAAAGACTTCGTCGCATGAAGGAAACAAGCAACCAAACAGAAAGGCAATCTACAGAATGGAAGAAGATATTTGCAAATAATGTATCTAAGGGGTTAATATCCAAAACTTAGAAAGAACTTACACAAATCAACACCAAAACCCCCAAATCATTCAACTGAAAAATGAGCAGAGGACATGAATAGTTTTTCCAAAGAAGACATCCAGATGGCCGACAGACATATGAAGAGATGCTCAGCCTCTCTGATGCAAATCAAAACCAGAACGAGATATCACCTTACACCTGTCAGGATGGCTAGTATGAAAAAGGGAGAAAACAAAACAAAACAAAAAATATATTGGCAAGAATGTAGAGATTGTGTATATTGGTGGGCACTGTGGGTGGGAATGTAAGCAGGCGCAGCCACTGTGGAAAACAGCATGGAGTTTCCTCAAAAAAGGAAAACCGGAAATACCGCACAATCCAGGAATTCCACCACTGGGTACCCAGCCATAAAAAAGAACAAAATCTTTCTATCTGCAAGAACATGGATGGAATTGGGAGGTAATATGCTAAGTGAAATAAGTTAGAAAAAGACAAATACCATACAATTTCACTTACATGTGGAATCTAAGAAACAGAACAAATGAACAGAAAAACAGGAACAGAATCATAAATACAGAGAACAAATTGGTGGTTGCCAGACGGGAGGGGACTTGAGGAATGGATGAAATAGGTGAAGGGGATTAAGAGGTACAGACTTCCAGTTATAAAATCAGTAAGTCACCCAAATGAGAAGTACAGCATAGGGAATAGAGCCACTAACACTGTAATAATGTTGTATGGTGATAATGGTAACTACACTTACCCTGGTGAGCACAGCTTTACTGTACAGAATTTTTTAATCATTATGTTGTATGTCTGAAACTAATATAACATTGTCAACTATACTTTAATTTAAAAACTTATACAAAACGAACAAGGAAACACTGCCAAATTTCATTGAGGTAATTAATATATTAAAATTCCTACCAGCCACTTGTTTTAACATCTGGTCACTTCTTGCTGAGCTGTCATCATAATGTTCAAAAAGTGAAAACGCAGCAGGCATTTTCTCTAAAGAAGCAGTGCTCTCCATTGCAGAAAGCAACCTATTGGGGGAAAACATTTTTATGTAAGTCAAGAAATTATTAACATACAGAAGGAAAGCTAGAAACATTTGCTTAAAATGAGGTGGTTGTCATTAGTGGTGGTGGTGGTGGGTTTTGTGAGGCACGGTAGCCAAACAGGAGTTAAAGTGTTTTGAAGTCTAGAAAGATAGGTCTAAAATCTATTTATTCTTAGGATTCTTTCATGTAATGGGTTAATATTAGAAATTCCATGTCTCTATTCTGAGATCTGAATAGACACCATCAAACTACACAGTCTCAATTTTGCATCTGTAAAGTTAGTCCTGAAATTTACTATATTTTAATGACTATTTTTTTTCTTTATTTCCTGAAAGATATAAAGGTTGCGAGCCCATCTGGAAATTCACACACTCTTTGATGTCCTTGCTTTTCTCAACCCTCCCAACTACACTCCTCGTTACTTAATCTTTCAAAAACTATGTTCACCTACTATGTGCCAGGCATTGCTCTGGGTACTGGGGATACAGCAGTGAAGGAGGATGAAGTCTCTAAATTCTTGAAAGACTAAACAAACCACAGTTTATAAATCAACAGCTTTTATATACTCATGACCCTTTTAGGAGGGATGCTAACTCTTAGCATTTGTATCCAGGGGCAAACTGGATTTTAAAACAAAACCAAACAAAACAAACAGATTGACTTCGAAGAGGAAAAAGGGAAGGAGAGATTGCAGAAGCATTTCACTTTAGCATGAGGGGCCTAAAATTTGGTTAGGAGCTCTCCTCTGGGCACCTGGCTCACAGAGGACAAGAATTATTCCAGCAATTAAGGAAGCTTTGAGGAACTCCATCAGCTTCATTAGCCTGGGCTCTTTGGTTTGGGCGGCACAGATCCACCTCCAAGCGTTTGCACTGTCTGTTGGAACTTTCTTCTCCTCAATATTGTATGGTTCCTTCCTCACTTAACCTAGATCTCTGTTTAAATGTCAGCTCCTCAGAGAGGCCAGCCCTGAGTACACTACTCACACAGCACTATGTGTCCCTAATACCCTTACTTCTGTTAAATTTTACTTCCTCAAACTTATCACAACCTATTTATTTTTGTCGTTCTACTTCACCAGAATATAGTCTCAGGCAGGAGAGGACTTTGTTTTGTTCACCACCGTATTGTACTGTGTTACTTGGTACACAGCAGGCATTTAATGAATATTTAATGAGGAGAGGATGATTTCACTTGGGTGAGAATATTGGGATCTCAGGTGTGGTAAAATGTTTTCATCAATGCGAGGAGAGAAGATTATAAAATGTAACTGAAATATTTAAGGAGTGTCCACTATACTTACTAGTGTTAGGAATAATAAACTTTACTATCATCTGATTTGGGAGAGATGGGTCCCTTAGTGGCTTCCAAGAGAGGTGGCACTGGGGCTTTGTCTTAAAGAATGAGTAGGAATTCCTGAGGCAGGAAAAGAAGGAAGGGTGTTGCAAACAGAAGAATGGTTTGAATAAAGGCATGGAGCTGTGAGAGGGTGTGGCACATCTGAGGGCCCAAGGGGCCCACCAGTGCCTTGAGAACGGGGGAATGGAGACAGAGAACAAATGGAAAGGAGTTTTGTGAAGAGCTTTCATATTCACCAAGAGCTTCCATTTTATCTTGTAAGGCAAAGAGAGCCACAGAAGTAAGAATATGCGGGCAGGAGTGTGAGAAAGTATCAAAGCAAATATGCAGACCAGAGGCATAATGAGGTGGGTTGGGAGCTCTGGTTGAGGGAAAACACCAAGGGCTTAAATGAAGGCTTTGGGGGCTCATAGGCTGGAGATGCTGTCATCTATTAATTAATGAACAATGCTTTATTAATTATTAATTATTAATAATGCATTATTAAATTAATGAACAATGCTGACTAGTACATATACTAAGCCCAGTCAACACATATCACTGACTAGACGGGAGACTTTCTGAAACACGAAAGTTCTGGTTGTAGATACCACCAATAAAATGTTTGAGTTTTCCCGTACACATTAACCTGTTCAATTTCAACATCAGTATATGAAAGGGCAAGTGAACATCTTTTTAAAAGCAGGTCCTATAATGATTGGTATTCTCCTTCTTTTTCATTATTATAACACAAAAAAAGCAAACCGGAGAGAGAAAAAAAATGGACCTTCTTAACAGACCAGCATTTTCTAAGCAAATGTGTTTTTCAAAATATGCAAATATTGAGTCTAAATATGCTTGACAGCATTCCTTAATTTAAGCATTTTCAGTGTTGAGAAAAATCATTAAATAGACAAGCACTGCCTTTAGAGATATCATATGAAGGGGGAAAAAAAAGAAACAAGGTAAAAAAAACAAACCAACTAGATAATAAGCACTTCTCACGGAAAGGAACACCAATAACATTGAGACTGTGTGGTAGAAGTTGTCTTCTAAAAGGACACAAAAGCCTTCTTTTTGTTGAAACAATCAAGCTTCACCGTGTGTGTGTGCGCGCGCGCGCCCTTGTCTAACAGGGCTTTCATTAAATCCCAAATCCCAAATTTTGTTGTCTTTTTTCTTCATAGAAAATAATGGTTATCCCAAGGGTACTCTCCTTGAGGTTGCATGCAGCTTTAGCAGAGATTAATTCATTGTCAAATGGACAATGAAATAATAATGAAGTAAAATGACACACGGATGAACAAGTTCAAGCATGAAACCAAAGAAATGGTATTTAGAATTAAACGAATGCCAATTCATATTAGCAAGTTAATACCCTAAGGTGGAGAAAAAAAATGTACTGCAGCATTTCTTAAGGGACAAGTATGTGCAATTTTTTGTTCACCAAATTTTCCTGCCAATCAATCAGTACATTCCATGAGTAGATTAAGTACAAATAAGCAAATAATGCATCTATTTACACTGTCCGGTATATATGAAATGGCACTATGAATCCATATGTTTTTTAAATGAAAATACAAATCATTAATACTTAGAGAAATGTATAATTTTTAAAAAATAAAAAATAAAAAAAACTGGGGGCAAAGCCTGGGTCTGAGCTTCCGGGCCTGCCTCATGAGCCTTGGTCTCCTGTGTGAGAACTGGCAAACATGGAGAACCCTCATCCCACCTTGGAGATCCCCCTGGGAACTGAGGTGAGGCTCCAGGGACTTGGGCTTAACAAACTGCCCCAGTATTTCAGAGATAGCCAGTCTGAGGAACCACTGGGCCAGAGGACAGACCCTTAGAAACCAAAGGTTCTCAACTCTGTGTGCCCATTAAAATCACCTCGGAAGCTTAAAGAATGCCCAGGCCATCTCCCAGACCAATTAAACCAGAATCTCAAGAGGTAAGACTCAGGTGTCAGCACTTTTTAAAGCTCCCTGGGTAATCTGATTTATGAGAGAGCTGCTGTAATAAAACCTTTATTGATTAATGCCAATATTAATATACAAGTTATTTTCTTAAGACTTATCAACAATAATCTGTTTAACAATTGTTTTTAAAGGTAAACAGGATTTATCTGTGCAGTTTTCATTAACTAAAAAAGTCAGGTTTCTATATTTTAGTGTATCACAAATACAACTTTTTTATTTTGCTTTATGCGCTCTCGCAATGTGGCATTGTGAAGTAAGCTCACAATTTTATAACTTTACCATTTACAGTTTTAAAAATTTACATGAAAGGGGTAAAAATGATAAGAACATTAAGCTCAACTAGTAAGAAGGACCTCAAGTCTTGCTCTGAGGCAAAACAGAAAACGTGTCAGATCAGTATGAGTAGTTCAAAATCAGATGCTCCAGAAGATAAATATAGATCTGATGGTATGTGTTTTTATAGACAACATTTCCTAATTTCTTGTTGAGTGTTTTGCCTTTTAAGATAATGACAAATTTCCCTAGGATTGAGTGTTAACAACAGCAACAAAGACAAAACATAATCAAAAGAGGAAGATTCACTTAGATTAGCTGAGCAAAAAGATAAATGCATGCCTATCTTTTGAAGAGAAAATGAGAAAACATTCCATTAAGATTACATAAGTCGTAAAATTACTCAAAGCAAAAATGAATGATTCTTTCAAATGCTCATATTTAGCCAATAAGTCTAAGCATCTACACAATGTTCTGTATGCAATGACAGGGAAGATGGTCCAGATTAGGCTGAAAATACAGAACACATCTAAAGGAAGCAGTTAAAAATCTACATTATGATAATTGTTATTTAACTAAAGCACATGCAATTTTCTTTCAAAGCTGTCGTTTAGCTTTTAAAAGCACAGTGTCTAAAAGTGAAAATTCAGTAGCTCAGTAAATTTATGTATTTTTTAATTGGCAGCTCATTTTCTAGAAAGCATCAAAATATTAAAAATAAAGCATACAACCATGCTATTCTCAGTCGCCACTACATTGTGCCATGTTTTATATACCTTTCATTGATTTCCTCAAACGACTTATGAGGGAATGAGAAGAGGAGAGAGAGGGAGAGAGAGAGAGAGACTAATTAACAACAAAAAGAAAAACCAACCAAGAGCGTTAAGATTATGCATGTTCTAAACGCATAACTTTTTAGCTTCCTGGAGGCTGTTTCTTTCTGGAAGGCTACAGCCCCAGCAGCAAGGAAATCAATGCTCAGAAGGGGTACAGGGATTGGGCAGGAATGGAGGGAGCTTTAGTTTCCAGTTCTGCTCTGCTCTCTATGATAAGCAAAGCCAGCAATGAATTCTTATGCTGCTCTTCTCTACTCATTAGCAAGTGGCTTGGCTTCCAGAATAGAATTCTCCGAAGCAAGAAAAAGGACTTACATTTGTTCAATGTGGGGTATATACCTAAAATGTAATCAGTAATTATCTCCGGGTGACACCTTCTCTGTGCTATTCTGTATTTTCTAAATTTTCTAAAATGGGTACATATTACTTTTCTAAGCAGAAAAAAAAAATGCTTTCTTCTTTACAATTTGTCCTAGGAAGAAAATATTCTTTTTTTTTTTTAAAGATTTTATTTATTTATTTGACAGATAGAGATCACAAGTAGGCAGAGAGGTAGGCAGAGAGAGAGAGGAGGAGGCAGGTTCCCTGCTGGGCAGAGAGCCCGATGTGGGGCTCGATCCCAGGACACTGGGACCATGACCTCAGCTGAAGGCAGAGGCTTTAACCCACTGAGCCACCCAGGCGCCCCGGAAGAAAATATTCTTATTAAACAAAAGCAAGTTTCTTAGGGAACGCAAAGAACCTCATTAATGTTAGACTTCACAGGTGCCCAATTTTAAAAGACCAACGTTTTGGCTTAAGTATAAAGCGACTGAATGATTTTCGTTCTCTCTTGAGGTTGCCATGTCCACCTCACTCAGATTTGTCCTGGCTGAAAGGATCCCCAAATCAGAAGCCTAACATTATTCCATTTCACCTTGTTCTATCTCCAGACTTTATTAGAGAGCTGGGAGGACTGGGGAGCTTTGAAAGGGAGGTCCCTGCTCATCATAAGATGATGCTTTCCTCCAGTGGGACAATTAGGTGCGGGACTGGCCTACCCTACCCCTGTTTAAATCAGGTTCCATGCAGAACCAGTATCTTCCTGAATGTTCTAGAGAAGAAAGAGAGCAAAGAGCTGCCTCTGTTGGTGCCATTTGAGGATCACCCAAGGGACTCTTGGTCCATAAGATACATTTGAATTAGGGAATCTGGTCCCTAGGAAGACCCTTGTAAAAACATCAATGTGTTACCTGAGAGAGGCATCACATTATGTCATCCTTTGGCATGCTGCAAGTGTACTGGAATGTTACCCAAAGCTACCTGATGAAGCCTGGAGGGAATGGTCCCTCTGAGATGGCCCTTCAGATTAGGGAGTAGGGGTGGAGAGGATGGGCCCAGAGGCCAGCATGAGGACGCCAGACACTGGAGATTAGGCTGGTACCCAAAGAGAAAGCAAAGCCCAAGTAAGGTTTTCAGGCTGCTTTCCTTCCCCCTGAGAGGGTGACCAATCCACGTGACAGTGAATGGATCATGTCTAACCTGACTCCCATGCGTCCTTTAGCTGGGTGGTAAGACTTTAAGGATTTGAGATGCCTGGATGGCTCAGTCGGTTAAGTAGCTGCCTTCGTCTCAGGTCATGATCCCGGAATCCTGGGATCAAGTTCCCGAATCAGGCTCCCTGCTCAGCAGGGAGTCGGCTTCTCCCGCTACCTGCTCCCCCAGCTTGTGCTCTCTCCATCTCTGACAAATAAATAAAATCTTAAAAAAAAAAAAAAAAGACTTTAAGGATTTTCTGGGCCTTTTCCATAGGCATCAGGCATGCCCTAATCATTTTTAAGTATCAGAATTATATAAACCCTATGGAGAAATATAAATGATCTTGGGAAATACTGAAAGGTGAATTCCAAAGTATAGACTTAGGTGAGGAAAACAGATGCAGGGTGTCTGGTCCTGTTTTAACTGGTGCTTACATTCAAGAAAACGGTCTCATCAAGCTCCTCTGCTTCTCTCACAATGCTCTCCAAGGTGTCCTTGGCTGTGTCCATGCTCTGCAGAAAGCGGACCATCTGGTCATGTAGGAACTCCATCTTCCTTTTCTTCACTTCCTCAAAGCTCTGGGCCTTCTCGTCATACTGTGCTAAAACCTTCTTCATCATCTCCTCATTCTGTTCCTCTAGCTTTTTCTCGTTTTTACTACAGTTTTCCTAAAATATAAATAAAAGAAAAAAAAACCATTTCTGAATGAAACAAGAAGTCTTGTTTTCACGTCTTTTTTCTTTTCTTTTCTCTTAAATGAAATACCAGCCTTTCAAATAATTGACTTCTGGTGTCCTGATAAAAGAATCACAGATGATGGGCACAGTCTAAGTTTCCAATCTACCAACCCTCTTTGCCATACTTCACTTTGCAGTAAACTTCACCGTCTAAGAGTATCATCAGGAAGGATTTAGTTAACAAAACACCAAAAAAAAAAAAGAGAGAGAGAGAGAGATTTGTGTGGAAGACTCACCCCCTTGCACTCGTGCAGGCTTAAACTGAAAATGGGCATCACAGTGAATGAAGGTCCCCATTCATTACTGCCATTTTCGCCACTCCATGAAAATCCTAGAATGAGGGAGGTAGCAGCCGGATACTGGACAGCGTGGTGCATCCACAAGGGCTCTCCAGCAAGGGGGTGATTTCCACCACAGTTAAGAGAAACTTTATTGCCCACCTGGACAAATCCAGATGCCTAGTCATTCTCACTCAAACAGATATTTGTTGGAGGATACTAGAAATAATTAGCAGGTATTAACTGATCTACAACAGGAATTGAGCAGAACCCCCTCAAGCAAACTAGGACGAGGAGTTGCCCTAGTGATAGGGAAACTGTGCAGTAGCCTTCTGCAGGGGACCCGTCCACCACTCCTGGGTGACGAGTGAGGATGCCTTGGCCATCTCTGTATATGGATGGAGCACGGTGCCCCACCTCCCTTCACTGCAGAGGGAGCAAGGGCCGGCAGCTAGGAGGGCATGAACTCATCATAGGCAATGGTACCACGAGAGACACCCATTTGTCCGGGGCATGGGACACTGGGCAGTGGCTTTGAGCATTTCTGCAGAGCTAGTTGGAAAAGGACAGGAGCAAATAAGAACTCAGATCGATTCAGATTTTGGCTTTCAACTTACTGTCAACTTATTATGACCTTGGGTAATACACTTAACTCTCAGTTTCTTACCTATAAAATAGGAACAATATTAATAACACCTGTCTTGTATGGTTATTGTAAGGATTAAATTGGATAAAGCATGCCAAGCATTTGCCCTATCATAGTTAACACCCAATAGATGGATATATCTTTTCAAGGGCAAATTGTTTATCCTTAGAAAGGAAGTAGTTTCACTGATTACACACAGATGGAAGACTTTAAAGGCCTTCATTTTTAATGGAACAAAACCAACAGCAGCAAACCACATATGCACACACAATCCCTAATTCAGATTCTTCTGTCTCAGAATCATTTCCTTGTAATGACACAAACAAACCAGGTCAAAGTAAAATGGATATGGTAACTTACCTCGATGGTATTAAAAAAAGATTCTATCTCACTAACAAAGGCTTCAATCCTCAAGGACTTTTCTTGTAAATTGTCAAGAAATTCTGCTAATTGGACCTGAAGAAAAAAATTAAGATATGCTTAGTATATGACATTTGGGAAAAGAACTTCAAGCAGGGAGCTCTAATTTCCTTATAAATTTAGTATGCTTAGTAGAGATTTACTGTATCATGTTCACTAACAAATCAGTCTTTAAATTTTCTTTGCTGCTTCATCTAAACGGACTGTAGATAATTCTATCTGATAAACAATTAGGAGGTTTAAGAGTGAGATCAAGACAAAGTTTATTTTCTCATGCAAGAGGAAGGACTTCTTGTTGAGTGGGTAAGTTCAAAGCATACCTGTTTTAGTAAACTATGGATTTGAATTCTTTCTCTTTAGTAAGCCTTGATTTTTACGTATTGTCTTCTAAGATTGCAGACTTTTTGCTGGTCCAGCATATCCAATTGGTCTCTTCACAGTTGTACCAATGGCTTTAGATATGTCTGGATCCCCAACCCCAAGAATGGGATCAGAATGTCACCAGGCCAGAAGTTTAGCATACTAAATGATGAAAACTGTCTACAAAGAGACCTAAAGGTTCTAGTAACCCTCAAAGGGTTAAAAACACTCAAGGAGTGACAGGCAACTAGAAAAATGTATGGAAGGTGGGGGAGGATGGTAGCTATCTTAGCCATAGTTATAAACCCAGCTGTAATCCATCCCACTAAACATAACAAGAAACAACAAAAATAACAGAGCTTCAGCTGCCTCGTTCACCATCCACAGAATGAGGGAAGCCCCTTCAGGATCTGGGGTCTGCCCTATAGCCCTTGCCTATTCTTCCCAAGCCCCATCTTTCCTTGAACTCTTTCTCATCTATGTGCTTTTTCATGTGGCATTCCCTATCTCTAGAAAGTCCTCCATGCCCTTGATTGATGAAAAAACTCTCTCTCACTGATGGTTATCCCTCTCGGTCCTACTCCACCATTTTGCACACTCCCAAAAGGTTCCTTTTGCAGAACACTGTGCTCCCACAATGCTATACTGATTTGGGGGGAGCTGCAAGTTCATCTTCCTTTCTTTTTGTTTTCATTCCCAATGATTAGCACATGGAATGGGAGGTCAATAAATGCTGAGAAAGAAGGCGAGAGTGAAGGAAGAAAATCAGTGACAAAAAATAAGCCACCACAGTGGGAATTGCAGAGGAGGAGAAGTAAGGACCTGGATGATCTTGAATGCAGCCACCAATTCCTGAATAATCACAAATGGCCTCCTCACAAGATGCTAGAGAATTCTCACGTTATAACTCTTTAAAATGATCTCTAATTTTTAAAAGTTGCCAACCAACTCTTAATCTTCATAGTTGATTTAACGAAATGAAGCAGCTCTCTTTGGCTTTAGTTTTCCACTTTTTTCTTTCTTCTTTTCGTTATACTGCTTCGAGAAGATCAGGGAAAAAAACTTGAAAATAGTTTTAAATCAGGAGACATATCTCCTTGCTTTTGAAATTTGTTTTACATTGATAATATTTAGACAGAATTATTTTTTTAACTTCTTAAACTCAGAGATGAATAAAACATAATTAAGAAAGCTGAAAAAAATCAAATCTTCTTTTTGCTGACAGCGCCCAGTACTTGTCAGTTAACACAACAGCTGTCATCACAGAATAGGGCACATTTCACCAGTGTTAAAGCATCCAAAAGCCTGAGAGTTCATTTAAAAAAAAAAAAAATTGCTCCATCCTCTACCCCCAAACTTTACCAGGTAAAATTTCAAAAAAAATTTCATCCTGGAGAAAAAAAACGAATGTTACAGGATTGAGAAGATTTAATTTTCTCGGGAAAAAAATGCCAAGATTCTGTCATTTTTTTGAAATCAAAATGAGCTTAACAATTATTTAACAGTGACCTAACTGAATAATTATATTGCAAGCTGCACCATTAGCAAGGCACTGGGCCAAGCAGTGTGGATATACAGTCAAGAGCATGAGCTCTGGCATCAGATAGACCTGGGTACCAATCTTAGTCTGTCTTCCATGACTTTGCGCAAATCACTTAATCTATCTGTGCCCGTTTCATTATCTGCAAATTGGTGATGATGACAGGCTTGTTATGAGGAGTAAAATGTATCTTATATATAAAGAATGTAAAACAGTGCCTGGCACATAGTAAGTACTCAATTCTTGTGAATACTTGCATTTGAAGATCATTCTGGCTAATGTATTAGAGAATGGCTTGAAGCGAGAAAGGTGGGAATTCCAGTTAGGAGGCTACTGAAAGTACATAAGAATCTCAAAGACCAAATGCTTGACTTCTAGTAGTATCCCTGGGGAAGTAGAGTATTTATAATAACATGCATAACAATTTGTGTTGCGACTAACTTTTAACATTTTAACATTGGGAGTCTATAGACATAGAAAGAAGGTCATTTTTAATATGAATTTTATACCCAAAGGAAATATGGAGAAAACCAAAATTTAAAATGGCTGTATTGAATATTTTATAAAACTTGCAATGAAATTGCTCAATGTAATATAAATGTGTGTTTTTAAAGAATGATAGTGTAGATAATAGAAAATAAGTTGTGTTTTATGCTCAAAAGCATATTTTTCAATGTAGTATTATTTGGCTTGGGTGCTTCAGTGGCGCAGTCAATTAAGCACCTGCCTTTAGCTCAGCTCATGATCCCAGGGTCCTGGAATCAAGCCCCATATCGGGCTCCCCGCTCAGTGGGGAGTCTACTTCTCCCTCTCCCTCTGCCCCCCAACTGCTTGTGCTCTTGCTCTCTCTCTCTCGCTCGCTCAATCTTTCTCTCTCAAATAAATCAATAAATCTTTAAAAAATAAAAATAAATAAAAATAAAATTATTTGGCTTTTTTGGATAATGTTAAGGGCTACTGTCATAAGCTCAAACCACCTCAAAGATTGTGACCCTGTGTTATTTACACTGTTATAGCCAGAACCTAGAAAAATACCTGGTACATAGTGTATACCCAATAAACATTTGTCAAATTGATGTTAACTAAATGCCTAGGGAAGAATTCTTAGCTTTCTTTCAGACTATTATCCCTAAATATGAATATATCAAATATCGGTCATTTCTTAAATTGAGAAAATATGAAAAGAAATTAAACATATTATTATTATGTACTTATATGCTTTAAAATATTTTTTACCTTTACAGCATTTATAGCTGTATCAAGCGTTGCAACCTCATGGTCTTTGTGCATGCCAAACATCTGATCAACAGCAGAAATTGGGTTTCTGCAAGTGTAACAGTATGTGTCGATCTGGGACTTTTTCGGTTCCTTTTGTTCCTTCTCGGTTGCTGACTCTGACAATAATTGTTCCTGTTCTGTTTTCTCTCCGCCCAACTCCTTCTGTTCAACAGACATACTTCGTTCCACCTCACTCACAAATTCATTTTCACTGACATGTTCAAAGGATTCTTTTCCTTGAGATAACACGTCTTCTGGTGTGGATTCTGAATACAGTTCCTCTGATAAAGTGTCCTGAGCAAACATTTCATAATTCAGGGATTCAGAAAATTCATACTCATCCTGAACGGGGCTACTGCAGAGTCTGCCTTCACTTGGCTCAGATGGGACCATTATTTTAGATTCTTCTTGCAGTGTTTCTTGAACACAAGTTACACCAGATGCAAATTCTTCCTCTGGGAAGGACACTTGTACTGGGACGTTCAGATTGACTTCTGGACTTGCACTTGCTGCTTCATTATTCTGACTGTTCGTTTCATCTGCTCTCTCAAGGACATGATGGGTGTCTTCAAATGGAACCGCATAGCTTACCTTCTGGGTAACCACAGTGACTTCCTCAGTGATGGGAACTTTCCCCTGAATAGCTTCATTGTCAAGGGTCTCCACATGGCATACTGATTCTTCTTCCCTGTAAGTAGCTTTCTGTTCCTCTTCCAGACTCTTCTCCCCCAAAGCAGTTCCAAACCTCCCCCAAATTTCCCCTTCTGCAGCTATCAGTTGGTATAAGTCATCCTTACCAACTCCTTTTTCTTCCAGACCTTGGCCTTGGTCCTTTTGAGATACAGATGTGTCATGGAGAATGTCATCTTTGAGTATGTACTTCTCAAAATATATTCCTGTTCCATCATCAGTGTCAGAATTCCTGCTTGGAAACGATGCCTCAGAATTCACACTGTCACCTTCAGAAGCTGTCTCCCCTTCCTTCTTTTTCTCTCCAACTGCTTCTTCATATAGATCCTTGTATAAAAATGCAAGTGCAGGTGGCTCCTCCAGAAGTTCGGGATTAATGGCTTTAGTGGTGGTAGGAAAGATCTGGGTTGGTGACAAAACTCCTTCTTCTGCACCAAATAAAGGCATCCCAGGTGACTTTAAGTCCACATCTCTATTTATGTTCTTTGAAGCATCTCTGTCAGGTGATTGCTGAATACCCAAAGGCTTCTGGGTCTCTGGGTGAGATAATTTGCTGTACTCCTTCTCCATCCCATAGAAGCTTTCGTCTAACTTCACCAAGTCATATTCATGTTCCAGAGCACCTTTCTCTGAACTTTCTGGGAAAGAGACAGTATCTTGTGTAACTTCCTTTGGGAGTTCCACTTCAACATTTAATTTCCATGGGGCTTTTTGTTTTTCTGGGTCTGGGGAGATGTTATAATCAATCAATGTATACTTTTCAAAATAATCTTCATCACTGGGAGCTGTGGGCTGATTAAAGGTGAAATCATCAGTTTCTGAATCTGTGGGTACCTCCCGTTTTGTGTTAAGAGATTCCTTTCGTTTATTTTCTTGCAGTGATATAACCTGATCGGAATCTTCTAACTCACTCTTTAATGTTTTATGGCAAGAAACAGCCTCACTACTGTCATGAAGGGATATAGTTCTAAATGAAGACTTCTCTTCCAAATATTCCAACTTATCTTGCATTTGTTCACTTTCTTCCTGATCAACTGAAGAAATAAATGCAGAAGCATGAATATTCAATATCTCACAGCCTTCAGAAATAATATTGAAGGCACTCTTTTGATCTTCTGAAAGTCCAGCTGGCTTACTAGTCACTGTGAAGTCTTCCCCTTTTACATATGTGTCTTCAGGCTCCTTGGATATTTCTCTATGAGGAACCATTCTACCAGCATTGATTGCTGACGCATTCTTTATAAACTGAGCATAGTTGCTGCTTGCTGAAGAGTGTGGTTCACTTACATGGGTATCTTCCACAGCCTCCATATGGTGCTTTGAAGTAAGAACTGATTGCTTAGACATTTCAGATGTTAGATCTTTAGATGTTTGAATAGTTTGGACTGTATGCCTATCTGGAGTCAATTCTGACCGTGGTATTTCTTGTTTCTTCACTGCATTAATTTCTGGAGATGTTCCTGAAACAAGTGTTTGTGATTTCACAGATGACAACAAATATGGTGGGGTTTCTAAGCTCTTTGTTTCATCAAAAGGATAATCTAAAATCCTTTCAGATTCTTTAGATGGAGATCCTTGTTTCAAACTTTCTTTTGTGGCATCTATTGAACCACCTTTTGATGGCTCTGCCACTGTGACCTGTCTCTTTTCTTCATTGTGACTTGCCATATCCCTGCTTGACTTTTCCACTATCAGATTTCCTTCCTTAGGTAAAGAGTAGTTATCTTTTTCATCATGAAAAGGAAGATCCGCTGGAAGGAACATCTTGATTTTCTCCACCAAAACTTTACTTTCTTCTCTTGGATGTGGTTGAACTCCTACTGCCCTTGGTTCCCTGATTTCTGGGCGACCCTCCAAGAGCATAGTTTCTGATTTTTCAGTAACTGATACAGTTTTAACTAATGAAAATGGCTGAGTTTCATCCAAAGGAGGACTTAAGGAGATAACTGATTCTTCAGGCTTAGACCTGACTACATTCACAGAATAAGGCTGTATTTCTTGCTGCTGCTTTCTGTCTGGAAATACCTGTGACTGATTTTGTTTTTCTTCTTTCTCCTGCTTCATTACTGTATATCTTTCTGTGTGGTCTTCATTTTGGGAGACTTGCTGCAACACAGCTACAGCTTTTGATTCTTCCAATTTAATAGGGCTAGATCCACGTACAGTTTGTGCCTTCCCTAGTTCATTATCTCTAAATTCTAATGGGGCCACAGTTTCTTGCTTTTCGGCCAGCACCTTCTTTTCTGCCACAGAATATGATCTGGTTATCAAGTCACCTTTCTCCTCAGTTGGGCTAGCAGGCCTGAGTTTTGTTTCCTCTTCAGAAGTTTTCAAGGAAGTAGGTTTTAGCATTTCTTTCTTCAGTCTGTCTTCACCCAGATCAATTAAACTGCATTTAGATTCTTCTACTGGCAAAATTATTGTCTCTGGCTTCTCTGATTCCTCTGTGATATTTTTACTTGTGAAGCCAGATGAAGCTGATTTTGGCTGTTGTGGCACCTTATCTACTGCATCAAATGAAAAGAGTAATTTTTCTTTTTGATCACTTCTTGGCTCCTTCTTAAGAATAGAAACATTCCATTTAGATGGATCAGAAATTTCTGGCTTCTGGGCTCTTTTACTATCAGTGATATGAAGAGGAACAGCATTTTGCACTTCTTCCACAGTGGATTTCTCACCCATGGGAGAATAAGATTGAATTTCAAGATGTTTCTCACCATCAGCAGAAGCAACTACTGAGTTTAGGTCCATTTCCTCCGAATAGTCTAGAATTTCTTTTTTCCTATAATCTTCACTAGACACCTCAGAGTTGGATTTTGGCTGTCGTAAAATTTCTACATTTGATAAAGATGTGGGTTTTTCTTCTTCAAACTCTTGGCCTTCACCAGATTTAACTAAAGTACCTCTGGATTTTTCAGCAGTTTTAAGTTTTGCCTCAGGTAACAGATGATCGGCTGCTTTCTCAGTTGCATTAGAGTCAGCTGAAGCTGTTCTTTCAGACCCTGTCACAGGTGCTGATTTTTCTACAGATGGACTTGGTTGAGCTTCTAAATCTTTTTCAGCAACTTTCTTATCTGGAGTGCTTAATCCAAAAAACAAACTGGACATCCATGATGTGAAAGATAAAATTCCCTTCTTCCCTTTCTCCTCAGAAAGGCCTGGCTCAACTGCCTTCGGTTGCTTAGGCAACTTTTGTGTCACCTCAAGTGGCTCTGCAAGTTGAGATTCTTCATTTTCTTGCATTGAGGAGAGGGGTTTTATTGGTGTGGGTATTTTCACCTCAGATGCTGGCTTCCCTCTCTCATTAACATCATCTACGACCTTTGACTGAATGATTTTTGTTTCTTCTAATGGCGTCTCTCGAGGTAAAGGAGATATACTCCTGTGTGCTTCTTTTTCTTTGCCCAAGGCAGGTTCTGCATCTTCTGCCAGGAAATGGGCTGCTTTGGTGGGAGAGGGAATAGTTTCTGATTTGATTTCTTCCATTGATGGGTCAGACACTGGTTTCTGGTGGATTCTTTCAGAAAGTGGTTTGATTTCTTCCTGGCTGCCTTCTTTGCAAGGACAAGAAGAGTCTGGGGTTGCTTTCTCCAGTATCAATCTTTCACTCCCCGCAGAAGGGAGAATCTGCTTCCCCTCTGCTTCATTTCTCTCTATATTTCTAGTTGGAACTAAATATTTTGGTTTGGGAGCCAGCTTTGTTTCTTCAGAAGAGTAAGTTTTAGTTGATAAGGTCTCTATGTCACCACTGGAGGTACTGAGAGTAGATACTGGCTCTCCTAATGATAAAGGAGATTCTTCTGCAGAATGTGGCAGAAGCTGCTTTCTGGTTTCACATGTATGGTTTTTATCCAGCAGAGCGGCCTTGAGCTGCCCTGTCTTCAAATCATTACTGCCAGAGGAACCCAGCTCCACAGATTCCGGCATTCCTTCTTCCTGCTGACTTGCCAGATCCCTTTCTGGCTTTTCCAACATCCAGCTTTCATCCTTGGGAACAAAAAGGGCCTCTTGCATTTGTGCTTCTTTAACGTCTGCAAGCTCAGTTGTGATAAATGATTTTGATTCTTCCAAAGGCAAACTCTCTTTCATAAATAAAAATTGTTTAACACCTAGACCTTGTTTATCTGCAAAAGACCCGCTTACATCAGGTAATTTAACAGCTTGATCTGAATGAAGTGCTTTTTCGGACTTCTCTTGTTCCACAAGGTCAGAAGAAACAATCTTTGATGGTTCTGTTATACTCTGGGGCACACAGAATGAATCTGGTTGATCTGTTCCTTCACTTAGTTTCCTTTCAATATCTCCTGTCACTTGTGTCTCCAAATTTCCTGTTGATAGTAATGGGCTTATTTCTTGTTTTTCTCCTGTCTTAATGTCAGCCGAATGGTTCAACTTCTCTGATAATCCTTTTAAAGAAAAGGTGTGTGGCTGAGATTCTTCAGGGCTGTCTCCTTCAACTAGATGGGTCAATGCTTCTTTTGACCTTAAGCTGACTACCTTGGGAGAGAAAGATTTAATTTCTTGAATCTGAGGTTCTTCCCTTAGGCATGATGAAACCTCTGAAATTTCAGAGACAGAATCTCTTGTTTTGGTTATGGGAGATTTTGTTTGTTTTGCATCTATGGATCCATCTTGCCCGCCTAAACTACAAGTGAATTCTGACGCAATGCTTGGTAATTCTGATACTTGGTGTGGCTTGTCTTTCTTTTCAAGTTCCAAAGAAAGCTCTGCCAGAGCAAGATCTTGTCTTTCTGACAGGAAATCTTCCTTAGCTGTAGAAGATGGCTCCGCTATCTCTCTGTTCTTATCTCTGGGGGTCAGAGTTAAGTCTGCTGACACTAAATTTTCCAACTCAGGAGAAGAACTTCCAATTTCCTCATTTTTGTCTTTTGGAACTATATGTTTGGGTGCGGATGACACGCTTTGCGAGGAAGGAAGTTCAGTTTCTTTTTTCTTCACCTCACCACCTTGGTTGAGCAAAAGGACATGTTCAGGCCCTGATTCCTCTGAGGCAGAAACAGAAGTCTTTTTCTGTGATAAAACCAGTCGTTCAGAGTCAAGGACTGTAGAAAAGGAACGATCTTGTTCATTTTCCACCCTTTCTTCCTTAGATACATCTGAATGCTGAGAAAATGAGGCTTTGGTTATTGGCAACCCAGGTTTAATTTCTTCAGTTTCTACCTTGGACAAAGAATGCTCTGATAGAGAGGATATTCTTGCAGGTGAATCAAATTTAATTTCTTTCTCCACTTCTGACCAAGCTGGACGTTCAGATGCAGCAGTTTCAGTGGGAGAAGAACTAGTTTTCCTTGCCGTCTTTTCTTCTTTAAGAAGTGAATGGTCATCTATACATGTCACCAGTGGTGGAAAGCCACTTTCTAACTCATTCTTTTCTACTTTTGTTAAGACTGGATGTTCTATAGGGGTGGTGAAAGATAAATCTGTTGGGGTTTCTTCTTTTCCTGACTTGGGTAAGCTTGAATCATGCTTAGTTATAGATGTTGTGGTTATTGAACAACTGGGTGTGATTTCTCTCTTTATTTCTTCTGAAAATTCTGGGGCAGGTAGTCCATGTTTAGCTTCCTCTTGCACTCCGGATGGAACTGAATGCAACACTCTAGGTGTACCAGCTATTTTAGAGTCCTGTCTCACTTGCGTTTTTACTGCTGATAAGATCTCAGGTCCAGATAAAGATGTGTCCTTTAGAGGTGAATATGGTTTTATTACTTCAGGCTCCTTTTCTGACAACATTCTCTGTTCTAGTTCAGATGTCACAGTTGGAGCTAAATTGGGTTTCACATCCTTCTTTGGCTCATCTACCAAGTCAGGCAGAACTGAATATTTCATCCCAGACCCTAGAACATTTGGAGGCTGAAGCTCCATTTCTTGATCCCGTAATACATGTGCTATAGCTTCTTGAGAATCAGGCACAGTTTCTTCCTTACTTTTAACTTTTAACAAAGCCATCTGTTCATTTGCAGCTTTTGGAGTGAGTGATGCTTTGGCTTCTTGTTCTTTCTGAAATTCATGGACTGAATCAGGTGAAACTGAATATTGAGATGAATGCAAAACAGGTTTGGCATCTTCCTTTGCCATAAATGATTGTGCAGGTGAAGAAACAGGTGTTGCAGCTACTGGTGAACTAGTCTGGATTTCTCCCTTCTCTGTTTCACTGGTTGAATACGGTGAAATCAAGTCTTCAGACTCAGGTTCTGAAAATGCTTGAGTTCTCTGCTGCTGTGTCAAAATGAGATATTCAGATACAGATGTTGAGATTGTTTGAGCATCTGGCTCAACTTCTGTGATCTCTCTTTTATTTGTTGAAGATGGTGAAATCAAATCTTCAGAAGCAGACATTGAAGGAGAAGGTTTGTCTTGTTGCTTCTGTGATGAACCAACGTGCTCAGGTGTGGGTGTGGCAGCTGTTGGCATGAGGTCTTCTTCATCTGCTTCTGAAGGGTGAGAATATCCAGAAGCTGATATTTTAGTTACCAGTGAATCATGCTCAAATTCATTTTTCTTTGTTTCTGGGATTCTATATGGTGGGATTGAAACTTGTGATGCTGAGTCTGGAGAAAAAAGTTCAACTTCCTCAGTGTCTTCATCTGACAAAATAGTATGCTCAGATGGTGATGTTAAACATATTGGAGAATCACATTCAAATTCTCTTTTCTCTGCTTCCTGAGTTGCATAGGGTGAAAATGAGAATTCTGACACAAATGCTGAGTCTGGAGAAAAAGGTCCAATGTCTTGCTCTTCTTCTGAGAAATTCACAGGTGAGGAGGCACCTTTTAGGTTTAAAGGGGATCTGTAGACAATTTCTTCCTCCTGTGATTCCGGTGTTGCATGTGGTGGTACTGAAAATTCAGAAGTCGAGGTGGAGGAGGGTGTGTACTGCTCTATTTCTACTGTCTCCTCTGATAGGACCACATGCTCAGATGCGGTGGCTGCAAATGATGGGGCCTGGCATCCAGAAGTCTGCTCAGCTGTGGATGGTGGGAGAGAGCATTCAGAGACAGAGGCCACATTTGGGGAATACAGTCCAGTGTCTTCCTTTTCTTCTGACAAAATCATGTGCTCAGAAATATCTTTTGATTTTAATGGGGACACATCATCAATTATTTTCTTTGGGGATTGCTGTGTTACATTTGGTGGGACTGCATTTTGGGAAGTCAGTGTTGAATCTGCTGTGAAACGCTCACTTCTTAGATCCTTTTCTTCTGACATCACTGCCTGTTCCAGTGTAGGGGTTGGAAACAGTGGGGCTTGGCATTCAGAAGTCTGCTCAGCTGCGGATGGTGAGAGAGAATGTTCAGAAACAGAGGCCACATTTGGGGAATACAATCCAGTGCTTTCCTTCTTTTCTTCTGAGAAAGTCATATGCTCAGAAACATCTTTTGATTTTAATAAGGACACATCATCAATTATTTTCTTTGAAGGTTCCTCTGTTGCATTTGGTGGAACTGCATTTTGGGAAGTCAGGGTTGAATCTGCTGCGAAATGCTCACTTCCTAGGTCCTCTTCTTCTGACATGACTGCCTGTTCCAACATAGCAGTCGAAAACAATGGGGCCTGGCATTCAGAAGTCTGCTCAGCTGTGGATGGTGAGAGAGAGCGCTCAGATGCATAAGCCACATCTAAGGAATATGGTCCAGTGTCTTCTTTCTCTTCTGATGGAATCACGTGTTCAGAAACACCTTTTGATTTTAATGGGGATTTATGGTCAACTGTTTTCATCGGTGACTCTTTTGTTGCCTGTGATGGAGTTAAATACTCAGAAGCAGATGTGGAATCTGGTATGTAACATCCACTTTCTGAAGCCTCTTCTCCGGACAGGACTATGCGTTCTGGCAAATCTGCAGAAAAGAGAGGGAACTGGCATTCAGAAGTCTGCTCAGTTGTGGATGGTGAGAGAGAGCGCTCAGATGCAGAGGCCAAAGGCTCAAATTCCTCATTCTCCTCTTCTGAAAAAATTGGATGTTCAGATATACCTTTTATGGTGGATGGAGAAACTAGCTCAACTTCTTGCTTCTCTAGTTCATGGTTCAAATCCTGTGGGACTGAATACTCTGATACAAAAGCAGAATCAGTAGAAACAGACTCATTTTCCTCTCTTTCTTCTTCAGATGAAGTGACATGGTCACTCTTGGTGGATGTTTTCAGTGATGGTAAAAGGATCTCTTCTTTCTGCTCCACTGCAGGGGCCAAATGTGGTGAGAAGGGCTTCTTGGAAATAGATGGACTCTCTGGGTATTCAAGTTCTATGATCTCTTCTTCCACTAAATTATAATCTTCGGGTTCAGGCGTAGCAGCTCTCGGTAGAGAAGTTTCAACCTCTTCTTTCTTTGGTTCCTCTAACACTAGAGGTTCAGAAAGAGAAATGTTTGGCTCAGGCACATTTTCTTCCTCCATTCCTTTGACGTCAAGATGAGGAGGGGTTTGTTGTTCAGAGACTGGTTCTGCCCTTTCTGGTGAAGTCAGGTCCAGCTCTTCCATCTCTGGGCCAAAATCTTCCTCGATGGATGCTGCCAGACCTAGTGCACCTATTTCCAGAGAATCCTTTTCTGCCTCCAGTGAAATGGAATGGTCAAGAGAATACACATCTTCCTTCTTTACCTCATCCACTAAAGGTGGTAAGACTGAAGAGTCATGCTCTGAAGTCACAACTTCTTGTGAATCAGGCTCAAATTCTTCCTTCGCTGTTTCCAAAAACCCAGGTGTAGATGTATCAGGTGTGAGAGAGGACGGCTCCATTTCACAGAGTTTTGCTTCATCACCTGGCTGTTGTGGCACTGACTCAGGAGGACTGAGCTGTATTTCTTGTTCTGCTGTGTCATTACTTGCAAAAGAGGAAGCTATGTGCTCGGTGCCAGATGTGGCCTTTAGTGGAGAATCAACATAAATTTTCTTTTCATCTTCATGACGGAATGAAGAGATCAAGGACTCTGATCCTTTAGAGAATGCAGCTTTCCAGGGTGAAGCAAGCTGTTTTACTTTATCATCTTCTATGCTTTGGCCTACTAATCTGCCTATTTGAGAAACTATATTAGAATCACGATTGCTCATATCTGGCTCTAGACTAATGGATGCTTCTTTCCCCTTCCTATAATGTATTTCTTTAATTACATAACCCTTTGGCAATGTTCCATAAAATTGTAGTGGAATTAATTCTTCTTTAACCGAATTAAACATCTTAATTTTATATTGTACTGTTCCTATATAGACTGGCCTTAACACTAAGGGCTTGTATTCTTTGTATATTGCCCCGGTAATAGGAGGTGTATTTGAGGTGGTCTTCTTTTTCCTCGTTTTATCATGTATGCCAGTAGAGGACTTCTCTTTCTGGATGCTTAGTACCTGGCTTTCTGAAATCAAAGGATTATCTTTTGTGTTTGCTGGAACATCTTGAGATTCAAGAGAATTTCTTTTTTTGTTGCCTTTCCGACGCAGTGATGGTGAGCCACGCTTTGACTTGGGCATTCTTTTCCGGGCCTTTTTAACTTCATCCACAATAAAGGAAACATTCCCTGGAGGAGAATTCATAGATGACCCCTCCAGACCACACACACCAGAAGTCTGACTCTCTTCCGAGGCCCAAGGAGTGGAAGACCTGCTTGAATTGGTCTCCCAGGTTATTCCACTATCTTCCCGTTGAACTGTCACCATGGAAAAGGAGGGATCAGATATAATACACTTCTGCTTGGTCTTGCCCTCTTCATCCTGGTCTGATAATCTAAAGAAAGTAATATTATTAATAATAGTACATATATTAATAATAAAAATAACACTATATTAATTACACATAGTAAAAAGTCAATATCCTATTTTTACTAAGTAATGGGATAGTGTGAAATTAGAGTATACAGATAAATATTGTCATCCATATCAAAAATAGGTAAGTATGCAAAATAAAATTTAAAACTTGAAGTTAGGATATGAAATAGAATAACACATCCCAGGCTGGAATAATTCGGTTTACCACCTACCCTTAATCAAGATTGTCCCCCTAACCTCCCATGGCTTACCCAGTCACTCAGGCTCCCCCTGTGGTCACCAGGACCTTCATAATAGGCACTTGGCATCTGTGCCATCTCTGTTACTACTACCACCACCCTGACCTAGCTTTTTATCATGTTATCTCTAGTTTATTTCATTAGCTTCCTAATGTTTACCTCCCACCCTCCCTTATCCTTAACCTACCTTACTCCTCTTTCCAGACCTACTTAACTAAAATTTTCCATTATCCCATTCCTTGCTTAAAAAATATCAGTAAATCCCTCATACCTATAGAAAAAAGTTCAAAATACTTAACTTTCTGATCCCTAGTTGACCTTATTTCCAAGTACCCACTTTTACTCTATTCCTACCTTGGACATGTCTGTTTTAACTATGTAATTCATTTCCCAGTAAATACATCATGTGGACTCTGGATCAGAGCCATATGGACATATGGAGAAAATATAGAGACATCCCAAAAACAACCTACAGGCTGCACATTTCCCCATCTGTAAGCCAGGGATCATAACAGTACCTAGCTCTCCACATTGCTATGAGGATTAAATTAGTTAATACACATGAAGTGCTCAGGAAAAGTGTCTGGCATGTAGTTAGTGTTCATTAAACACTATCTGTAATCGAGCTTCCACACATCATTGGATCAGAGACCAATGGAGCCTGGGCATAGCCATTTTCAACTGCTATAGGTGGACTGCTCTCATTTGCCCTCAAGAGACTGCTGGCTTTAGCTGCCATTTCAACTGCCATTGAGCCCCTGTCTCAGACACTGCAGTACTCTTCTCTGAAATTTTCTTACACCTCTTCCTCCTGGGAGTTCACGCTGTTCCTCCATTTACGATTCTCACTCCCATCTCACTCCACCTTTTCTGTATATCTAAATTTTATCTCTTCTTCAAGGCTTAGTTTAAAAACCTCCAGTGTTACTATTCCTGATCAATTTGGTAATCATGTTTGCCATTATCTCATAAGCATTAAGTTGAAGATTAAAACTCCAAGGGCTGTAACCTTCTAAGAATATGGGTACAATTTACAATAAACACAAACCACCGACTGGTGTATATTTTTCTACAACAATAAAAACAAAAACAAAGAACTTCCTACCCTAAAAGCCCATGAAGCACAAGTGTTAAATTAAGTATGGATTTTTATAAGTATTAATATGTAAGTACATATATATTAATTATTAACTTTTTGAAAACATACACAGAATTTAGGTCCCTTACTAACAATTTTTAATCATCAATCACTGCTTATGTCAGTGGTTCTTAACTCTGGACATATTTTAGAATCACCAGTAGGAAACTTTTTAAAAATACTGATGCTATCCCTTACCCCTCCCCACAGAGACTCTGATTTAACTATACTAGGGTAGGGTCTCAGTTTTGCTGTGTTTTTATGTTTTAAAAGCTTCCAAGTGACTCCAGTCTAAAGCAGAGTTGAAAATCACCAGCCTAAACAATCTTAACTATGAAATTTAAGTAGTATATGCCTTTCTTGCTTACTTCAAACACTTCCTAGTTAGCCTAGGCTAAGCACCAAGACCATAAATCCTTATAGTTACATTCTACTCCCCTTTCTTAAACCCCAGAGTTTCCCCAACAGTCTCCGGCAAAGAGTTATGAGCCACTGAGATCCTGACTTAACTCTCACCACAGCCAGGGAGAGACTAGGGCAGCCAGAACCCCTGCCCATCTGGTCTTGAACAGCAAGCAGCCTCATCCATTTACCCCAGGGAACTATAAGTAATGTCACTTCCTATACATGCCATGAGTGCAAAGGGCTGGCAAGCAGTAGGAAGAACTAGTTCTTCTACTTCCTTGGCAACTCTGCTCTCGCTTATTTGCTTTGGTATTAAACCACTGAACTTAATTAGAAATTAATACTCTATCTTGGTTCTGGATTGAATCTTATTTTACAATGTTTTTTCAAGCTATTTACATACTTAATTAAAGTTATTCCTCAGAATTTTCAATTCTTTCTACTCCTTCTCCCTTTTGTTTATTCAAGAGAAGCAGGATGAAATTAAAAATTAAGGGGGCGCCTGGGTGGCTCAGCGGGTTAAGCCGCTGCCTTCGGCTCAGGTCATGATCCCGGGGTCCTGGGATCGAGTCCCACATCGGGCTCTCTGCTCTGCAGGGAGCCTGCTTCCCTTCCTCTCTCTCTGCCTGCCTCTCTGCCTACTTGTGATCTCTGTCAAATAAATAAATAAAATTTAAAAAAAAAAAAAAAAGAAATTAAAAATTAAGGTTGTGACATGCATCTGGGAAGTCAGCATTTTGAATGCCCATGATTGTAGTAGTATTATAAAAGCAATTATAAATTCAATTTAGAGTTAATTATTGATTGTAAATTTAATGTACCCAACCAGAGAAGTTTTCATTACTAGCTAGAATGAGTTCAAGAGTACTTAGCAGAATACTCAAATGATGATCATAGGAAGACAGAGTGCTACTGAGGTAGATTCATTCAATTGTTTTTTTATTCATTCACTCATTCATTTCTTCATTTAATGAACTTTTATTGGGCTTAAATACCAGGAACACAATATAAAGACACAGAACCTTCTCTCAAGAAATTAAAAATCTAATAAGGAGACAGAACTAAACACTTTAACACAGTATGGTTAGTATTATTCTAGAAGACAAGCAAGATACAGTGACAATGTAAAGAAGAGCGGACTTCACAGAGGAAAGATACTTGAGTTGGATTTTGAAGAATAAATAAGAGTTTGCCAAATGGATGAGGCGTGGAGGTGGTGTGAGAATGGAGAGGTTATTCCAGGAAAATGTCACAGAATATGCAAAATGTACATATGAATAAATCAGCCTGGCTCACTGAAAAACCCAAAGTATTTTGGGATGTCTGGATTTTCAGAGAGAAGCAAAGGAATAGAAGAATGACAGAGCCAACAGGAATCAGAGAATGACTATATTAGCATGTGTAAAACCACAGCCCAAGTATTCACATTACACTCAGTCTAAAAAAAATAATTTCCCTTAATAGAAGAGAAATGGTCTGCACAGAGTTCAGAAATATATTTCTTATTCAGAAACACAAGTGTTCTCATCTATATGAAGATGTATACATCAGCTTCTCATAATTAATGGATATTGGCTATGAACATCATGTCATTCATTCTCCTCTGATTCTCACAAAGCAAACTTCTCATTATTACTTGGCTTCCCATGTAGAAGACAGACACATCTTGATGACCTGAGTATGTAGCTCACTTTCTGGCCCCTTTCAGAGTTGAGCAAGGAAAAGGTTTAGCAGGTCTGAGTTAGATCAGGAAAAAATAGATTGATACCAAAGCTGAGTGCCAAAGACTCTGCCTTCTTTTGATGATAACCTTTGTCTGATTAAGGCAGTTTCCTTCTATTCCTATTTGCTGAGAAAGTTTTTAAAATAATAAATGAATGTTAAATTTTATTAAGCATTTTTAATACAACTATGGTGATGGCCATATCTTTTATTCTGTTAATATCAATTACAGTGATTGATTTCCAGATATCAAACCAACCTTGAATTCCTGAAAAAACTGCAAGTGGTTTTGATGTGTTAAACTTTTTATATAATGTTGGAATTTGTTTACTAATACTTCATTTAGGAATTTTGCTCCTGTGTTCATGAAAAATTGGCCTGTAATTTCTTTTCTTATGATATGCTTATCAGGTTTCATCACTGCGACCTCAAAAATTAAATTGGGAAATGTTCTCTTTCCCTATTCTCTGGAATAATTTATGGAAGATGGTATTATTTCTCCCTTAAGCATTTGGTAGATTTTATTGTTGAAGTCATTAGGACCTGGAGTCTTTGGGGTAACATTGTTAATTAGTAATTTAATTTATTTAATAGTTATGTGTCTATCTGAAATTTCTGTTTATTTTTGTGTGCAATTTGGTATGTTGTATTTTGTAAAAATTTTCCTATTTAACCTAAATATTAAAAAGTCATTAGATTGAGGCACCTGTGTAGCTCAGTCAGTTAAGTGTCTTACTTTTCATTTTGGTTCAGGTCACAATCTCAGGGTTATGAGATCAAGCCCCACATTAGCTTCTGGTGTGGAGCCTGCTTAAGATTCCTTTTGTCCCTCTCCCTATACCCCTTGCCTCTCACTCTCCCTCTAAAAAAAAAAAAAAAAAAAGTAACTGGATTACGATTATTCATAATATCCTTTCAGGATCTTTTAAATTTTTGTAAGACCTAAAATGCTATCTATTTTTTTCATTATTGACCTCAGTTATTTGTATCTTGTCTTAAAATAACAGCCAGAGGTTATCATTTGGTAATCTTTTCAAATAAAGTTTGGCCTTATTGATGTTTCCTATCTCATAAATGTCCGCTTTTTATTATTTCCTGTCTCCGGTTTTCTTTGACTTTTACTTATAATTACTTTTCTACCTTCTTGAGGTAGATTCTTACATCATTAATTTCTACTTTCCTCTTTTCTAATGTATTAATTTAAAAAATTAATTTCAGAAAAAAATTTGATGTATCACATAAAAGTTTGTAAATATAGTATTTTCATTATTATCCACCTCAAAATATTTTTGAATTTCCACTGTAATTTCTTATCTGACCCAGAGATTATATAAAAATGTCTTTCTCAACTTCAAAACACAAGGTAATTTCCTAGTTATTTTTTTGTTAGTGCTTTCTAGTTTAATATGGTGACCAAAGAATTATTTATATTGTTATACTTCAAAATTTCTTGAGATTTGTTTTATGGCTATTGGCCAAATTTTGGGGAGCTGTTTGTTTTTAATATTTATGTGTTCTTGTAAAACACATGTGTCCTGCAGTCTTTTAGCAGAATTCTATATATGCTAACTAAGTTTGACTTATTAGTTATCTTATTCAAATTTTTGTTTATCTTTACTAAAATGTTTTGTCTGCTTTTTTCTGTCAGCAACTGAGAAAGACCTGTTCAAATATCTATTATAAGTATGAATTTGTATCTCTTTGTAGTCTGTTAATACCTGATTTACATATTTTGAAGCCATGTGATTAGGTACAAGCAAATTTAGAATAGTTATATATTTTTGATTTTATTAATTTTTAATCATAATGAAAAGTCCCTTCTATCTGCAAATAATGATTTTGGCCTATATATGCTTTGATACTAATAAAGTCATACTTTGATATTAGTTAAACTATACCAATTTGGTTTTAATGTTCCTTTTTCTCTTCTTTCTTGCCTTATTTCTGATTGACTATTTGTTATTATTCCATTTTCCCTATCAGGTTGGCAATTACATTTTACTATTTTTTTTAATGATTATGCTAGAGATTACAATATGGATCCTTGACCCATTAATGTCTAATACAAATTGGTATTTTTAATTTTTCCAAGACAACACAAAGACCCTAAACCACCTTAATTTCAATTTATATGCTACTGTAATTATATTTTAATTCTATAAATATTTTTAAATCCCATGGATATAAATTTATTACTATTTTAAACTGTTGGTATTCATTTAGATTTACCTAGATACTGAATCTTTTTATTGTGTTTCATTCCTTCCTGCATTTCCAACATTCCATCTGGTATCACTTTCCTCCTCCCTGAAGGATTCCATTTAGTATATTCTTTAGGGTGAATCTGGTGGTGATAAAATCTCTCTACTCTTTCTTTTTTAAAGTTTTTTACACTTCTATTCTTGAAGAATATTTTTTTCAGGGTATAAAATTCTAGATTGGATGATATTTTCTTTCAGCTTTAAAAATATCATTCCACTATCTTCTTTCATTGTTTCATTGATAAATCAACCCTTAGTGTAATGTTGCTTTTCTGAAGATATTCTGGATTATTTCTCCCCACCACCACCCAGCTATTTTCAGAATCTTGTCGTCTTTAGTTTTCAGAAGTTTTACTATCATGTGCTTAGGAATCTTATCCTGCTTGGAGCTTGTATGGCTTCTTAAATCTGTACATTGATGTCTTTCATCATCTTTGAAAAATTCTCCATATTATGTTCAAATCTTGCTTTTGTCCCTTGTCCCTCTTCTCTTTTTCTGAGATTCCAGTTTTTCATAAATTAAAATTTTTCATTGTGTCTTATCTATGCTTTATTTTCATGTTTCTTTCAATCTGTCATTCAGTCCATTTATTCTGTCTTCAGGTGTGTCTAAACTACTACTACAACCATCACATGTGTCATTGTTATTGTATTTTTCAGTACTAGTATTTCCATTCTTTTAATTGTTTCCAGTCCTCTGACAAAGTTCTCAGTCTTGTCTTTTATTTTCATGTCCCCCTCTCCCTATAAATAAGTTCAGCATTACATAAGCATCACCCTCCTCCAGGAACCCTACTCTTTCTATAGCAATCCAAATAGGCCCTGAATAAGTAAGACTCTTTGTGGGATAAGAGTTTGAAGAATTCATGTGCTCTGCTACTTCTCCATTTCTAAATTTCCCCCAATAAACCCTAATTTGTATTTTCACTGTGTGACATACATACCCCTTTGTATAGTGAGGAGGAGATATGATAACTCCTGAATGGTGTTTTGGTATCCTTGCTGATAATATTTTTATATCTCACTGTTAAGTTGACATATTTTCTAAATTTATTTTTGTGTGTGTGCATTGTATTAGGATAAATCAGTTCTCAGGAGATAATTTTATTAAATGTGCTGGAAGAATTTAACTTTTTTAGTTCCAAAATGAATGATAAGGTCCTGGGATATGACTATATCAAAAAATTCTTGTGTTTGCAATTTAGCAGTGATCAGCCTCCTTAGATACACCCTGTCTCTTTCCATTTCACTTTAGCTGAAACACAGACTAGTTACTTACTGAAAATTAAATTATTGGTCATGAATGGAAAGAGCCTTATGGCTTTATAATATTTTTCATTTTATGAGGGAGAAAACCAAAGAAAGGAAATACATACATATCCAAAGTGAAATTTTTTTAAAGAGGAAAATGGCTAGCCATCAAAGTAGAGCTACCAAAATAATGATTTCCCTTATCCCAGAATCATCTTTGTTTTAATTGATACTCTCATTTTTACTTAAGGGGAAAAGAACTATATATCTAAAGAAATGAAACAGGTCCTCAAACTTTGTATCTGAAGGCTACTATAATTACTATTTTTTGTTTCTATCGCTCAAGATTAATACTCTTGGAATGAACAGTCCCTTCTTCTGACCAACAGTTAAAGTGACATTCCTTATGGGAATATCATTATGAGCAATACCTTAGATTTTCATGATGACTTATTCCACTCTCAAGCAATCACAGTGCACTAAAATTGTATCAAATGAAAAAAGGTAATGGATAGAATTTTTTTCCTACTATATCTAATTAAAGTGCATTAAGTTTCAACTGTTGTAAGACAATAATAGAGCAAATCTGATCTCGCATATATTGCAAACTTTGAAAAACATGTTTTTAAACTATAAAATATCAAACAAGCTTGTAATCTTATAATACAAATTGTTAGTATTTTATGTGTGCCTTAAAAAAAGAATAAAAAATTCTTAAAAACATAATCACTAATTATACGATGAACATTTTCACCAAAAATTAATTGAAGACCCATATCCTAAGCAGAAAATTAATGATATGCATTGCTCAACAAAAGTAATATAAAATAGCTTAGGTTAAGAGGAGCTTATAAGCTATTAGGCAGTTAAGGGGAAAAAAATACATGAGTCCATGAATGAAAAAATTATTATAGAGGTTTATCATATCCTAATATAAAGTCCTTGTTTTGTAAGTATACTAAAGACCACTCAAATTTATTGTGGATGAAAAGAATAAGTATCTTATTTTCACAATGACCAAACATTTCATAAGTGTGGGGTTAGGGCCCTTCTTGAAACCCATTTATCTTTCTACCTTTATCTTCTATTCTTCTTCATGAACCCTGTGTTCCCACCACACATCAGCCTTATGCCTCATGGCTTTGCTTACATCCTTCTTCTTACTTGGAATGAATCATCTCTGTACATGCTAACTTTATACTTTTCAGAAACCAGCTTAGATATCAACTTCTCTATGTTCCTGTCAATGATTCTCTAAGCCAAAAGTCATTTTCCTCCTCTGAACTTCTGGAATATTCGTGTAATTTTCTGTGGCATTTACTTTTCTACATTAGAGTTATTTTTACATATATCTTAGCTGCTCTACAAGGCTATAAACTACTTATGAGCTATACACTACCTATGAGGAATCATGTCTTTTCGATTTTATGAGCATTCCTCTTGTGAAGTTTTTCCAAAACATTCACCTTTGTTTTCAGAAAAACAGCTCTTCTACTTTTGCATTCAGTTCATCAGCTTCAGTAATATTTAATTAAATCATGTAATAACAATAGCAAGTACAACTCAGGGTCATGAGTTCAAGCCCCTTACTGGGCTCCACAGTGGGCATAGAGCCTACTTATAAATGAGTGAATAGAGTAGAATAGAATAAAATAAAATAAGTAAGTAAATAAGTAAGTTCTGGAATAGTCACAACTGATCTTAGTAAAAATGTTACTCAAAGGGGATGGGGTAACTGGATGATGGGTATTAAGGAGGGCACATGTTGTGATGAGCAAGGGGTATTATATGCAACTAATGAATCATTGAACACCACATCAAAAATTAATGATGTACTATACATTGGCTAACTGAACCTAATAATTTAAAAAATGATGAGTTTATTAGAGAGTGGATTGCTACAAGGTATGGTTAGCTTACCTTGGGCATCAGACTGTTTTAAGGAGAAAATGGGGATCTTTGGTTACTCTAGCCCATTAGGTTTAGTGGAAAGTAGTTAAAAGAGTTTATATTACTTTTTTGTATATTACTAATTTCCATTTATACCCATAGAATTTCTGTTTCAGATGAATTTCAAAACTATACAATTTCTTTAATCATTATTGACTTTTACTGATTTCACATTGAAGCCCAAAATCCAGATTCACTCATTCAACAAGTATTTACCAAACTCCAATTATGTAGGAGGCACTGTGTTAGGCACAACTTTTTTTTTACAGCAAGATAAGCATTTGTCACAAATTTTCTAAAAGATCTTTATAGTTCACTTCAAATTAACCAATTTGGTCTCAGCTATAGATTTATGGTAGAACAATAAATTAATTTTTCCTCATTTTATTCTTCTGAAATCTAAGAATGTATTTGGCTTGCTCCTGGAGGCAGCTCCACAGTAAAGCAAATTAAGTGCTTTGCCTAAGCCCTCATCTCTATAAGAGTGTTGCCAGACACAATCAACATTCTCCCAACCCAGTTTGAGAACACTAGGTTGTGTGGGAACATTTTTCTGCTCATCTATACAAGGGAGAATGAATAAATTGTGCAATATAAAGATTCACATCTTTTCAGATTTTTTTAAAGGAGAACGCCTGGGTGGTTCAGTCATTAAGCCTCTGCCTTCAGCTCAGTCATGATCTCAGGGTCCTGGGATTGAGCCCCGCATCGGGCTCTCTGCTCGGTGGGGAGCCTGCTTCCCCCTCTCTCTCTCTCTGCCTGCCTTTCTGTCTACTTATGATCTCTGTCAAATAAATAAATAAAATCTTTTTTAAAAAACAACAAAAAAGGAGGTTTTTTTTAAATCTGTAAAATCTCATAAAATACATGAAAATAATTTCTTTAAATTATTAACTGAGACACGAATTGCTCATTCTAGGTATTTCTTTCCATGTGAAAGGATACCTATTAGTATAACTCTCCTTCCTGGCTTAGCTTCCCTCTATGACTGTTTCCTATTTTTACTCTGTTCCTTGTACTGTTCAGTATATAGAACAGGCCGTCCTATGGAGAGTAGGTCCTCAGAATTCATGACTGGATATATAAGTCTGTTTATTTCTGGGACTTGGTATTAGAAAACACATTGTAATCCTATACCTAAGCCACATTCCTTGATATCATCAGCTTATTGATAATAAAGTTGACATTTTGACCTCTATGTGCCATTACTTTGATTTATTTATCAGGTGTCTCTGAATTTAGGGAGGGGGAAGAGGGTGTTATGTAATAATCTACTTGTCAGAGCCCAATATACACAAATGACCACAAGTACAGCAGTTGGCAAAGCCTAAAGGACATCACTTGACAGCAAGAACAGATATGATAGCTAACCTACGTGCTTGTGAGCATCCACCATAAACTGATAAGTGGACTAATCAGACTAAGAGAAATCTGCCAGTCAGCATTCAGCAATGTCCTATTCACATGTGGGTTTCTTTTACAAGCACACAGACTTGAGCACAGCTTTATTTGCACTGGTTTTCACAACTCCAGAAATAAAATGGTTGACATGACACATTATAAGCAACATAGACCAATATTAAAAATGCATTACCCATGGTCAGTGATAAATAATATTATATCCTTGGCAAAAATGTTCATGAGCTGGAAAGAATACGCATTGACAGTCTGAGTCAGATTGTACAAAAAAGATAAAAGTTGGTATTCTTCAATGGCTTAGGCTACTTTAGCCTCGGGCCATGCCAACTCAGGCTGGTCCTTCAGTGATCTCCTGACAGGAGAAAAGAAGCCTGGATCCTAGCGCTTTCTCTGACACTCACCTGGTGTCTGATCTCTTGCATGTAAACAAAGTAAAGTGCCTGCTCGCATGTTGCTTAAATTCTAGTAGAGGGGAAGACAGAGAAAAAACAAAGCAAACATACAAATGTTTGGTAGCAACAAGTTCTATGAATAAAATAAAACAGAAAAATGGGATTGAGGGCCATGGTTTGAGTTGCGGTGCTATATTGCACAGGGGGTCAAGGAAAACCTCTCAGTTAAAGAGACATTTAAGCAGAGATCTGAAAGAGTGAGGGACTAAGCATGCAAATACCAGCAGAAAGAGCAGAGCAAACAATACTACTAACATCGCTCGGATGAGACTGCTTGCAAACACACACAGCGAAGATGGAAGTGTGATGAAGCGGGGCAAGGGAGAGCGAAAAACAAGAGGTGAGGCCAGAAGGGTAACTGGGAGCTGGTTCACCTGGGCATGAAAGCCATGGGAAGTATTTGGATTTCACTCTGAATGGGACAGTAAGCCCCTGGACTGTCAGCCCTGCCATCTTCTAATAACTCAGAAATAGGCAGCTAGGCAGACTAAGCTTGCTGGCCCAGCTACCACCCTGCCCGACCCCAACCAGGAATTTGAATTTTTTTTTTTTTAAAGATTTAACTTATTTATTTGACAGACAGAGATACAAGTAGGCAGAAAGGCAGGCAGAGAGAGAAGAGGAAGGCTCTCTGCTCCACAGAGCCCAATGCAGGGCTCGATCCCAGGACCCTGGGATCATGACCTGAGCCGAAGGCAGAGGCCTTCACCCACTGAGCCACCTAGGCGCCCCCAGGAATTTGAATCTTAAGAAGCGTCATTGGATGGCTGAAAATCCACAGCCCCCAGGACAGATAATCAGACTTTCTTGTTCTCTGGACCCCACCTAGCACTCCACTAGTTCTTGCCCAGTTCCTCAGTCTACCATTTTGTTCTGTGAGCTTTTCAAAGTTCTAATAGATTCCATTTTCTATTTTGTATATAGAGAGTTGTTTCTTTGCTCGCTATCAGAGATGGCTAGCTTATCACCAAGCTTGTTTCTCTTCTTTGTGAGCTTACAAATAGTCTATGCTTCCCGGCCTCCTTTAAGTATGGCCCGATGGCAGCCAAGTGACAGAGTTCTAGCCAATGGAAAGTGAACACTAGTAACATATGCCATTCCTAGGTCAGGATCATTAAAATCTCCCTCTCTACTTTTTGTGACCCTCTCTACTTTTTCCCATGCACAGTTTGAAGGACAGCAACATTAAATGCCATGTAATGAAAAAGGCAAAGCCACAAAAGGTAAGATGCTTCAGTCCCTGAGTCACTACTTGGAGGAGAGCTGCCCAGCCAGAAAAACCTGCATGGGACTTTTACAGAAGCTCAAGAGAAACTTTTATTACGATAATTCACTGAGATTTGGTTTGTTACAGGAGCTAGTGTTAACTTTTTTTTTTTAATTATTAACATATAATGTATTATTTGCCCAGGGTTACAGGTCTGTGAATCATCAGTCTTATACAATCACAACACTCAACATAACACATACCCTCCCCAGTGTCCATAACCCAACCACCCTATCCCTCCCACCCTCACCCACCCCCCAGCAGCCCTCAGTTTGTTTCCTAAAATTAAGAGTCTCTTACGGTTTGTCTCCCTCTTGATCCCATCTTGTTTCATTTGTTCCCTCTGTTCCCCCCCATGAACCCTGCCCTGCCTCTCAAATTCCTCATATCAGAGAAATCATATATTAATTGTCTTTCTCTGATTGACTTATATCGCTCAGCATAATACCCTCTAGTTCCATCCATGTCATTGCAAATGGCAAGATTTCGTTTCTCTTAATGGAGCAGCTAGTGTTATCTAATACAAACCTAACTACGTGTCTCAGTCATCCTGAAACATCTCACTCCAACATTAAACATCTGTACTACTTGGCATAGAAAACACTTCATATATATATATATATATATATATATATATATATATATAT
>NW_019154103.1:5700656-5909340 GCF_002288905.1 Enhydra lutris kenyoni | reverse complement strand
ATATATATATATATATATATATACACACACACACACACACACACACACGTGTATATATATAAAAGATATATATTTTTTCATATATATATATGAAATATTTGATGATACAAGTAAATGAAAACATTCTTGTAAAATATTAATCTAACATTGATAAGCCTCCCTTAACTACCACAACTACTATTTCAGTCCCATAATCAGGGCAAACCCAGTTAATCGATAATATCTTGTAATTAAAAAACAAAACAAAATTGAGCCTGGCAAAATAAATACTAGGAAACCTATTTTCAAATTCTAACAAGTACTCATAATATGGAAAGTAATGAGAATACTAAGAGGAATAATATAGTGCCTGTCTTCTAGGAACATCAACCCTAGTATGTTGATATATCAGCAGAGAGCATTAAAATACAGTTGACACATGTGATAACAGAATGTGCAAAAGCCATCAGACATGGATATACGAGAAGGAAATTTTTTAACTTTGGAGTAGATTGGGGCAGGCTGTGTGAATACATGTGAGGGGAGGGGTCTGGAATATAATCATAAAATAGAAGGCTGATACCAGGTTTTGTAAAATAAAAATGAGTTCCCCAGGAAGACCAGTTTAGGGTTGGTTGTGGGCAATTCAAGTAAAAGGAACAAATACAAAAGGGGGGAATTGTGAAACCATAGGGTCTCTCTGGGTGTACAAAAGTTTAATTTTGAAAATTGAAAGATCCAGTGGTATATATGTTAGTATTATTTAGAAGCTTTCAAATGCCACTATAACCTCCAAGTAGATTGCAAAATACCCATCACTCAGGGCTTTAGACAGTCCTGATAACTAGTTAATGATGAGGTACACATATGCTTGTGATAACTTGGGTCACTGAGTGCCTAAACTTTCAACCAGGAGTAGATGAAGAAATGATTCATTTGCCAGTGCCAGGTTTCAAAATAGTGACTATCTTTCTTCTTTCTGACTCCCCTCCCTCTTGAACCAAAATATTATATGTGGATCATAATCATAAACGTATCCATTTACTTCAAGTAGGAAATGTCTACCCAGTAGTGGGAAAGGTGTTGTATGACCGATCAGGACTCGGGAATTATAGGAGCCATTTATCTCCCCAGAGTTAAAAAGAGTAGTTTGGGTTTTGAAGTGAGAAATCAATTTATGAATACTTGGGAAGAGGTGACTGGGTGGCTCAGCTCGTTGAGCCTCTGGCTCTTGATTTCAGCCTGTGCGGTAATCTTGGGGTCATGGTATTGACCCCTGCATAGGCACCGTGCTAGGCATGAAGCCTGCTTGAGATTTTCTCTCTCCCTCTTGCTGTGCTCCCCACTCCCAGCTCACACACACATTCACTCTCTCTTACAAACAATAATAATAACAATAAATGCATACATACATACATACATACGTACTTACTTACTTACTTAGGAGATATTTATCTTTTCAGGGTCTGCCCAAGAGTTGGGGGCCATGATTCAATTAAGTAAACTATAGGCAAGTGTCTAAATCTACCAGAGAGAAGTATAAAAATTCATCCACCAAATTCTCCACTATTATAAAAAACTAAGGGCAGAAAGGTGCCAAGTCTAGAGAACCAAAATAAATGAACTATGGTATGACAGCACTGTTTCATAGCTTAGTGACTATTTCAGACCAAAACGTGGGCAAATCAATTATTTGTGGCCTTGGGAGTTCCTCAACAGGGGCACTACTGACATTTGGGGATATGTAAATTGTCATGGTAGGGAGAGGCTGTCCTGTGTGCTAAGAATGTTTAGTAGTATCCCTGGCCTCATTCCACCAGATGCTAACAGTATTTGGCCCCCAAACCAAATATGTCTTCAGAATTATACTAGTTGAGAACCATTGGTATAGATAGACCCAAGAATGAGGGGAAAAAAACAATCAACCATATGCAACATTAACCTTGGCTGGGCATGTAAATGAAAAACCATGGAGGATAAGAACATTTGTGTTCTGGGATTCCCAGTGAGGACTTAAACACAGGCTTAGCTCTTTAGCAGTGGAATTCTTCAAGAGCTACTGAGTATTAGCACAGAACAGAAACTGTGCCCCACCAGCCACTGCTGTCACATTCCTGTGAAGGTTGAGGGGTGGTTACCAAGAGACAGAGCACTTCATCTGAAAAGAATGTGTCAGGCTGGGATCTTTTTAAAATAAATCAGTGAGTCAGGATAGACTTCTCCCCTGCTGTTCCACTGACTTTTTTTTATACTACAATTATAACTCCATAAAAGCATGGAGGATGAGGACTAATTGTTCCACAAAGTAGGAAAACTTTGATCGGTTTTCCTCATTTCCTTAGTGACCCTCTAGTAATTTTTCTTAGGTTTCTAACAAAGAAAGAGTGCTTAGGTTTTGGTCTTGAAAATAACAATAATACATTGAAAGATAAAACCCAGCTCCTCTGTTAGCTCCCATTCTCTCCTATGAAATGAAAAGTCCATGTGCCTAATATAGTATATGGCAACATTTTTCTTTCCTGTCATTTTTTAAAGGAAAAAAAAATAATAATATTATACACCAAGACCTCACTCCAGCAGATGCTTCTGAGCTGAACAAGTATGGGTGAGAAACGTCTGGCCCTGAAGTTTCCAGAGAGACCTTCCATGTACCAGCAGAGAGGCTGGGGGGAATAGAGGGTGGCTCTCCTGGGCCTGTTTGGAGGAACCTCACAGAGATACCACTGGCCACACAATAAGATCACGTTTACCTAGCTGATGATCCCCTCATCAGGTCCAAATGCCACTGCTAGAAAAAAAACATTTTACCTATATAATAATGCAGACATTAAAAGCAACATCATAAAAGGAAGTCTCTTAAATTCCAAAGAGAAAAAGAGACAGAGATTAAATAAAATTAATACACTAGGAATAATTTGCCAGTAGCTTGCTCTAGTCTTTTCATTTCTGACTGTGAAATCTCAAAAGTGGAAGTCAGCAAAAAATAGATTCAATAGTTTAATTTGCTTTTATGGGGGACCATGTTGGGATAAATAGATTTAAGGTAAAACTCTGTATCCCCCAAATCATTTTTATAAGAATTTAAAGCACTTAGACATCTTTAGCAGTTCTAAAGATTAAGATGAATTTCCCATAACATTCTCTTATTCATCACCCACAAAGACAGAAAAATCCAGAAAATTTTTAAAAATTGTATTTATGAGATCTAGCACAATGTTTTAAAAAGCATAGTAAAGGCAACACTTATCTCCCTATTCCTCATTTGAATTCAGGTGAAAAGTCAAAAAAAACTTTAAAGATTTATTTATTTATCTGAAAGAAAGAGAGAGTAGGGGGAGGGGCAGTATGAGGGGGAGCAGACTCCCTGCTGAGATGTGAGGCTCAGTCCCAGGACGCTGAGATCATGACCTGAGTTGAAATCAAGAGTCAAGATTTTAATGTTGTTTTAAAAATAAGAATTTTTCCTAATTGTCAATCATAAATTTCACTGTGAGAAATGTGGGAAAATAGAAAAGAACAAAAAAATTAAAATGATCAATAATCCCAACACTCAATATACTGGTGGATTTCTTTCATTCTTGTTCTACCCAAAGATGTTCTTTTTAAAAAAATTTTTTTTCACAAATGGTATGTTTTGTAATGTGCTTTTTAAATTTTTAAAAATATATTCTAAACATTCTCCCATGCTATTATTCTGTTCCAATAGCTATTCTCAATGCTTTTGGTCTCAAAACTACTTTATCCTCTTAAAAATTACTGAGGACTTCAAAAAGCTTTTGTTTATGTAGATTGTATTTTTGATTTTTACAGTATTAGCAATTAAAACAAATATTTTAAAGTTTTATTAATTCATTTTAAAATAAAGTAATGCTTACATGTCAACATCAGTAATGTATTTCACAAAACCTAATTCTATTTTCCAAGACAAACAAACAAAAACACTTAGTGAGAAAAGTGACATTATTTTAGTTTTTTTTTTGCGAATTTTTTAATGTTTTGCAAATAATTTAAATGTTTGGCTTAACCTAAGGCAGTTGAATTCTCTTATCTGCGTCTGCATTCAAAATGGAGATATGTTCTCTTAGCAGCAATATATGAAGAAGGGGGATGTGACCCTTAATCTCAGGATGGTGAGTCCAAGCTCATGCTGGGTGTGGAGCCTACTAAAAAACAAACAAACAAAAAGTATATGAAGAAAATCTAGCCTCTCATAGGTAGTTGAAAAAGGGAGGAGTGACTTTCAGATTACTGTGGGCGTTTTTCTTTATACCACACCAAACTTGACAAGTGGTAGTGTTTTAAAGATTAGTTGCAATGTGGAATCTAAAAAAAAGAAAAAATCCAACGGACTTTTCCTACTCTATACTTTCATGAAAGAGTGAAAGTGGCAAATGCAGACTGCAGACGTGCTAGTATTACAATGGAAATAGTTTTCATCTTGAGGACACCCTGAGAGATCAAACTTTGAGAGCTACTACTGGTCTATCACTTCATATTTAATATTTAACACCGCATTCTATCACCATCTAGAACACTTTACCTCATACCCTACTGTCAATATTTACACTATTTCTAAGTTTTTACTATTATTTAAAAAAAATGCTATGACAAACACCCTCATATATACCTCTTTCTTCACATTTGTTTTCTTAGAATAAAACCTTAGGAATTTGAGGGTTAAACTTAATTTTTTCAGGATTTTTTAATAAGATTTTATTCATTTATTTGACAGAGAGATAGGAGAGAAGTAAGCAGTGCAGGGCGGAGGGAGAAGCAGGCTCCCGGCTGAGCAAGCCCGATGTGGGGCTTGATCCCAGGACCCTGGGATCATGACCTGAGCCAAAGGCAGACACTTAAGGACTGACACTCCCAGGCACCCTTTTTTCAGGATTTTTATGCATGTTGCCAATTTCCCCTCCAGAAAGGTTTATCAGTTTGCATTCCTATCAGTAGCCTGTACAAGAGCCTTCCGTCCTTACCCACACTTTTATCAACCCTGGGTACCGTTTGAGCCCTGTCTTGAAAGTTGTTTTTAGAAAATCACAATGTGACTGGGCTAGCTGTTAGTGAGCTCACTCTCTCAGATGAAATACAGTACTTGAGATCTACTGGAATTCTCTGCTCACTGAGTACTTCTCTGATAATTCTACCACAATGTTTATTTATTGTTATTTTGCATTATTACAATTATTATTTACTGTGGGCCTTCTACTTGACAACAAGTTTCTTCAACAGAAACCATGTCTCGTTACCTTAGTATCTACCACAGCACTGAGCCCATGGGATACAGACAGATGGGATAATGGTGGAAATAACATTTTTTACCTCAGAGAGATCTGCATTTAAATCCTGGCTTCACCACTTCCTAGCTGTGTGAGCTTGGTCATATTACTTCCCCTTCCTTTCCTGAGCTTGAAGGTCATCCTCAGTTAACAGGGAGACTAAGATGTACTTTCTAAGGCAGCTGTGCTGCAATGACACGTGTAAAATACTTCGTACAGTACTTGGCAAATAACAAATGTTCCATAGGTTTGTTCTTTGCCTTCTCCTTTCCAATGTTAACTTCACCTTGTAAAGCCCAGACTTTGAGGATCTATAGATCCACTTTGATTTACTCAGAACACGGTCATTAAGAGAGAAGGCATATCTCTAACAATGATTACCTCAGGAAAGTGTAACTAAGCAAATATGAGTTTTCTGGTTATTCTTCCCTGTATTGCTCAATCCTTACTCATTCTCTCAGTCAACATCTATGAGTATGTACTGTGTATTCCAAAGACAAATTACACACAGTCTCTAAACAAGAGAAAGAATGAAATCCTTTTTAGTGCCAGATGCCACAATCATGTTGAAACCTGAATTCAGAGAAAAGCCATTCATCAAACTGCACTGAGAGAACTTCCTAACTGTACATCCCAGGGGTGGCGGGAACATCATTTTTGACCCTATTGGGGCTCAAAGCTCACAATTACTGCAGTGGGGCTTTAGGACAGGGTATTTTAATGTGACCCTGAGATGTATTCAAATACATTTCTAACAAGAAAATTTTGACATTTCCTGACCACCCGACTGAGGAAATGAAAGACAATAGTGAGCTAGGTACAGAGCAGACTGACATTCATTCCCAGCTTTAACTCAAAAGTAAAATGAAACACCAAACAAAGAGAGTTAACTTGTGCATCTGGCAGTACACCCCAATAAAGGTGTGGGGAAGAAGCCATCAGTAGGGAGCAGCACTGCTGGCCAGCAGCAGGAGCCCATGAACCTGCTCAGGTCAGGAGGTCCTGACAGATCCTACTGAGAGGAGGGGAGGGGAACGGACACCATTCACACTCTCCTCTCTTCCAGGGGCACATGACACCCTGGTGCACTCATAGTTTCATTTGCTCCCACACACACCCACGTCTTTCAGACTCTGTGGTTCAAAGAGGCCCTGCCACTCTCACCAGTACATCCTGGAGAACTTCGAGTGCTAAGGCTTTAACAACTCCGGGAGAGATCCAAAGAAGTCTGGGACTCTGATTCTTGAAGTCAAACTGAGATTGATCGTGAACTTTTAGCTACCAGCACCTGGATGGTATCTGCTAAAGTCTGTGTTAGGTGACCATAAAACTCTCTTCAGGTCCATAATGCTATGTTCCACAGAGTTTAAAATATTTGCAATAGGGAGGCACGGGAATGAGAAGGATGAGTTCTTCCTGATCTAAAGCAGGCTTTGAAAAATTCGCCGGCAGTAAGTTGTGGTGATGAAGTGGAAGGCAGTTTGGGTTTCAATATTGTAACTGTTGACATCCAAAAGATTCCTTATTGGAGGAGAAAAGTATTTCGGGAAATGTGGGCATGACTCCACCTTAAGGAAGTTCTTTTGGCTATCCCTGAGGAACGGCATATATATAGCCAAGAACTCCAGGAGAAAAAGTATCTGATAGAAATGTTAAGGAGAGGGCCCCCTGGGTGGTTCAAATGGTGAAGTGTCTGCCTTAGGCTCAGGTCATGATCTCAGGGTCCTGGAATCGAGCTCCACACAGGGCTCCCTGCTCAGTGGGGAGTCTGCTTCTCCCTCTCCCTCTGCCTTCTCCCCTTGCTTGTGCTCTGTCTCTCTCTCTCAAATGAATAAATAAAATCTTTAAAAAGAAAGAAAGAAATATTAAAGAGAGATTAAAGCACTCTTGGTGCTAAGAACAAATGCCCTCAAGCTAGCTTAAGTTGGGGCGAAGGGGCACTTAAGGAAATAGAGATTTTTCATGGAATCCAAGGGCAGATGTATCCAGGCCTCAGAGGGAAGAGGAAAGAAGAAAACCATGAGGCATCTTGTCTCTCTGTCTCTGTCTCCTTTAGCATAGCTTCCTCAGTTTCTCCCGCACATGGCTCAATAGGGCTGCCCCCAACCAGCACCTTCAGTCCCAGAGTCTACACAATTGCTTGGAGTTCTTAGTTGTTTTTTTAACAATTATTTCCCAGGGAGATTGAGATAAACCAAAAACAAAAACAGAATCCTGGCTTTCTGGAAAGGTATTTTATTGCTTCTCCCTCTCTCAACCTCTGTATTTCAAAGAACAAAGAGAAGGGGGTAGGAAGAACATTACAAGCTCACCTCTGGCAGATGGCATGAACTGCCTTGATGAAGGACAGAGGCCTTCCCCAGTGACAGAATAGAGTCAAATGGCTTTCACTCTCTTACCCCTGTGTAGACAATAAGATATGCTCGCAGAATTCTGGAACAGAGGCATTCCTTGTATGTTCTCTATTTTGGGTGGATTGTTTTACAGTTTTAGAAGCTCACTTGAGTGATCCCACATTCACAGTCCTACCCTTCCCGTCTCTATAGGATCTCCTCTCCACACAACTTCTATATTCCAGACTCCCTGCCTTGACAGATAGCCTTTATTTAGCTTTAAAGAGCACTTTTTTTTTTTTCTGGGTACTAACCCAGACACGAAGTTATGCTCAGCCATTTTAGCTAATGATCTTCTTGGACAGGTTGCAGAAGTAAACTTAGAATTTTTTTGACCAAAAGAAAAATTAGCTAACAACTTTTTAAAAACAGAAAAACCAGTATTCTATCCAAAATATTATTTTTTAAAAGACTTTATTTATTTATTTATTTGAGAGTGAGAGCATAAAAGATCACAGAGGCAAAGGGAGAGGGAGAAGTAGGTTTCCCACTGAGCAGGGAGCCGGATGCGGGGCTTGATCACAGGACCTGAGATTATGACCTGAGCTGAAGACAGATGCTTAAATGACTAAGCTACTCAGTGTACCCCCAAAATACTACTGAAAAGATCAAAATAAAGTGGAGTAGATCTCAAAAAAATTGAGACCTGTCCCCTCAAACCTTTTGTTTCTAAAACTAGCTAAATAGAAAGTTTGTCTCCATTTCCAAGTTACCAGAAAAGACAATATAATACTACCAGTCTCATTTCACCCCCTGACCAGGGTCGAAGTAGCCCCCCTTGTGAGTTGGACCATAAATCTCCAAAGGAGGATTGACCTAGGCATATAGGACTTAAATAATTAAAAGGCAATTAACTTTCTAATAATGCAAACAGATTGGAGATTTCCATAGAGCCTGGAAACCTCAAAACAGAGATATCAAGATGTACATGACAGCTCATGTTGAGGCCTAAGTTAAAGACTTGTTTTTATCATAAAATGGAAAGTCAAAGCTAGAATAAACAGTGAGAGTTAAATTAAGGTAATATTTCATGGGGAAAGGTACCTCAATGTCCTATGGTTATATTTGGTCATTGCTCTGTGTTGTATCTCCAATTAAAGTCTTTATGGAAATAATAACCAGCTGGTTTGTTCCATTGTTTTAAAAAGTGTTATACATCCATAGAAAAAGCAAAATCTACCACACTATGTATTAAACGTTCTGAGGATCAGGTAATAAAACCTGAAGAAAGCCTAGTCCAGGGCCTCATGCTGTTCCAGTAGACATCTGACCTCTCCTCCCATTTGGCAAACCCTCCACCTTGCGGGTCCTGGAGGGGGCCATGCCCGATATTCTCCCTGTAATGATCTTCACATCCATTCCAGACTGCCTTGAAAGCCACTGATGAAGAAACGACATGGAAGAGATCCTCATTCTCTCTGGGGTAGCATAGGCTGCCGTTGTTGTAATCCCGACTTGCTGGTATGGGTGTAGCAACAGTACAGATGGTGACATCTAGTGCCCAGGAGTGATGGCAACCATTACCTTACCCAAGAACTTTTTCTAAAACACAGCTTTATTGAGATAAAATTCACATGCCATACAACTCACCCATTTATAGTGTACAACTCATTGGTTTTTAGTATATTCACAGAGTTGAGCAACAAATCACCACCATTAATTATAGAACATTCTTATCATCAAAAAAATACATTCCATACTCCTTAAGCATCCTCCTCCAATCCTCTCGCCATCTCCTGTGCAGCTCTAGGCAACCACTAACCAACTTTCCCTCTCTACAAATTTTCTTCTTCTGGACCTTGCGTAAATGTGGAAATGGACAATATGTAGTCCTTTATGTCCGTCTTCTTTCTCTAAACATATTGTCTTCAAGGTTCATCCATGATGTAGCATAAATCAGTACTTTATTCCTTTTTATGGCCAAATAATGTCCCATGTATGAATGTATCATATTTTCTTTATCCATTCATTGGTTGATGGACATTTCAGTCATTTCCACTTTTTGGTTATTATGAATATGCTGCTATGAACACTTGTGAACAAGCTTTATGCAGACAGATCTGATCATTTCTCTTGGGTATGTACCTAGGAGTGGATTGCTGGGTCACATGGTAATTCAATGTTTAGCTGTTAAAGGAACTACCAGATTGTTTTCCAAAGCAGTTGTAACCATTTTACATTCCCACCTGTGGTGTATGAGGGTCTGGTTTTCCTGTTATCTTCATCAATACCTATTATTGTCTTTTTGGTTAGAGTTAGAGTTAGAGTAGCTGTGAAGTGGTATCTTGTGGTTTTGATTTGCATTTCTATGATGGCTAATGATACTGAACACTTTTTTCATGTGCTCATTGGACATCTGTCTATCTTCTTTGGAGAACTGCCTGTTCAGATACTTTGCCCATTTTAAATTTGGGTTATTTGTCTTTTTATGATTGAGTTCTATAGTTCACCAGACCAGTTTTGAGGTATGGTTTTAATGGTTGTTCCTGGCTAATTCCTCTTTTCCACACTTCTCATGAGTCTCTGAACTACCAGTATTCTGTGAATACAGTCATTTTGTGCTTAAATTGGTCACAGTTAGCCTCTAGTACAACTTAAAACCTGACAGACGCAGACTAGAACCCAAGGCCGCTCCCCTCACCCAGAGAAAAGCACTCACATAAGACTTTACTGGCAAATGGAAAACTGTTTGGGAGACTGGCTTTCTGAATTTGTGGTTCTCAACTCCTAAGCTCTGCAAACTCAGTCCAGGGGAACTTATGACAAGTGGAAACTCTGGCAGTTTGAGTAGCAGGTAAGAACTGGAGCAGAGAGAAATGGAAAGAAAACTCTAAGAAATGGTTGCCATTTCTTGCCATTCTACTCTAAGATTAAGTAGGCCATTGATTGTTGGAAGTTATTCAGATGCTAAGGCCCCAGTTTTCTGCTGCTGGCAGTCCTCTCTCTGCCTTGGTCCACAAAGGCTGTGTGACCTGCATCTCCCATCAACCTGGGTTGGTATCCAGGGATTTTCTTCCAGCCAAGTATATAAATGGAGTAGGAGTCCTAATTCTATCAGCCGATTTAACTACACATTTTGTTATTGGGCAATTTCAGTTCATATATCAACACTGCCGACTTTGTGTACGCTTTCTTCCCACTCCTCCTTTTGCATCCTGGATTCTCAAAGTCAGGGAAATAAGATCATCCCTCTGTCCCAGAGTTATAAGTGATCTGAGGCTGAGGGCGTGAAGAAAGTTGTTTTCTGCAGTGTCCTAGGTAATAGTCTTCCCTCATTCCTCTGAGCAGGACCGCAACTGTAGCTCTAAAGGGCCGTTGGTGCCCTCTCACTCCTAAGCACCCACTTTCCCCTTTCTGATGCCCCCTAATCCCAGGAGAGTGTCTTAGGTCCAGTATTGGAAGGGGTTTGTTCAAAAGGGAATCCAATCTAAACCAGATGCTGACAGGTTTAAACTTTCAACCCTCTCAAAGGTGTGAGCACTTCTGTCCTTAATTTCTCTCTATGTGGCTGGCCTTTTGCCAAATTCAAAGACCACTTGTGAGCTCTCATCCTCTGTGCCCTTGTCTTGGCACCCAAGAACAAAATGTTTTAAGACTGTGATGGTATAAGCGATGTTGATCTGAGAGAAGGAAACCTGAGGCCCTGGGATGAAATGTTTCATGGTGAGCTCCAACCACTTGTCCATTCAACAACCATTTCTTAAGCACCTACTGTGCACCAGACCCCGTGTCCTAGCTGCTGGAGACGCAGCAGAGAAGCGAAGCAAGGCCCCTGCCCTCATGGAGCTTCCCTCTAGTGGTGGCAATAAACAATGAATAAACAAACAAACAAACAAAACCCACCGTTTCAGATAGTGATGGTGCTATGAAGAGCAATCTGAAATAGTGAATAGTGATAGTGAAAGTTAAGAAGAGGGCCTGATGGGCAGAATGGCTGAGGAAAGTCTCTCATCATCGGTACTGACACCTGGAGAGCAGGTCTGGGGAAGAAGCACCAGAGAAAGAAAAGAGCAAGTCAAAGACAAGCATGCAGGAAGAGGCTGAGCACGCTGGAGGTTCTGAAAGAAGCCAGTGGGGGTTGTGAACATCGCAGAAGAGTGTGAGAGGAGCTGCGAGAGGTAAGCAGGTCAGGCAGGGCCTTGAGGTCTATGCAACACTCAACACAGAGAGGTTAAATGTCTCGCACCAAGTCACACAGCAAGTACAGAACCAGGATGATAATCCAGGTCTTTTCAATCCTATCACATGTTTTTCCATTATAACCTGGTTTATGCCCCAAATGGTGCTGGATGAAGAGGGGATTTCCTGAAGCCCTTCTTGGAGATCCAAAAACTCTAAGAGGAGACAAAGACCACATTGGTCTCACTCTTCTCCTCATTGTCTCCTGAAAACAAACACACACTAGAAAAGCAACCTTTGAAGTGTACCATGCTAAATCCAAAAATTCTTTTAAACAAAGGATCTGAATTTTAAAGATATTAAATACCTATTGAACATTTATCATATGATCCCATAGAACATGTAGAGAAGTTATTTTGGTGTTACTGTTTGACCTTATGAAAATTCAATCACACGAGATTGACTAATATCTATTTTTAAACACAAGATCTTCTCTCCCCATTACACCCTAGGAAATTTAATATGCTAAGATGCTGGTCAGAATTTGCTACTATGTAGATTTTCTGGATCTTTTATGCTTTGCTTTTGAAATTAGAAGCAAACTGAAATTCAAATTTTTTAAAGTAATTTTACACTCAAGTGAAAAAGAAAGAAATTGGCTAATAAAGACCAGATTGTGTATACTGTGTACACATACATAAAATCCTGAGGTGAGCCCTGAACTCATGACCATTCCAGCACTAACTCTGCCATTAGACTAGGGCTAGAATCCTAGCACATTTTTCCAGCTGCCTGACATTAGATAAATTACTCAGTACTGCTAAGCCTCCATTTTCTCTTCCCATAAAACAGAGATGGAAACAATGCCTATATCATACAGTTATTGTGAAAATAACTCAAAATAACAAGTGACAGTGCAAGGAATAGACTCTCTATTCCTTGAGTAAATACTGGTTTCCCTTCCCTTCTCTGGGTCTCTGCTCGCTCATCAGCAACGTAACTCAGGGAAATGATGCTAAGGCCCCTTCCAGGGTAAGTGCCATCAGCAGTCAGGCTTTCCTGCCAGACTTGGACCCAGAACAGTGAAACATTCTTCTGCAGGCAGAGAGAGAAGGGCTAGCCAGATGGACCCAGAGACTGACACAAAACTCACAGGGAAATGAGCAGGGAAGCTTTAGGCTCTGAGACTTGATGGGCCAGGGTCCTAGTAGACCCTCACCTCAGTTCCCCAGGCCCAGTTCATTTTACCAGTGTGTTCACTTCAACTAATTGCACATGAGATTATGTTTACTGTCTGCCCTCTCCAGAAACTGAACTCTAAAGATTAGGGATTCTGTTTGGTTCACTCACTTTGTGTAGTTTCTTAATAAATATTTGCAGAATGTGCCCCTTTTCTTATAGAAGGTACATTTCTGAAATTGAAGGTGTCACGAGCTTAGCTAAGCCATTCCCAGGTATTGCTGTCTCAGCATCCATTTTGTTTGTCTAAGTGACCTGCAAGAGCCTTGAAGAGACAGCAGCCTCTCTCATGCTGGCACATGCCCTGGGTAACTGTCTGAAGAGTCACATGACCCTGGAAGTTCCTGATATGACTTCCCCAACAGTTCTTGTGATCAACAATCTCCCCCACCCTCAATGCCTCTCTGCTGCGTGCCCCTCAGATAAGAACCTCATGAAGCTTACCGAAACCACACTCATTTTAGTTTGAATTGACTGATCCAGTCTTAGCCCAGGAAGCCCCAAAATCTTCCACTCATGGACCCTAATAAAGGCCTATGTCCCAGGTCTTGACCTCCTCTCTGCCCTCTGCCTTGACCTCCCTGTGTGGCCCCTTGAGCTATGCCATGTACTTCCTCCAGCTCTTGGAGTAATAAACTTCTCTACTGCTATTTCTCTTGTGGCCTTTTGAAGAACAATGGCTCACCATCTGGCCCCCTATGCTCCATTTAACAAATGTTAATTTAACAAAGTCATACCAGGAGGAAATTAATCTTATTTGCAAATCAACAATTTTAAGTGCCCTACTGAAATCAGCCATGCAGATGAAATTTGTGGTGAACATAAATTTGTTTAGCATCATGTGAATTTTTTTAAGATTTTATTTATTTATTTGACAGACAGAGATCACAAGTAGGCAGAGAGGCAGGCAGAGAGAGAGAGGAGGAAGCAGGCTCCCTGCTGAGCAGAGAGCGCGATTCGGGGCTCGATCCCAGGACCCTGGGATCATGACCTGAGCCGAAGGCAGAGGCTTTAACCCACTGAGCCACCCAGGCGCCCCTGAATTTTTTTTTAAAGAGAAGCATCATCAAACTAAGAAAACATATTAACGGCTCCGTAAGAAGGTCTGGAGCATTCAGTTTGGTAGACAACAGTAGCATCAATTAATCTTCCCACATATCTTGGACTTTATTAGATTAGGATATGGAATTTTGGAACTGAATACACTCCAGTTGCCATAATAGAGAACTTTTCTCTGGACAAAAAGCAAAGCCTATTCTTATCCTCCCGTCTATGATCTGGCTCAAGGATCAGTCTAGGGGAGGCGTTCCAACAAGTCACAGAAGGTGGGAATGATGACTGCAGACATCCTAATTGAACAATCCCTCCATACTTATCACTGTCCCCTCCAAGCTACTGTGTTTCCAGAGTCACTGGACATTGTCAGTTCCCCTAAACGAATGGCACCAAAATTCTCCCTAGTCTAACGGGTTCAACCTCCCAACTAAATTTGCGTCTCACAGGAGTCGGGATGATTTGACAATTCACTTGCTTATTCATTCGTTGTTATTCTTGACATACACTTATTCATTCAACATTCTCAGGCCTCAAAATCCTGAGGGCTTCTAGAGAAGAAAAAGAAAGCTTAGAGAGAACTGCAATTAGCAGCACAAGAGCTGGAACAAGGAGCTAAAGGAATACCTAAACACATATTGTGTCTGAAATAACTTTCTGCCCAGCTGCTGTATTACCTCTGCAAAACTTTTCTAAATCTAATTTTAAGAAGAATGTATGTCTTGGGGCGCCTGGCTGGCTCAGTCAGTTAAGTGTCTGCCTTTGGCCCAGGACATGATCCCCGGGGTCCTGGGACTGCAGCCCACATCGGACTCCCTGCTCAGCAGAGTCTGCTTCTCCCTCTCCCTCTGCCCTTCCCCTGGCTTGTGCTCTGTTGCTCTCAAATGAATAAATAAAATCTTTTAAAAAAAGAAGAAGAAGAAGAAGAAAAAGAATATATGTCTTTTCTCTATTCCTTTGTTAATATCCTTAGTGTAATGCTTATGACATTATGTTGGAGCTAACTGCTTCCCCGTGCCAGATTGAGCTCCTTGAGAGAAGCAACCATGCCACCCAATCACCTTCATGCTCCTGGTGCCTAGCACAGGGCCTGGCATATACATCTTCAGGAGAAGGCCTATGGATTCCAGTGAAGCTAATGGACATCTAGGTATCATCAGGCATGCATTGTCTCATATGGTACCCAGTAAACCCATGTGGCTACTGAGTACTTGAAATGGAGCTGTGAGGGAGGAATCAAGATGCACTGAAAAGTGAAATACACATCAAATTTCAAAGACTTGGCATAAATACATATAAAGTAGCCCATTAATAATTTTTAGACTGATTACATGTTGAAATGATAATACTTCAGATATGAGGTTAAATAAGTTATTAAAATTAATTTCCCCCCTTTGTTTTTATGTCTTTTAGTGTGGCTATTAGAAAATTTTAAATTGCACATGTGGCTCACATTATATTTTCATTGGATAATGCTGACCTAAGCCAAAGATTACTCCACATCCAGTCTCTTATACCTGGTTCTCTACATTTTCTTGGTAGGAAGGGGAATTTGGTTATATTGTCTGAATTGAGTCAAGGTTTTCATTAAGCCTAGGTTCCGACTATCCAGGAAATATAAGACACATTTCTTCTATATTTGCAAAATTCTATAGTCATAGTCCCTATGTTCCACACATTAATAGGTTTGTTGTTTAAAAAAAAAAAAAATCCAACTCTTGCTGCATTCCCTACACTGAGTCAAAGTCTAACCAAGGGCATGTAATACCCATGCAGCCAATATTTAAATAGCTCTTCAGTTTCTGGCTCCAAGGGCCTGTTTTATACTCTCTCCTCCCTCAGTCTCTAGCATCCTGAGCAGTCACCCCTCCCATCTCAGCTCTTTCCACTGACCTCAAAAGAGGGCTGGCTCAAATAACACACTTGTCAAAACACCTGGATAAGCACAGCAGTGGGAGACAGCCTATAAATAGACATATGGAAACAAGAGTGCTCCCTACTAATAACAAAAACCCCTTACAAGCTCCCTTCACCTTCCGAAAGTTTTGTTTCTTATGATGATTAGGTAAATGTAAATGTCACTAATAATTTGACTCCTATCAGCTCAGACAGACCTATTTCTACACACACTGGTAAAACTGCAATTCAAGATGATTTTAACTTTTGGGTAGTGCTGTGGCAAAAATCCTCTGTGCTTAAATAGAGAAATTAAAACTGAACAACAGAAAATGATTGTAAGCAAAAATACTGAAAAATTTCTAAGGGATTGGTCAGAAAGACTAAAAGGGTCAGGCTTCACTGGTCTCCAGTCAGAAAAATGTAAAAATAATGAGTGCTTATTTACATAGCTCCCTCCATTATAGGAGACCATGCATTTGAAACATTTAGCACAGTGTTTGGCACACAGTCTGCGTCCAGTAATTACTAATGAATACATGCACATATAGGCCCTTACTGTTGAATGGAATACTGAGATCACCATGTTTTTCTTGTTTGTTTTAAAGCTTGAGCGATATGGTAAACCGAATACAGCTTCCTATTCTACTCAGAATAAAATGTAAAGTCCTTACTATGGTCTATAAAGCCCTACCTGATCTGCAACCTAATTACCTCTTGGATTCCCCTCCCACCACTCTCCCCCTTATTTACTCTGCTCCAGCAACCTGACCTCCTTGTGTCCTCAAACAAGCCCCACGTGTTCCTGCCTCAGTGCCCTTGGAACCGCTCTTCCCTTTTCTAACAACACTCATTCCTTCCTTTTCTGCTCATGTGTGACCTTCTCAGAGAGGCCTTCTTCACCAACGTATCCAAAACAACATAACCCTTATCTTGCTGTATTTGTCCTCCTATCATTTATTGCCTCTTGGCATATTAGATATTTATTTGTTTATTTGTCTCCCTGAACTGGAAAGTCACTCCCAGGTAGGAAGAAACTTTGTTCATTTTGTTCACTGCCATATCCTTTGTGCCTGCAAAGTGTCTGGCACTTTATTCAATAAATATTTGTTGAATGAATAAACTAATGAACATCGGATTGGAGCTGAGGCCTCTGGATCTAGTCCCAGTTCTACCACTAAAAACCTGTGTGATTTTGAACAAATGTCCCCTGACATTCAGTTTCAGAAACTGCAAAAGGACTGGCTGGGAAAGGATGCTTCTAAAGCTTCTCCCAGCTCAAAAATCCTGTGGGTTCTATAGAATTCCTCTCTACATCTAGCTTTTGTATAAAGATTTAGCAATGCAAAAATCCTTCTCCAATATTCACACACTATTAGCTTTCTAGGCACCTCATTATGATTGGATAGCCTGCTCCAAAGACCCCTGAGGAAGCCTTCCCCAATCCTTCCAGGGAGGATGGATCCCAAGACTTGATCCCTACTTTCAGATACTTCCTACAGAACTTTTTTCCTTAAATCTCCTATAACAGTTAATGATATAATTGTGTTTTTCTGTTTCTCCAATGAGAATGTGAACTGTAACAGTAATGGTTTCTTAGTAATTTTTGTTTCCTTAGTACCTTGCATGGCCCATGGCAATTAGTAGGCATTCTGTGAATGTTCAGTGAATGAATGAAAATAGAAAAGCTAAAGTGAAACAGGATCATGACTCATGTTAGAATGTGAGACTTTCACTCTCCCCTCACTGATGAAGGTGGGCAGAAGATAAAGCTTGGCTGCCAGTAATGGCTCATCTGAAGGGAGGTAAGAAACTAAAACTCATTGGGAACTTACTAAAGGCAAGTACTCTTACACATATTCACATAGTTCATTTAATCCTATGACAACCTTATAAATTAGGAATTTTTACTACTGTTTTACAGATGAGAAAATTGAGGCTCCGAGAAAAACGGGAATTTGCCCATGATAGAATGGCTGATAAGTTCACTCAGGCTTCTTCATGCGATATATCATACTCGTATCACTAAATAATACATCAGGAGGGTAGTTCTCTGATTCAATGCAAGCACTGGCATGTGTAAGGGTGTTGTAATTAAAGGGAATTTTTTTCCTTGATTCAAAAAGGTCACTACAGATAATTCCATCTACCATTCCTGAAAGTGTAAAGAAAGGTTTAAAAGAAGATTACATTGTGACTTTTGAATTTTTAAGTTCATTTTTTCTGATAATAAAATGCACTACCTGTTCATTATAGAAAAGTCAAAAAATACAGATTTTTTTTAAAATTTTAGTCAACCATTATCCCATCACTCAGAGACAGCCACTATTAACCTTTTTTAAACTTAAGGTTAATAAAACTTACCATAACCTTTATTATATTCTTTATTATGTTAACCTTTATTAACCTTTTATGAAACTTTATTAACATTTTAGGCCTTTTTCCAATTCTTATTTTATAGTGAGATCATTCTAAATTATAAAATGAACACTTTTTTCATATTCAAAATACATACTTCCCATGTTGTTAGAAATCTTCATAAACCGCATTTTAATAATGGTTTAGTAATATCACATAAAGTTGACATAGTAATCAATCATTTTGTTACTATTAGGCTATTTCTATTTATTTACTATTAACTGCCTCTTAGTTAAAAAAAAAAAAAACAGTTTGTAATTTAACTTCTGAGAATGGTTCCAACCTCAAGAAAATGCAAACAACTTTTCCATTCAAGATGGGGGAGATCTCCCACTATTATTCAAAGAGATGAGGTCTACCAATTTTTCAAGGTAGAAGCTAGTTGGGACTATTCTAGGTTCACCTACAGTAAGGGTCTCTCTCCTGCAAAGGAAGGGAGGTAGTGAAAGTCCAGCAGTGGCCTGGAGGAAGCAAACTCAGGTTCATCTCCAGGCTCTTTTTTTTTTTTTTTTTTTTAATTTATTTACTTGACAGAGAGAGAGTGAGCACAAGCATGGGGAGCAAAAGGCAGAGGGAGACAGAGAGCAGGCTTCCTACTAAGGAAGGAGCCAGATGCGGGGCTCGATCCCAGGACCCTGGGATCATGACCTGAGCCAAAGGCAGACGCTTAACCGACTAAGCCACCCAGGCACCCCTAACCTTCAGGTTCTTACACCATCAGTATATGCCTTATACCATCAGTAAATTATATAAAGCCTCAGTTTCCTCATCTATAAAAGGACAGTCATCGAATAGTGTTGCTGGGAGGGTTTAAATGAGAAAACATCCGTAAACATTCAGCACTAAGACTGGCACAGAATGAGTGGACTCTCTTACTTATAACTGTACAACTTTGGTGGAATAGCCAAGAGGAAGGGGTTAAGAATGATGGGACAGCATTCTGATCTCCCACCCTTTAGAGAATATTCTAAGTTCTCACCTCTAGCCTCAAGGGGGGAAAAAAAAAAAGAACTTTAGGCCATATTTGTAAACTTACACACAACAAAATAGTTTGATTTCTGACAACACTTCGAGGTAGGAAAAAAGTCCCTGAGACATCCTGCCCACTGACATCTCTCTACCTCTAGCTATGGTTCCCATCTCCTTTCCTCTGGCCCTCACCATGGTTCAATCCCTACACATCTTTCTTTCTCTTTGCTACTGTCTCCCTGATCTGAGTCCTTCTAAAACAAACTTTTCAATCTGCTGTCAGTAATCCTTCCATAACTTCAGTCTGTATTCCTAAATCTCGCTCCGAAGTTTACTGATTTCTTGTTACCCACGTCGTCAAATCCAAAAAATTAAAAAAAATCAACAATGCCTCCACCCCCAACCCTATTCTCTCTGGTTGCCCTCACTCAACTAATTCTGACTCTTGCCCTGATGTCCACCTTACCATCTGTAGTCAGAGCAAGCTGAAATTTACTGCAGATAAATCCTATTTTTCACCTGAAGATCCTGACCTTTGTCAAAGGGCAATGAAACCTCAGCCTGGTGCTTTGAATCACTGTCAGCTGCTCCCATTTTAGAATACATGAGTTTTCAAATTCTCGAGGTGGTAAATTTTGGTTGGGCAAGGATACAAGGATCCTGAACACCATTAAGTGGGAAGGGTTATAAAGGCTGGGATTGACTGATTTCCCTTCTCCATATTGTCCAGGAATCACAGGTCATGACTTCCTGTTCCATTTCCCACAGGTATCTTCTCTTCCCCTTTTCCTTTCTTCATCTCCTGCCTACTCACTAAAGCCCAGGTCATGCCCACTGCCGAAGCACTCACAGATCTACATACTCTCTTCCCAGCTTCTGCGGTATACACGGTCTTCCTCCCTGCCCCTCTCATTTATGTAGCAGAGAGACTCGTGCTCCCCATTTGCTCTCTAACTTCTTCCATAAAATCCTTGAGGGCAAGTATGTGCCTGCTTCCCACTTGACAGTTACAAGGTAAATATGGGACCAATATTCCAGACTTCTAAACTGACTGAACTTCCTCTTCATCAGTGGTACTCTTTGGGCTATTCAGCTCTGCGGGCTTTGGTTGCACAGAACTTTTAACTTTGAGTAAGAGGGGCATTCTGAAATGTTGCACGTCCTTCTGTCACCTACAAAGCCATTCTACTGATATTAATAGATTTACCCCAAAGAGAACATGGGAAAGTAGAAACAAATTCAAATAGGAGATGAGTCCTACTATTCTCATTTTAGGGCCTACATGAAGCTGGGAGATGGAAGTGGAAGGAGACTCGTACTTTTATACAGTATTGCCTAATTGTAATCATATTCATTGAAACATTGATATTTGGAACCAAAAAAAAAAAAAGCAGGATTTTAAGAAGAGGGGTTATTGAAACTCGCGTTTTTCTCCAAGTAATTTACAAGTCTCTGTACCAAATTAAAGTCCTCTTACAGCGACCCAGTCCAGGTTCCGAGAGACCTCCAGTCAGTCATCTGAAGGCTCTGGAGCAGCCTTCTCCGTCTCCACCCCCACTTCAATATCCCCATCTCTTCCCGCTCAGGCTTTTAAGATTGTTCGTAGGCCTTGGGCCCAGTGTAAGCGGTTCAGCACATTTCTGCAGTTAGGCAGGACCCTAAGTAAATCCCCAGTGATAAACAAGAGCACCAAGTCACAAGTTGCTGGGCGGAGGGGGGAGGGGGGAGGAGGGGGGCGGTAATGAACTTTGCCGCTGCAGGCGGGCCTGTCACTCCAGCTGACAGCAAGCGCCTTCACCTTCAAGTTCCTTACCAAGGCAACACCCCCTGAGGGAAAGTGCTTAGCTGGGAGGAAATGCACGCTAGCGCTGAAAAAAGAAAAAGGCGTGCGGCGTCTCCCTGCGAAGCACCCGCCCTCGAGGCCGCTTTTCCAGGCCCGCGGCAGGTCGAGCGCTCGGGCCGTGGCCTGAGGAGAGGGGCGCACGCTACCTGGCGTCCGGCTCCTCCTCCGACTCCGCGGCCGTCTCGTCCTCTTCGCTCTCCGACTCCTCGTCGCTCTCCAGCCTTCGGGGGGGCCTCCTCGTCCCCGTCGGAGCCGAGGGGGCTCTCCGCGGCGTAGGTGCTGTCGCTGCTCGCCATCGTGCCTCTGCCGGGCCGGAGCCGGAGCTGGAGCCGGAGCCGCCCGCGCGCGCCTGGTGTTCTCCCTCTGACTGCGTCTCTGGCCCCGGCCCGGCCCTGCCCCAGCGGGCGGCTCGGGTTCCCAGCCCCGGGGGCGGGCTAGCCCCGAGACTTTAAATAGAAGGCGTCAAAGTTTCGCCACCGAGCTTCTGGGGCCCGCGCTCAGCGAGTTCTCCTCCCCCCGCGTCTGCCAACTTCCCCCACGCGGCCCTCCCCGCCCCAGTTGAGGCTAATCCCCGGCGGCCCTTGGGGCAACTCTTGATCACCACTCGAAGCGGCGGCAGGCTCCAGCGGCACCAGGGAGCTGAAAGGAGGAAAGGCACCCAGACCCCGCCTCTCTTCCCTCCAATGTGGCTTTGCTAGCTTGTACGTTTGGTGCCCAACTACCTGATGGCCCCTTCATCCAAACCAAGTAACTACTCCTTACTGAGCAGAGCGCTTGTTAGTGCAGGCACTCTGCTAAGGGTTTCCGTTTCATGACCCCCTCACAATTCTGCTGTGGTTACGTTTAACTGCAATCCTGATTTTCAAGATCAGAAAACTGAGGCTCAGAAGAGCTTGACAAGCTGACTGGCTCAAGGTCTCTTGCCTAGTGTAAGTGGTCCAATGGGAAACAAAGCGAGGTCTGCCATTTTCAAAGCGCAGTTTTCAACCTTTGTTCCTTATTTTAGGCTCCTTTTGTGTCTGCAAATTAATTAATTGTGTGTTCTCTTCTTTAGTGGCCTGTAGACTGTTCGGCCACATTTTTTTAATCTCCCCCAAAAACCTTCAAGAGAAATAATTTTCCTCACTTTGGCCAAAGTCTAAGTTCTGTCTGAAACTCGACTCAAAGGCCCCAGACCTTGGGTTGGATCAGAGCCTGCCCAGTGCTTAAAAGCCTTCAATGGCTTCCCTATGCTCAAGGACTAAAGCCCAAGCTCCTCAAGAAGATGAACACTGGGTAACAACAGCCCACATTTGTCTGATTTCTTATATAGAACTCAGGATTCCCAACATTTATCAAGTCACACCATTGTGCCTTTATTTACACAGTTCCTTCTGCCTGAAAGGTTTTCCCAACCTTTATTTACCTGGTGACTCTCCATTTAAGATCACCACCTTTCTCTGAAAAGCCCAGGTTAAGTTCAATACCCATTTTGGGTTCCATTATCCTATATTCAAATCATTTTTGTGTCTCTTTGCCTCAGTACACTCTATAAATTTTTTATTCATCTTTTTCCACACCATCCCCATCTCTTACAAGCCCAGAAGCAAGCAACGTACTTGGCAGAGTAGACACTTAATGTTGCCTGAAGAAAACAGGACCAGACCTGCTCAATACATACAACAGGTAGAGATATATTTATATGAGAATGATTTCATGGCCAGAATAGCTAACATTTATTTTTAATTACAGTAAATTCTATTCACAGTTACTAAATATGATGAACGTAAGTTCACCATTTACACTAGCTTGTATGTGTACGTTAAGTCTGCGAGCAAAGAACTGCAGATAGCTCAGATACAGTACAAAAGTATCAGCTGGTGTGTATGGGAAGGAAAGACAGAGGAGTCCAGTCTTCCAGTTCATTAAACCAGGCTCAACAAGTTATTATCTTAACATGAGCTAGGCTTATCCCACTAGTAATCCCAAATGACTGCTCACCTAGGACAAAAAGAGTTCAATCATTGGGGGAACCTATTAAACACTAATCAAAACTATAGGAAGCTGCTGATTATTCCTTCCATTTAACTCAAAATTTCTTGGAAACACTAATTAAAGTTGAGATTTATTTGCAAAGATCCTAGTTCAAGCCAATCCAAAATTTAGAACTGCAGTACAGATTACATATTTGTAACTTTTTAACACTACCTTAACAATGCATGCAAATATATAGAAATGGCCACATCAGTACAAACAGAAAATAAATGTATTATTCACCGCACAAGTAATTCAAACTGAAAATAATTTAAAAGTCTAAAAAATTCCCTCATATATTAACAGCCCACTTATCTGACATATTTGTCTATCACAAGGTACATAATCTTAGGCTCCAGTCTATTGATTTAGAAATGGGTATAAATTTATTAACATTAACTTCTTTATCTACGTGTTACAGCAAGACAGCTAAAAAGTAACAGCAGTAAGATAATGGGGAGAAGCATGCCACTAAGCACTGAGAAAACAGTGACAATAAGAGTCCATACCACGGTAAATTAATGTTAGGGCTTTCTTAGGAAATGTCCCAATACAGTAGAGGCAGAATACCCTGCAAGCTTACACATCCCTGAGAGCTACACAGTATTACCACAGAGTACTAGGAGTGTTTTTTATTGCTTTTAATGATGATATCGAGTCATCACTAGAATATTAATTATACTCAATAATTCTGATAAAGAAAAGTTGCACAATGTATATTTTAGGAAAATTTCCCCAAAAAAGGAACTAATGTGTAATGTAAAGCTCAATTGCTTCAAAAATGTTAAACATGAGTAATATAAAAAATTCACCTATGTGGAAAGCTTCATTCCTAATGATGCCAGAGAAATAGGGTACTGATGCAGTTAGCTGGCTTAACCAAGAATGAACTCAAATCCAAGATTATCTGTATAATCTATATCATCAAGCATAAAAGTCAGATTCAGTTAGTTCTAGATGGTAACTACAACCTCAATCTCAACGCAAAAGTAAAGACTAGCACAGAAAAAAAAAACCCACGAAAACAATTTCCATATATAAACTTTATTCCATATGACATCATACAAAAATTTAAACTTAAAGAAGAAAATGAAAATATGCACCTTTACAAGTCAAAGAAAAGCAAAAGTCTTAGCATTTGAATTGGTCTGCAAAAAACCTAAATACATTAGAGGTACAAATTGTACTACAGCAGGTGTAAAAGAAGTTGTACATAGTTTTTCTGAAAAAGTTAAAATTGTTTTCAAGATTATTTTTCATATTTAAATGTACAGGCACTGACCAATTTACAAATATTTACATCAACCAAAAAAACCTTAATAAACACTGTAGCTTTTCTTTTAGCAGCCACCACTACTTCTTCATATGGGAAAAAAAATACTAAAAAAGTCATCTTTACAAACATTAAGCTTTCATTTATAATAATTTTATGTCTTACCTAAAACATTTCATAGTGGCTTACTGCCTAAAAATTCCAGTTTAGATTACAATCCTATAATTGTATACAGAAAAAGTCTGATACTGTCAATAGGATATAATCTCAACTTTGATCTTTCAGTTTCTGTTGCTTCATGTCACAGGGAAAATAAAAGGCAAGAAAACATGAAATAAAGTAAAAGTGCACAATGCACTAAACTATCATAAAGCACAGGGGACTTATAATCTTTTCAAAATGTCTACAATGAACTAATTCTTTAAAACAATTTACTAACTGCTGAACAATACAGAGTTAGTGCTCTTATTACTACAGTGCAAAATGTACTGTTTTTCAACAAAAAATTTAAAGCAATCTCAAGAGTACATCAAAAACACGTGAGGTACTAATGAAATGCTAATACAGACACACCCAAAGCCTCAGTCTATCCTGGTGAGTCAAGTGAAGACTTAAGGCAATTGTCCAGTATTTCATGCCTTTACAATGATTTCAGTGAAATAACAGATTTCATTTTGCTTCAAGTAACTGAACAACTGGCTTGAATCTTCACTTTACTAGAACAGAGAGGCAACAAACTATCTATTTTATGTTATACATTAAGTATGTATTAATCAGTCCCTTTCCAAAATTCTACACATCTCTTCAGTATTAGCATGTGGTATGTTAATTGAAGTTTTATCAAAAGACTTTTATTTGTTCAGATAATTCCCCCAAAAAATATTTTATCTGATCTCCTGAAAAGTCATGCCATAATATTACTAATCAATGTAAACATTTTCAAAAATACATCTTTAAATCAAAGGGTTTTATTAGGAAATGTCATAATAAAATATGCAATCTTTATATAAGTATGTCCTCTTAAAAATAAAACATGAAAACAAGAACAATTAAAAAGAAACCATGATGGAGGTAAACAAAATGCATTATGATGTTACCATTGTTCTTTATTTCTCAGAAGATTTTATTAAGAAATAGAGGCCAGTTATCTTTTCAGGACAGGAGCTCTTAAAGGTAGTATACTGTTCAAATCTCTTTTGTTTTTCAATCTGTGCCAAGACTGGGAGAGAAAGAAAAATCATTCTTAAAACATAAAATATAACTGGAACAAAAGACTGAAAAGAGAATGTTAACAGTGGTTTTCCCTAGGTGGTAAAATTGGGGTAATTATTTTCTTCGTGTTTTTATCTCCCAAGTTTATTTCTGCCATCAGAAAAGAAAATGTTATTTTAAAACACTATACCTGTGTGATTCCAATTCATTGAAAAAGAAATGGACAGAGAGGTGGTACAAAAAGATGTAACTGACAATTTTAACATTTATTCACAGATTTAAACTATTTCATCTATAACAACAAGGTAATCTAGACAAAACCTCTGGGTCTGAGAGGGTGTGAGAAAATTAATTATTTGGTTGACTAGTTTGCATCTAGTAAGCTTTTCTAATCAAAAATAGTATTATGGAAAGAGTAAATCTCTAATAAACCACTTTATACTTTTGAAAAAGAAGAGTAAATATAACTTGGAAAAGAAAAATAGAAAAAATTGAAATTCTTATTCACAGGCTAAAACTCTGGCTCACTACTTGCTGACTGCGTATCTTTGTAGTTTATTCTCACTTCAGTTGTTCAACTGACTGAAATTATTGGTTTTATAGCTAAGCAACCCTAAATGAAAGCTCACCCATCACAATGAAAGCTCACACATCAACAATATAGCAGTGCTATTTTTGAGTTCTCAATTTGTTATGATAGACAAAAATATTCCCTCTTGGATATTTGTTTTGCCCTGCAGAATTCCATTAATTTTAAATTTTCTAATCTGGCTGACAAACCGAGAGGGCCTAATATGGAAGGACAGCTTGTAATATGATACACTTGCATTTTTAATTATCACCAAAATAAAATCCACTTGTATGTCTAATGAGAAAGTATTCCTCTGAAATGACCTTCAGAGTTCTCTGATCTTTTTCTTCATGAAGCATTCTCTCCTATATGTCTCATAGTATATATTTCCATCAATGTGTTTCTACACTATACTGTGGAACTCCTTGAAGAAAGAAACCACACCTAACAAAACTGCTGATGAATCAATTCACACTATGGACTAAAGAGCTAAGCAATAAACGACAGTTTATATACATATGGCTGAAGTTTATATACACAAAATGTGTGTATACAAATACATTTTTTTATTTTTTTTACTTTCTCAAAATATAAGCAAAGATAAAAAGATGCTCAAATTCACTGTTACAGTGGGGTATGCAGAAGAAAAATCATGGAACATCAGCTCTTTTCTAAAGCTACACTAAGTTCCCTGAAATTTTAAGGAGAGAAATTAGTCCAACAGATTTCACTCACTCATTCTGGGAGCTTAATTGGCTCACTAAGGAAATGCTTACTTCCATCAAAGTGAAAGCCATGTGAACGAAAACAGATTTCTCTGAAGGAAAAGTATACCTATCTATCAAGTAATAAATTCCCTATTGTGCCACACTAATGACTTCTTAACACAGAAACCAAGGTTACTCTGTCCTATTATAAATATATTTTTTCATTTTCAAACCATACTATTCACTAATGTTTCTAGAGTTAATCTGAAGCATAATTTACCTTCAAAAATTGATCCTTGATCATGTCAAATTTCTGCTTTTCATGCACAGCTCTGGCTGTATTTGTTCCATCAAAAGGTTCTGCAATATTAAATGTACATATAAACAAGAAATTACTAAAATCAGGTCTTCAGTTTTTATATTAGGTTGAACTATATGAAACTGCCAATATTTGATAGTTTTTAATAGCAACTGCATATTGTGAAGCCTGATCTCTTAATAGATATGTGATATGCATATAAAAATAATTTTATTATGAACTATCTAATAAGGTAGATGGAATTCAAGTGAGAGGACAACTAAAAACAAACTCATCAGCATATATATGTTAAGTCTAAATCACAAAAGTGAGTAAGATTTTTGAAGAATCAGAGGGGGTCAAGGACCTATCCTTACCCTAAGGAAAATAAAAAATAAAGAATTATCAGAAAGAATTAAACACTGTACACAAAAAAGGTGGTCATGTCAAATATTATAGAAAAGTAATTTAGAAGATATGGTCCATATATACAACGGAGTATTATGCCTCCATCAGAAAAGATGAATACCCAACTTTTCTATCAACATGGACCGGACTGGAGGAGATTATGCTGAGTGAAGTAAGTCAAGCAGAGAGAATCAATAATCATATGGTTTCACTTACTTGTGGAGCATAAGGAATAACACGGAGGACACTGGGAGATGGAGGAGAGAAGTGAGTTGGGGGAAATCAGGGGGAGACAAACCATGAGAGCCTGGGGACTCTGAGAAACAAACTGAGGGTCTTAGAGGGGAGGGGGTGGGGGAGTTGGGTGAGCCTGGTGGTGGGTATTGGTATTATGGAGGGCACATACTGCATGGAGCAATCGGGTGTCGTGCATAAACAATGAATGCTGGAACACTGAAAAGAAATAAAATAAAATGGAAAAAAAAAAAAAAAGACCACAGATTTGTACAGCAGGAGAAAAGGGTACCTCTGAAAGGATAGAGGATAGAAAACAATGCAGAGTTACGGTGTAAGTAGGTGGTTTAGAAAAGGATACAGTTAGTACAATAACTTGCAGGAGAAATGTGGCAGAAAAAGGAGAGAGAGAAACAGGATAGCAAGCACAGAAGACAGAAAGAGAACAAAGGAAAACTTTATATGTGTGTCTCTTTAACATTACCTTCCACATCTTCAACCCCAACCCATTAACTCTTCACCCACAAGTTAAGAGAGAAGAACCCATATGTAGACATTAGGAAACTATCTATGAGAAGACAAGGAAACTGGCGTGCCTGGGTGGCTCAGTGGGTTAAAGCCTTTGCCTTTCGGCTCAGGTCATGATCTCAGGGTCCTGGGATCGAGCCTGGCATCGGGCTCTCTGCTCAGCAGGGAGTCTGCTTCCTCCTCTCTGCCTGCTTCTCTGCCTACTCGTGATTTCTGTCAAATAAATAAATAAAATCTTGAAAAAAAAAAAAAAGAAGACAAGGAAACTGAGGATGCTAGTGAGAAAAAGAAGATAACTAAAGGCATTAAAATGAGATGAGATAGCTGTAATAATGCCAAAAGAAGGTAAAAATGACTCGAGTTTAAGAATTTTGGCACGGGGGCACCTGGGTGGCTCTGTCTGTTAAGAATCTGATTCTTGACCTCAGCTCAGGTCCTTATCAGGGTCATGAGTTCAAGCCCTACGTTGGGCTCCATGTTCGGTGTGGAGCCTTCTTAAAAAATTTAAAAAATTAAAAAAAAAAAAGAATTCTGGCACTGTAAAAGAGAAAAAAAAAGTACTTACAAGAGCCAGTAGAATCAAGAGTATTTTTCAAGGATGAGAAGATCCATGTGTGCTCTAAAGATGAAAGAGAATATGACTAGAGAGAAAGGAAATGAAATTGCTAGAAGGAAGAAATGTAATGGAGAGGAAAGGCCTAGAAAAAGTGTGGAAGAATAGGAAATCTGATGAAGGGGTTAACTCATTTGTCAAGTAATTTAAGCAGGCCCATAAAAAAGCGTGTGTGTGTGTGTGTGTGTGTGTGTGTGTGTGTATTTGACTGCTTAAGAAGGCTATTTTTAAAGGAGTTTATTGTCACAGTATACGATACTTTGTTTTACTGCACTTTATTGCACTTCACAGATACTGTGGGCTTTTTTTTTTTTTAAACAAATTGAAGGTCTATGGCAACCCTATGATGTGCAAGTCTAGCAGTGCCATTTTTCCAACAGTATTTGCTCACTTTGTTGTCTCTATCACGTTTTGGTAATTCTCATACTATTTCAAACTTTTCATCCTTATTTTATCTGTTACAGTGATTTGTGATCAGCCATCTCTAAGGCTGTTATTATTATAATTGTTCATGGGCACCATGACCACACGCACACAGGATAGCAAACTTAGGAAATGCTGTGTGTGTTCTGACTGCTCCACCCAGTGACCATTGCCCCATTGGCTCCCTCTGCTCAGGCCTCCCTATTTTCTCTGAGACACATCAGTATTGAAATTGGGCCAGTTAATAATCCCATGTTGCCCTCAACTTTGAGGGCATTATTGGGGCATAATTGGGATTATTATCCAAGTGAAGTGAAAGGAAAAGTTGCACATCTCTCACTTTAAATCAGAAACTAGAAATGATTAAGCTTGGTGAAGAAGACATGTTGAACACCGAGACCGGTCAAAAGCTAGGCCTCTTGGACAAGTTAGCTAAGTTGTGCATGCAGGAAAAGTTCCTCACGGAAATGAAAAAATGAAAAGAGCTACTCCAGTGAATACATGAATATGAAAGTGAAACGGTCTTACTGCTAATATGGAGAAAGTTTCAGTGGTCTGGATAGAAGACCAAGTAGCCACAACATTCCCTTAAGCTAAAACCTAATTTAGAGCAAGGCCCTAACTCTCTTCAATTCTCTGAAGGCTGAGAGAGGTAAGGAAGCTGTAGAAGAGAAGTCTGAAGCTAGCAGAGGCCAGTTTATGAGGCTTAAGGAGAGAAGCCGTCTCTATAACATAAAAGTACAAGGTGAAGCAGCAAGTGCTGATGTAGAAGCTGCAGAAATTTATTCAGAAGATCTAGCTAAGATAATTCCCAAAGATGGCCACATTAAACAACAGATTTTCCATGTAAATGAAACAGCCTTATATTAGAAGAAGATGCTATCTAAGATTTGCATAACTAGATAGAAGTCAATGCCTGGCTTCAAAGTTTCAAAGGACAAAAGAACTCTCTTACTAGGGACTAATGCAGCTGATAACTTTAAGTTGAAGTCAATGTTCATTTACCATTCTGAAAACCTTAGGGATGCTAAGAATTATGCTTTAGCTACTATGCTTGTGTGCTATCAGTGGAACGACAAAGCCTGATGACAGCACATCTGTTTGTTTACAACGTATTATTTTAAGACCTACTATTCAGGGGTGCCTGAGTGGCTCAGTTGGTTAAGCAACTGCCTTTGGCTCAGGTCATGATCCTGGAGTCCCAGGATCAAGTCCCGCATCAGGCTCCCTGCTCAGTGGGGAGTCTGCTTTCTCCCTCTGACCTTCTCCCTTCTCATGCTCTCTTTCATTCTCTCAAATAAATAAATAAAATCCTTTAAAAAAACAAAAACAAAAACCTACTATTCAGAAAAAAAAAAAATTCCTTTCAAAATATGACTGCTCCTTGACAAGGTACTTGGTCATCCAAGAGCTCTGATGGAGATGTACAATGAGATTGTTGTTTTCATGCCTGTTAACACAATATCCATTCTGCACCCCATGGATCAAGGAGTAATGTTCAAGTCTCATTACCTTTTTTTTTTTTTTAAGATTTTATTTATTTATCTGACAGAGAGAGATCACAAGTAGGCAAAGAGGCAGACAGAGGGGAAGGGGGAAGCAGGCCCCCTGCCGAGCAGAGAGCCCGATGTGGGGCTCAACCCCAGGACCCTGAGATCACAACCCGAGCCGAAGGCAGAGGCTCAACCCACTGAGCCACCCAGGCACCCCTCAAGTCTCATTACTTAAGAAATATATGTTGTAAGGCTATAACTGCCACAGATAGTGATTTCTCTATGGATCTGGGCAAAGGCCATTGAAAACCTTCCAGAAAGGATGTACCATTCTAAATGCCATCAAGAACATTTGTGACTCATGGGAAGAGGTCAAAATATCAGCATTAGCAGTAGTTTGGAAGAAGCTTATTCTAACCGTAATGGATGACTCTGAGGAGTTCAAGACACCAGTGGAGGAACTAACTACAAATGTAGTAGAAACAGAAAGACAACTAGAATTAGAAGTGGAGTTTGAAGATGTGGCTGAATTTCTACCATCACATGATAAAACTTTAGTGGATATGACCTGCTTCTTAGAGATGAGCAAAAAAAGTGGTTTCTTGAGACCGAATCTGCTCTTGGTGACAATACTGAAAAGAAAACAAAGGATTCAAAGGATTAAGAATATTACATAGGGGTGCCTGGGTGGCTCAGTGGGTTAAAGCCTCTGGCTTCGGCTCGGGTCATGATCCCAGAGTCCTGGGATCAAGCCCCGCATCAGGCTCTCTGCTCGGCAGGGAGACTGCTTCCTCCTCTCTCTCTCTCTCTCTCTCTAACTGCCTTTCTGCCTACTTGTGATCTCTGTCAAATAAATAAATAAAATCTTTCAAAAAGGAAAAAAAAAGAATATTACATAAACTGGGTCAGTGGGTTAAGCCTCTGCCTTTGGCTCAGGTCATGATCTCAGGGTTCTGGATCAAGCCTGGCATTGGGCTCTCCACTCAGCAGGAAGCCTGCTTCTCTCCCCCTGCCCCTCTGCCTGCCTCTCTGCCTACTTGTGTTCTCTCTTTCTCAGTCAAATAAAATAAATAAAATCTTAAAAAAAAAATACTACATAAACTTAGTTGATAAAGCAGGGGCAGGGTTTGAAGAGGGTTGACTCCAATTTTGAAAGAAGTTCTACTGTGGGTAAAATGCTCTCACATGCTACAGAGAAATCATTTGTGAAAAGGAAGAGTCAATTGATGCAGCAAACTTCACTGTTGCCTCATTTCAAGAAACTGCCACAGCCACCTCAACCTTCAGCAACCATCAACCTGATCAGTCAGCAGCCATCAATACTGAGGCAAGAACCTCCATCAGCCATACAACTTGCTGAAAACTTAGATGATGGGTAGCATTTTTTAGCAACAGCCTTCTTAAATTAAGATATGTACATTATTTTAGGTATAAAACTATTGTGTACTTAATAGACTACAACATAGGGTAAACATAACTTTCATATGCAACAGGAAACCAAAAAATTCATTTGACTCACTTTATTATGTGAGTAATAAATTAGTACTCACAATATATCCAAGGTATGCCTGTGTTTTTTAATAGCATAATGCCATATGCCAAGCTATTGGATCACATCACACACAGCACTTTACAAGTATTTAATATTCAAAAGAATGCAAGTAACTAAAATAATATACACCCACTGTGCAATTTAACAAACCAACCACCAAAGCAGGAAATTTAATTTCATACTCACAAACTCTTAAGATGTTGCATATAATCCAAGATTAAAATATTCTAAATCTGATGTTTTCCTACAAACCCTGAACTTAACACTTTATTCTTTTTTACCTCAAGGTTTACAAAAGTCTTCAATTTAGCATCTGTAAGAATAATTTTGCTTATTGAAGTCCATTTTGCACCAACTCAAAGAAATATTCAACTACATGTAAATTAATTTTAGAGAACAGATTATCTTCAGGGCATTTAATTTTAAAGTAAAATAAATTTCTATTCATAAAAATCTAGCTTGCATTAAGTATCAACATTTTAATTTTAAAAGAACTCATTTTATCTTTTTTTTTATAAATTTATTTATTTGTCAGAGAGAGCAAGCAAGCATGAGCACAAGCAAGGAGAGCAGGAGAAAGAGAGAGAAGCCGGCTCTCCACCAAGCAGGGAGTTCTATGTTGGGCTCCATCCCAGGACCCTGAGATCATGACTTGAGCCGAAGGCAGACACTTAGCCGAGCTGAGCCACCCAGGTGCTCCGAAGAACTCAATTTATCTTTTTTATTTTTTTAGATTTTATTTATTTGACAGACAAAGATCACAAGTAGGCAGAGAGGCAGGCAGAGAGAGAGGAGGAAGCAGGCTCCCTGCTGAGCAGACAGTCTGATGTGGGGCTTGATCCCAGGATCCTGGGATCATGACCTTAGCTGAAGGCAGATGCTTTAACCCAATGAGCCACCCGGGCGCCCCAGAACTCACTTTATCTTAATGTAAGAACCATCACATGAAGAGAGTATTTTTTTCCACCTTCAAGTCATGAAATTAAGCTTCAATCAACTACAAGCAGGAGGGATGCATAAAGACTGCTCAAATATCATGAACTAGAAGATTAAATGCCTAAATTCATATTGATTATTTTTACAGCTAAAGAATTAAATTACTTTTAAAAATTAAACAAAAATACTCAGCCATCAAAAAGAATGAAATCTTGCCATTTGCAACAATGTGAATGGAGCTAGAGTTAATCAGAAAGAGACAAATATCGTATGATTTTATTCGTATGTAGAATTTAAGAAACAAACCAACATACAGGGCGGGTGTGGGGGGGGGGGGAGGCCAACCAAGAAAGAGACTGCTAACTATAGAGAACAAACTGATGGTTACCAGAGGGGGAGGTGGGTAGAGGGATGTGAAATAGGTGATGGGGATTAAGGACGGCACTTGTGATGAGCATCAGGTATTGTATGAAAAGTGTTGAAGCACTAACTTCTACACACAATAACTGGAATTTTAAGTAAAAAGAAGAAAAAAAAGAAAATTTTGTAACTAAAAGACTTGTAAGTCAGAATATAAATGTGTTGCTTTTAACTGAAATACAAACTGAACTTATTCAAGTAATTCTCTTAGTACCATGGTGGTAACAAGATAGTAAATGAGTAGCTGCGGAAAATCTACCTTCTACACAGATATATTTATTTCTCCATTCAATACCATCAGGCCTGGGAATGGCTTTGGCTTCACGAACTGAAATCATTTGACTGTTCCAGCTACAAGAAGAAAACATAATTGTGTTAACTATTTTCTTAATTTTCCCTTTTATTGTATTTATTTATTGTATTTACTATATGTTACTAAGTTCCACTCTAATTTTCTCACAGAATACTGAAATTTGCCTTGACCCTCAGCACCACAATCCCTATTTCCCTTTTTTTCTCCACAGCACTTACATGCTAACAATTTGCTTATTTAGTATGTTACTGTTTCTTATTTATCTTGCCTAAAGCAGAATGGGAGCTCCAAGATGCTGATTTATGTATTTTTCACTGTTCAAATAACTTCTTAGTATAAAGTAGGCACTCAATACATATTTATTGAATAAATCAAGTAATATGAAAAATAAAGCATAAGTAAGCAAAAAATGTAAAAATTATTTTCACTGTTAGCACCTCAGTAAGGATTTTTTATTTGTTAAGAGAGATGCAATCTTGTGTTGTTTTCTGGTATCATTAAATAATTGTTCACTGCATGTCCACGTATGGTTTGGGAGAAAATTTTACAATTACCCAAGAGAAGCCAGCAGATGCTGTTTTAGGAAAAATTAATACTCTATGAAAACATACTGTTATTGTTATATATCGGATGTAGCTATTAACAGTAAAGTTATATTCAAGTAAAACAATTTTTTTCTCAGCATGCCTGAAGGTAAACTGTTCAGTCTTTAGTATGCACTAACCTTACATTCTGTTTTTTAAAACTTTCTTTACAATTATAATAGCTCTGCACAAGTACAATTATCTTTTTCTCAAGGAACACTGTAAAACATATGACCATTCAGCTTGTATGCAAGAGACAAATGGGTCTGGGAAATAGTTGAAGTCTTTTTTTTTTTTTTTTTCCAGCCATATTTATCTTTGGCCCCATTGCAGTAAAAATAGAAGACCAAGGTTTGGGACCTTCCAACTCCAATACTTATCTTACCCTTCCTCTATTAATCAGATGAAAGAACAACCCCCCCCCCCAAAAAAAACACCAGAATCCCAAAGAATTGAGGGTCCAATATGGCATTTCTTTCTGAAAAACTGATTAATCTCTATCTTAAATATGCAAAAAACAAAACAAAACAAAACAAAAAAAAACACTGCATCTTGTGAAGTTTGATCATTGAAAAGGATCCTCAAAGTATGATTTTCTATTTTTTCTTATGAGGAATACAACTTAGAAATACTTTGCAAAGACAACTTTAAGTTCCTTAAGAATCATATCAGAATTTATGCTTTCTAAAAACTAAGTGGGTTATCAATGAGAAACAGTTTTTAATTACAGTAACATGTTTTAGATATCTCATGTAGAGCAGTTCCATTGTATAAACTCCAAAGAGAAAAGAAGTACACTGCTCTGTTGGTGCAGGTGTGTTTCCAAAATTTTTTAAAAATAACAATGTAAGGGTATACCAGGCTGGCTCAGTCAATAGGTAGAACAAGAAACTCTTGACGTTGGGGTCATGAGTTCAGGCCCCACAATGGGTACAGAGGTTACTTAAAGTAATAACTACTAACAATAAAACAAAATAAAATAACAATGTCAAGGGGAGAGTTATATAACCACATGCCCAAACCAAACATGATCACAGCAGAATTATGCTTTGTACTACTTTACACCACTTAAGATATATTTCACTATTAAAATGAACTTTTTTCTTGAGACTACTTGTTTCTCACTGAACTTACAGGACAGTTGAATCTACAATAAAATTAAAATTGGAAAGATTATGTTAAAAAAGGATAGACCGATTTTTCCTCAGACAAGCTTAGAATCCTGAACTACTACTGATCATCCTACTGTTAAATTATAAATTTTAATCTCTTAAATCAAAGGAACTCTCCTCACCACCATACTTATGTGAAATCCAATCCTGAATTTGTATTACATGTCCATACTTGGATCTAAACTGGGTCACAGAAACATGTGACATACCAATATTCACTTTATCATCCCTGAACAGGTATCATTTAAGCTTCAACCTATAATCAACCCAAATAATGTAATTACTTAAGTGACTTTATCACCTGAAGTACTTCATAGAGAAAAAATATATATTTTTTAAATCACTATTATTTGGACTGATTCAATCTACTGCATTTTCAAAGCACTTTTAAATATTTCTAAATTACTTAGTATCTGAAATCATAAAACCTGATATACATAACTTATATATACTACTTTTACTCTTCGAGGTGAATTTAAATGTAGAATTTCTAAGTGGCAATTTAAAAACGTTTTCCCCAAATATTTCTTTCTTTAAAACAGGCCCCAAATCAAGCCTTTTATCAAACCATATTTTTCTACCATAATTTGCTTGCCATGTAAAAATCTGTTATCATTACTCAATAACTAAAATGTAAAATAAGATATAGTCTATAGAAGAGAAAGGTATCAGAAAAGAAGAGCAGATATAGGGTTTAATTTAATCTAAAACAGATTTGATAATATATGACACTCTTTTGAATGTAAAACTGGGTTTACCAACCCTACGTTGGTAAGGTGTTTGCTTCTTTTCTTCAGTAATAATAATGGATTGCTACTTATCTATTAACTCTCTTCTAGCCATTCTTTTTGTGACTACGTATTTATTTCAAAATACTATGCTTACACTAGAACAAACAAAAATTTAAGTCCTGTAAAGAAAGTCAAAATTATGGGTCTGAAAAATCTAAAATATATGTGGCTACATATATTAAATAAGAGTAGTCAAATTAAGTGAACAAATATATACAGTTTTGCTTTATTAAGGGCTGGGAAGCAAACAAAAAGAAAACGTTGTCAGGGTTTTCAAAATTCATAAAAAACAGAAAATTCTGCTCTAATCCCAGAGTTTTGTTTTATTCTTCTGCCTGATCCTTTCTTCTACCTGACTCCTTAAATGCTCGTGTCCATCAGGGCCTTGCCTCTCTCAATCCTCTTCTAATGTTATGGTACACCTCCCAAGCTTTAACAATGTTTCTTTCCCAAATCCTTTTCTCCAGCTCTGACCTTGCTACTAAGCTCTACAACAACTGTTGCAACTCACAAATGGAAACTGCCCCTGGATGTCCTACATGCATCCCTGTGTACACATTTTCAAGATTGAATTTAATATGTTCGGTCCATGGTCACTTATTAAAATCACTTGCTTGCATACCCCCCCCCCCACCCACAACTCTCTTACGCTTCTTGTTGCACTCAACTTAGTTGGCTGAAATATAACCATAATTAAATCCTTGTTTACTTCAGTCCTTTCCCCTGCAGCTCAACGTGGCTGGAGAAAAATACGCAACTATGCTGACCTTTAAATTCATGTTAACTTTAAAGTCACTTTAAATTCATGATGACTTAGCTCAAAAGGACCCCAAATGCTACACCCACCAAACATACTGTATTTCCATAGTTAACTCACTCCTTTACTCTCCTACAGGACAATTCATACTTTGCCTCACTTTTCAAATTTCCTCCCTCACAATCATCCCCAGGTGATGTCCATGCTCTGTTTCACTAAAAAAACCTAAGGCAACCAAAAGATAGTTTCCACTAGCTCCCACATCAATTCATTGGCATTCCTTTGAATCCATATTCTCTGCTTTTTCTTATTATTATTAATGCATCATCTGTTCTCCATTCCACTTGTGCTCTAGATTCCAATCCTTCTTAATTCAAAGAGGCATACTATTCAACAATTTACTTTTTCTGGTATCATCAATTTTGCCATCAAGATAGGTTATTTCTCCTTTCTAAAAACAAAAACTCAACCCCACTTAACTCTCCAATTTTTACTCCATTTTTTCTGCTCCCTTTTACAAGTATATAAACTCTACATATTACTAGTGTCTATACACTACCCTATCTGTATTTAATTTGTCCCTGTTCGCTTTTGAGCCCACAGCAATGATGCTGTTTATCCCAGTTTTTCCACAGAAATTGCCCTTGACCAGTGCCCAGTGGCCTCCACGTGGACCGACATTGCAATGGTCATCTTTTTGTTTTCATCTTGTACTTGATCCATCAAAAAATTTGACAGAGCTAATCATTTCTTCCCCCTCAAAACATTTTTTCCCTTCTGATTCCAAGACAACACATTCTATTGGCTTTCCTCCTATCTCAATGATCCTTCCTTTTTAGACTATAAATTATTTCCTTCTTATCCCTAACCTCATGTATATACTAAACAATTTGTTAATTGTCTATCTCTCCATGCTACAATACATACTACAATGCAAGCTCCATGAAGACAGAGACTTCTGCCTATTTTGTTAATTGCCATATTCCCAGTGCAGAGAAAAAAAAGCTTGATATATAGTAGGCACTCAATGATTTATTGATTAGATGAGAGGAAAAAAATCAGAGTAAGAAAGGAGATAGTCAAAAAAATTGAGGCTTTGTAACTTCCTTCTTAAAAAATGTATTTAAGTATATAGGCATCCATTTTTAACACAAGAGATAAGACCTGCAGTAATGGCATGTGATTAGGAATCCAGGGAATATACAGGATTACAAAACAGGAAACCTTTTAAGGTTCCTAGAATCTGTAGTATCTAGGTGTCTGTAAGATATTTAAAACTTAAATTTTATTTTGTTTTGTTAAAATACAAAATTATTACACTCTAACGTTATTTTTTCCTAGTTTCTGTGAGCAACCGTATCTTTTTTTTATTTATCAGTTCCCTGCTCCCAGGCAGTTCTAGAAGCCTGGCTTCATTTTAAGAGTTTTCAGCAGCAAGGGTTAGGAGAAAGCTGTGAGTGAAGTAGGTAAGAAAATCCTAGTAATTTTTAAATGGCCATACAAAATTTCTGCAACACTTATACCATATACTCAAGCATCCCTTTAACAGGCACTTGGTTCTGTCTTTGAGTAAAGAGAATTTTTTTAAATGAATGTCTCAAGGTTCAGAAGAAATTCTTACATTTCTAACAGCTGCCAGAATTCCTTTGCACAGCACCTAGTTCACTGCCATGACTACATTCTTGGCAGTGCTCCCTATAGTCAAATTTCTGAAAAAAAATCTGGTATGAAACAACAATACACTTCACAAATGTACTGTATGATCAAAGAAAAGGTGTCTCCTAAATCATCTATCATTGTGATAACAAATGCATCCAAAAGTTCAAAACGTCTTTTGAAGTCTCAGCATCCTAGCCAGTATCATTTGGCACAACTAGCTAGTTTCTGCTAATACTAAACTAATACACAAACCTGTCCATTTTGTCATTTTGTTTCAGTCCAACAAAGCAGCTGACTTTCAAGGCACTGGTAACTAGATGCTCTATTCCTAACCTATACATGGTAGAAATATACCTTTTTCTATGAATCCTCTTCCCTCTTTGCAAACTTCCCTAATTTACAATAGAAAAAGACAATGCAAATATATTCTAACAATTAAGAATGTAGTTTTGGAGTTAGACCTGAGACTGAACCTCAGTTCTCTCTCTATCTAGCTGTACTGCCATGGGCAAGTTTCAAGTACACCAATTGCCTAGGCCTCACAAGGGGTTACTATGAGGATTAAATGAGATAATACATAGGAATCACTAGCGTACTGTAGGGCACTAAGTAAATATTCATGAAAATCAGCTATTGTTACTGCAGCATCATACAAATCTTGACTCTAGAATAATCTTTATAGTCTCTTATGTCCCATGAAATCTTTTCACCTTATAAATGAAGGCTCCTTCCTTTTTATCCTTGTTGCCTGGATATAAACTCTGGTCCTAGTCATCTTTAATGATGATTATTATAACTTCATTCTTATTGAACTATTTCCCACCAGCACTTTTCCTACTTTTTTTCTTAACCTGATTCAGTAATTTTTAGGTCATCTTAAGGATCTTTGCAATATATCTATAATCTTACCCTCTGCTTCAAAATTATTTATTTATAGCGTGAATTTTTCCAGTACCCACTCTACAGCACTGGGTTAGATAATGGAGACACAACTGTAAACAAAACAGTCTGGTGAAAGATTTGCATGGAGGAATTTAAGCAACATTACTTCTTTCATGCCCTATGTTTCAAATCATCTCATGAGTCAAGTTTCTTTAGAGCTATTGCATCATAGCAAATAAGGCAATACCAATACTGCAGTAAAGTACCATAGTTAAGAGTGTGAATTTTGAAGTCAAAACCTCCCCCTGACTAGCTGTGTGATCTTAGGGCACCTCTTTATCTCTCGCCATATATGCTTTACTGATAAAATGGGCATGATATAACATCGTATCATATGGCTATTATGTAAATGAGAAAATACATATAATCTGTTGGGAACAGTTTTTCCCAGCTAGTAATTATAATGTATAACAAAAGCTATTATTATTCCCCCCTCCAAATCTTTTCAAAATGGTACCCTGTGGTTATTGTACCCTCCCCTCCTCTAACTCTGTAAAATTCCTAAGTCCTTTTTCTTCCCCCCTTCCCTTCAAGCTTTTCTAAATTGATCAGAAGAGCTGCAATTCCTAACCCCACTCTATCTGGACTTCTAGAACTCCCTTAGGAACGTTCAGTTAAGTCCAGTCTAATTATACACTTAAGCCTTCCAGTTTACATATCTCAGAAGAAAGGAAAATAAAAGCAAAGAGTATTCCCTGATTTTTATGTACTAACAACTATTCAGATATCAAATAGATCTGTTTCCAAGTTTGGAACACTTAGCTGTGTTTTTTACTATAACTTCCTAAAAGCAGGTATTTCAAACTATCCAACACCGATCCAGGGTCAACACAAACATTTATTCAGGCCCTACTACGAAAAGAGGGAGCTAAACATAAGATAGGATCACTAATGAAATCAACTAAAACTGGGCTTACTGAACTATCATTTTTCATTAGGTAGGAATATAAAATCTATTTAGTTTCTAATAATTAATCATTAGATATTAAATTTTATAATTATACATTTCTAGACAAGGTTGTGGCACTGAAGTGAACAAGTATACTTTCTAACCGAAAGTGTAGCATTCACATATGTAAATGAATAAAACACAATGTGATGTTTCACTTACTCAAATTCTGTAGCATAATATTTAAGAAAGCCCAGTAAGAGGTCCCCAAGATTTGATTCATTCTTTGAGAGGTAAGGAGGAACATTACATGGAGCTTGATGTACAAGGTGCAGCTGTATAGCTGGACTAAAAGATTCCTGTCAAAAAGAAAAGGGGGGAAATATAAAGCCATTTAAAACATACACTAAAAACTTTCAAATCCTGACCTAAGCTCTCTGAAGAAGAGAAAAGAAATCTTTATGTTGGCAGTTTGGAAATTTGAAGATTTTCTTCCACTAAAGATTTCACCGGTGTTTGCAGTATGCCAGAAAGTACCTAAAAAACTAAGACATTCTAAACCTTGGCTGAGGTATATCACTCATTTAACCAAGAGCCTACAGTAGCAAAAGATTTTCTAAACTCATAAACAAATCTTCACTGTACATACCAAGATTTCATCAAATAACACAGAGATTTCTTTATACATGTTCCTCCTTCTTGAGTGCCTCTACAAGGAACAGCAGGCAATATCAAGCGCAAGATACAAGCATTTTCTAACTGGCACTTAAAATTTCTCCTAGAGGCCATAAAAGTAACTAATATGTGAACAGTACTTACACCAATTTTAAGATTTTTTAAATTTTGTTTCATTTTATTTTTGTATTTTGTATCTTAATGGGAAGAGATGACAGACATTCAACAGGAACTGAACTTGAAATGACAGAGGGCAGGGAAAAGAAGAAGGAAACTGAGCAGCAAGCAATATTCAGCAAACTTCTGCCACAATATTCATAAGGGAAGGTACCGTTTGGTTGTAATCTACACCTACACAAGACTTACTAGAAAGAATACTAATGGGTACTTTTTCTTTTTGCCTAACCTATACCATTCATTTTCATTTAGATAAATATTCATTTAGATAAATCCTTCCTCTATTCATTTATTTTTTTAAGTTATTTTTTTTTAAAGATTTTATTTATTTATTTGACAGACAGAGATCAAAGTAGGCAGAGAGGCAGGCAGAGAGAGAGGAAGGGAAGCAGCCTCCCTGCTGAGCAGAGAGCCTGATGCGGGACTCGATCCCAGGACCCTGGGATCATGACCTGAGCTGAAGGCAGCGGCTTAACCCACTGAGCCACCCAGGCGCCCCCTCTATTCATTTAGATAAATCGTTCCTCTACCAGCAGTAAGTTCTGGCTCTAAAACATACTAAATGGACTATGGACTACAGAGATTCTCAAATAATACATATCCAAATGTTAGAAAACACTCTTTTTAAGGTAATTTGCACAGCTGCCCTTAAGATAGCTTTCTACATTACCATTCACCATCAGAGTAATAACAGATTTTTTTTTTAAAGCAACTGGTTAAGGGGTGACAGCTTAAGGTTCCCAAATACTTAATAAATCAACCTAGGGTATACAGATACCAATTTAATTAGTAATCCAACTTTAAAAAACAGAGGCTCCCCAAATAACCTAATTACAATACAGAGAAATAGGGTAGTGCATCTAGTTAAAGGTAATCCTCAAAAATCAGCAAGAAAAACAAAAGAGCAAGAAAATAAAAAAATTCCCTCCCTGTCCTATTATCTACAATTCTATCCATAATTTTTAACTACCAAGAAGTGACTACCTTTCTTTCAGAAGACAACCACAGTTCATAAATCTGACACTCCTAAACTTCAGACTTTCCCTTATACTTCTAGCAGATTTAGTATTATATGATGAGACTTAAGTAGAAATCTAATTGTCTCTAAGACTAGAGGGAGTTAGGAAAGAAGTCTCAATTTATAATAAAGAGTGGAAGCAGAAGGAAGAGCAGATGTATTGCTTCTACCACCCTTTGTTGGAAAGTATTTTAAATTGTAAAATTTCAATATTATTTTCTGGCTAATCAAACAAAAAGGTATAACCTAAGTTCAAATAACAAGGAAAAGAGAAGTGGGTCACTATTTAATAACTTCTGCTCTGAAACCTTCTTACTAATTTTGACTCTTAAGACATACCACAGTAAGCATTCACTTTATTAACTGATGCTAAAATAAGAGTCATTTTCTTACCTTAAAACTGTTTAAACCTCTTTTAAAATTTTTTATTTTGTTAAATAATTTAAAGAAAAAAGGTCAGCAATTGTATATTAACACTTTAGAGTTGTGAGACCTACTCTACTAAAATGGTGAATGACTCTGAACCAACAATTTGACCAGTCTCCTCTTAGTGTCACTATTCTTTTTCACGGTCATATACAGAAAGTGCCATGTCGTACATACCAGAGGAAAACTGAAGGAGAAAGCCAAACTTAAAAAAGAAGAAAAAAAAAAAGGGCCCAAAAGATGCTACAAGTTAAAAGAAATTCCACTTAACCATCAAAAAACTCCATTTTTGGTAATCATTAACATCACAGAAAGATTTTCTGCTTTAGAAAAATTTCATCAAAGAATTTTTTTTAAAGGCAGTTCCCCTATTGCATATGTATTTAAGAATAATATACATTACTTTGGATAGGATATGGCTGGGCAAAACTTAAGCTAACATATTAGAAAACATATAAAGACCAATCCAAACGACAAAGAAATTACAACCTAAATCCACGGAAAACCAACTTAACTGACACAATGTAACATCTATTTATTAAAGCATTTGAGGTGGGGATTACTGATACTTACTGTTGTATGGTTTGTTTGTTTGTTTTTTTTTAAAGATTTTATTTATTTATTGGACAGAGAGAGATCACAAGTAGGCAGAGAGGCAGGCAGAGAGAGAGAGGAGGAAGCAGGCTCCCCACCAAGGAAAGAGCCTGACGCGGGGCTCGATCCCAGGACTCCGGGATCATGACCTCAGCCGAAGGCAGAGGCTTTAACCCTCTGAGCCACCCAGGCGCCCCTGTTGTATGTTTTTCAAGTGGGGAAGACATCTTTATTACTTTTTAAAGTTATATCTTATTTGGGGCCTCTAATAACCAAATTTATAATGACTTAATTCCTGAAAACATTTTTGAAGATATGTATCTTCCTTTCCTTCCAATACCAAGTTAAGAAAAATTTTAATGGGCAACCCCTAGAAAAACAACTACAAAGTCTCACTTTTTTACTCATACAAATGCCTACCAAAAATGGAAAGACATTTTTTGCCAAATTCTATTATTTCTTGATCTGTGCCATAATATCTTACCTTCAAAGTTTGAAATTTGGACAATTAAGCACTTTCTGGAATAAATTAGATTGGCTAAACTTTCACTTGGTAACTGTTCTTTAAAAAGATAGATGCCTTAGGGGAACCTGAGTGGCTCAGTCAGTTAGGCAGCCGACTCTTTATTTTGGCTCAGTTCAGGAGATCAGGGTCATGAGGTGGGCCCTGCACTCAGCATGGAGTCTACTTGAGATTCTCTCTCTTCCTTGCCCTCTGCCCCACCACCTGCTTGTGTATAGGCACTTACGCACTCTCTCTCTCAATAAATTTATTCCCTAACCTAATTTTTTGAAGATTTTTTTTTTAAGGTTTTATGTATTTATTTGAAAGAGAGAGCCACAGCAAGAGAGGGAACACAAGCAGGGGGAGTGGGAGAGGGAGAAGCAGGCTTCCCACTGACCAGGAAGCCCAATGTGGGGCTTGATCCCAGGACCCTGGGACCATGACCTGAGCTGACGGCAGACACTTAACAAGGGAGCCATCCAGGCGCCCCTTATTTTATTTTAGAGAGAGGGAGTGGGCGAGTGGGATGAGAGGCAGAGGGATAGAGAGAGAAGGGAAGCCGACTCCCTGCGTTGAGCTCCACGATCAGCTCAGAGTCTATTTGTGATTCTCCCCCTCTGTCTGCCCCTTCTCCTGTGTGTGCACACACGTACAAACTCTCTAAATAAATACTCTTTTTTAAAAAAAATATACACGCCTTAAATGAAGGATGACTATTTCCTAAACTCCAAGCAAACAAAGTTCCACACTATTCCAACAATATGAATTATTAGGCCCTGGATATAAATGTTGAGGAAGGTCTCAAAGAAAAAGATACCTGATATGGAGTACTTAAGCAGAGTTCTGACTGAACAGAGAAAGGGCTAAATGATATATTGAAGTTCTACCAAGCTTTAATTGTATGCAGATTACCACTAATCTGTTACCAGATTTTAACATGTTAAAGACTGATCATTAAATTCTTTAAATTATATTTGCTTTTAAAGTTTTTGATAGTTTTTGGAAGCTTCTAAAGTTTTGAAATCAACATAAATATCATAAAGTAGAAGTACTATAATGAAGTGGTTACGAGCATGAGCTTAGGTGTCAGATCTAGCTTTGAAACCTATTAGCTATATGAACTTAATCGAGTTTACTTAGCTTTCCTAATGTTCGGCTTCTTCATCTCAAGTTACTTAGCTTTCCTAATGTTCGGCTTCTTCATCTATAAAAAAATAACTACTCATAGAACTGTAATGAGGATTAAATGATAACACTGTATGTAAAGCACAGCAGCAATAGTATTACCTATATATTAATTATTTAGTATACGCCAGGCATCATTATTGTAACTGTACCATTCATAATAATGCAGTATGGTTACCTCCTGAAATAATGTATTATTTCAAAATTAACTTCCTTATAACTTTTAACATTTAAGTAATATCAACTTTATTTTTTTTAAGGTATTTATTTATTTATTTGACAGAGATCACAAGTAGGCAGAGAGGCAGGCAGAGAAAGAGGAGGAAGCAGGCTCCCCGCTGAGCAGAGCGCCAGATGTGGAGCTCGATCCCAGGACCCCGAGATCAAGACCTGAGCCAAAGGCAGAGGCTTTAACCCACTGAGCCACCCAGGTGCCCCAAGTAATATCAACTTTAAAAGATGTTTTTTATCATTAAAACTGACTTCACCAAAATGTTTAAATTTGTCTTTTCAAAGATATTCATTTATAGCCTGTTTTATATAACTAAAATCCTTCAACATATTATATGCATTTTAAAACTAAAAAGAGTTGCTATATCTCTATGTGTATAAATATGTATATATGTAAAATTTAATATACTTTCAATACATAGCTGCACAGAGTAACTCTACATTCTCAGAATTCCTAATCTCACAACCATAAAGATGGCTTTCTGGAATATGAAGATACTGTTAGGGAAACAAACAAATATAAGCTATCTCATAAATCTCCACCTAGCATGAATCTGGGTAAGTCTCATAATATGCTCACATTAAAATAAAGATCCCTTCATAAGCTTAACCTAAGTTTATATATTTAAACACTCTCAACTTCATTGTTTTAACTCAACAGTTAATACTCTATCACTCATGTTGCTTTTTCAAGTCAAAAGAATTAAGTAGTAATAATAATGCTACATTATGATAAAGCTTTTGAAGATAAAGATATGGTTATAGTCTTTCATTCTTTTCTTTCCTAATTTAGTATTCTAACTGAACTGAAACACCATACGCATTTTTAAAATAAATATATTACCATAAATTTGAGAAAATATGAAAATAACTTTAAAAAGCATAATACATTGAATAAATGTTATTGTATTCAAAGTTTTTATCCTATTTTTTAATTCTATTTAACTATATTAGAGAAGCTCAAAATTTAAAAGAACTTTGTTCCCTTGTAAAATAACAAAGTTTTTTTTGTCACTATAAAGTTTTAAGTCATTCTCAAATTGATATAAGCTAAAATTCTAACATGTTGTTCTTAAAGAAAGGTAAATCTGTACAGGAACAATCAGATACATTCAAACAAAATGTAATAAGCAACAAATATTAGATGAAATGATATATTAGTAAACAGTATAATTTTGTCTTAGGCAGCACAGAATGAGAGAAAAAAATAACAGTTTCTGGATCCATAATTTGTGACTATAAAGCTTGAATTAATAATGTAACATTCCTAAGACTTAGTTTCTTCACATGTGAATCAAGGATAATACTATACTAGATAGTACTAGGATTAAGGATAATGTATATAAAATTCATACAGTGCTAACATAAAACAGATACTAAATAAGTGACAGTTATTAGTAGTAAGAAATAAGCTGATTTGTCTATTCTATTAGCTGGACTACTGAGAAAAGTCCTCTACTGATCAATCACCTACAGGTTTCAGATACAATTTACAATCCTTTTAGAGTGGATATTAAGTCCTTACCCATGTAAGCATCAACCTTATAGTAAAGATAATGTACTTTAAATATTTATGACAATGTGACCACACCTGAAAGCAAATTAAGACATCCTTAAATCTAGCAAGTCTTGCTATTAGTATTTTTTAAGGCCTTGGGGCTGGACTAAATCTATTTCCCTATTATAGGTATAGAAATACAATTATTAGCAAAACAGGGGTGGAGAGTATAGAGTAAGAGATGGTGTATGCGAAGAGAAGTCAGGACTCCAACATGGGGGAAAGCTAGATAATGAAAAACATGAAACAAAAGTGAAAAAAAATGAGGCTCTTCAAACTAGAACATACCAGTAAGAACCTGGATATCATAATAAAAGCAATATGTCTGTTCTGTTCTCCAACATAGTGCATTAAATTGAGATTTCCTTAGTATTTTATATTACTAAAAAGAGTTCATGCAGCGAGGGTTTTAAGTGGGATTTCTGTAGAAACATCTATTCCATACACAATAATAGACTCTTTAAAAGTAAGTTTAACTATTAGCTGTTTTGTATGCTAAAAAAATATACACAGTTCTTTCTATACTGAAACTTAGGTCTTAACCAAAAAGTTGAGAAAAAAAATGAAATTGTAAACACCCAGTTATCATCTTTGACCTTTCTGTATATGCTAAAGAATCAATACTTTATTGAAGGGAGAAAACCATTCAAGGATAAGGCCAAAAGTTCAAGTTACTTTTATGTCTACACTTACTGATGCTTTCATTTTCGTGTTTATGAAAGCATAAATACTGATCCTTAGAAATAACTGAAATTCATTGTAATAGTTCTTCATAACAGCAGAAATTAGTTTTCAAAATGAGGAAGATAAGATATCCAGATTCCAAAAAATTCTTATAGATATTGTCTTTACCAGATGACTCACTACAAACTGGGAAGCCCCCACTACAGCAAAACTCTATTACAGTACACCTTTATTATCCAGCACCCTGAATGTATGCATTACATTAAGAACCTATGTTCAAAAACAAACACGTCAGTTCTTCTCAATTATCAAAGATTAAGTTATATTTAATTTAGATTCCACATCAAGTAGATTTATATTTTATACGATACAGGCAGAATAAGTATGTCTTTTGAAAACTTATCACTCAAGCTAGAAATTACATTTTCCAATTTGACTAGTAAGTTTAGAAAACAGTTCTTTCTATAAGTTTACAAAACAGGTAAAAATTACACAGTTTCAGAAGGTTAAACATTCTAAACAGCTTAAATATCATTCCAAATAAAACCAGGAATAAGGATGACTATGGAGGAAAACAGAAACAGTAGGACTGTAAAACAAGGGAACAGAATTCTGGAAAAAAGAACACAAAAAACTGGAAAAGAAACAACAGTATAAAAGATTGTGAATATGTATACTAACCTAGGTTTTTCTAAACTCAAACTGAGTACATACCAAACTTTTTCTAAAAGCACCCTTTACTTCTTTAATGTTCCCAATTAACTTCAGGAGTCTTAATATTGTGCATAGAAATAGTGTACTGATATTACTTCTCTTGGTTTATTGGTAAAATCAAATGAAAGATAAAATGATTATTCAATTGTTCAAATTCTTAGTTTTCCCCCCTGCTTTCACAGTATACATACATTGGCCTGAAAACTTCTGAGTTAGTAACTAAAGAAATGCTATAAAACTGTATTTGAAAATAGCATGAAGAAAACTAGAATAAGCCTAACTGAAGCCTAACTGAGCCTTACCAACTGAGTATATTTAATTGCTATTAGTGATAATCATGAACATCACGTGAAAAATTCTACCATTTACATAAATGACCAGGCTATCTGCCAATAATCAAATAAAATATCAGTCTTTCAAAAAAGTATATGAAATATTTTTAATGTACTAGTCGCCAACTCCTCAGCCTATACAGAAAATGTTATCATATACTTAGAAGGTAACTATTACACCTTTTATAGTCACATTAATACTGCATATAATAGTTCCACATATACTTGTCATAATATGTATTATAATAATTTATAAGAAACACTTACTGGGTAAATTTTTTGGATGGATGGAAGGATGGGTTCAGGTAGGGCTATAAAAAAAAAAAGTTTAAAGCTTCCGTGATTCACATAATTCATTTTACAAAGCAATAATTTGTCAGCTATACCCCAGGCTTAAGGGTTTCTGCTTAAATTCAATAGTTTCCATATATTTTGTGAATTCTGATCCCTAAAAATTTCAATTCCAAATATACCTAAGTTGATAACTTAAGGTTTATTAATAAATTATGTATATTTCTATGTAAACCAATGTTCCTTACATGGTTTTAGAAAAACAGGCCATCAATGAACACACATCATTTGGTCCAACATCAGACACACACACGAAATAAGCAAGACAAGGATTGATTGACTGTTCTACAGATGTTGAATGAACATTGTTAAAATGGATGTAGCTATCAAAAAGAAAATTTTTAAATACAGTCCAATGATACTGTATCATGAAAGAACAACAGCTATATCATAACTGTCCCTTTATTTTTAATTCTCATAAATAATAATGTCAAAATTTAATAGTTTCAGGAGACAGATTTGCTGGGGGCAAAAAACTGGAAAAAAAAATCTTTAACTTCACAAATTTTTAAAAAGAAGGTCTCAGCAAAGTTTAGAAATATATATCAGGATATTTATACCAATTTGCCATAAAAAATAAAAATTTCATATAAGGGACTCATTATTTCATATGTGATTTTCTTTTCAATTGTCATTCTTCATTCTCCAATAGCTTAACTAAAATCCAACTTCATGAAATGCATTAACAATAATTTCACATCATTACAGTATAAAGGGAAGAACATGAAAGGCAAAGTGCTTAATATTCACAATTTAAAAAACTATAAAATACAATGTCTTGAGTAAGGTAAGACACAAGTAATGTATTTTCAAGATTTCTTTAAGATTAAAGACAAAATATAATACTATAAAAGCTATGTATTTGAAGAATTAGAAATACATTGTAATAATTAAGTAAATTCAGTAACCATCATTACCTTTAATTTGCAATTTAGCAAAAACCTTTTTAAATGACTTCTGAATACATTAATAATATACACATAATCAACCATTATTACCAACTTACATAACCTCCAACTATGATTATAAATGTATAAATTCCTATTGCATAGTATTTAAATGTTTCTTCTGTATCATGCTTCATTCCGAAGTTGAAATTAAAATAAAATTCCATGATATTCTGGAATGTTCACAGTGTGCAACTGAGGGGGAAAACTTATTACTTACCAGAACCACTCTTAGGAAGTAAAAATATTTTTTTCCCAGAGGCATTCAAGTGCTCAAAATTCTAGAAGATCCTACAAATAAACTCAAGCCCCAGTTACCTTAATTCTAAAAATCTTTATATTCATATAACATTTTAATGACTTTCTAATAATTTTTGCTATAATACAGAAGTCAAACTAGAAACTCTTACTAGAAATTAGTTTAATTAAAAACCTGAATTCCTTTCTCACTGAATACTCCTAGTAAAATAAAATTATAATTTAAAAAATGACAAAGAAGGTTATGGAGAATTAGAAAAAACCTTACCTCATTCTAGAATCATAACTAGAATGCTAGAAGAGAAAAACAAGTACTAACCCCTGGGGTAGGGTCTTTTATTAGACCAAGAGCCTTTAAAAATAAGCAATTTGAGGGGCACCTGGGTGGCTCAGTCAGTTAAGCACCTCTTTTGATTGTGGCTCAGTCATGATCTCAAGGTCATGGGATCAAGCACCACATGGGGCTCCACACTGAGTGTGGAGATTGCTTAAGATTCTCTCTCCCAAGCCCTCTACTCCTCTCCCACTCTCACTTTCTCTCACATGTGCCTTCCCTCTCTCGGTCTCAAAATAAACAAATAATATAAAAAGTAAGTAAAAGAACTAATAAGCAATTTGGAAATTCTGGGGGGCAGGGGTATCACTCATAAATCCCATGTCTGACAACCTTACAGATTTAAAAACACTAGTCACTTGTGAAAAGAAACAGAAGAAACCTCATTTACAGTGGAGTGAGGAAGTCCTGAAAGGGAATACAGTATACCCTGCATTCCCTAATAAAAAGAAGTTTACTTCACATACCCCAGCAGGATGAAGAAAAAATTTTTCCTTGTCCAGCAACAGCCCAGCCAATGAGAAATAGCCCCATCCATCTTCTTCCCCTACCTCTATAAAGGCAAGTCCCTGGCCTCCATTCTCTGGACTTGCCAATGGTTGGGTCACCATTTTGATTGTACTGAACTTCAATTCCTCTGTTATTCTTGAATAAACTCATTGTGTCAGTAAAAAAAAAATTGGCTCTTTTGTTTTTTCAAGGCCAACACATTAAGAGCAACTGATGTACTGTGGCAGTTACTTACTAACACTATCCTCATAGTAACCTCAAAGCCTTCAGAGTAGTTTTTCAAAGTTTATTTTACTCAAAGCAAAACACATTCAGAAAGAATCTGGCTATAACATCTATTTTTACTTCAAAATTCTGGACTGCAATCTTTTAAATTTCTCTCTCGAAAGCTTTATATAAAATAAAACTTAGTATTGCAGTATCTGATCAATTGATAACACTTTCAGAATAACTATTCTGCTAAGATTTTATTTTTGCTTCCATTTCAGATGAGGGTTTTCTGGTCAAGCCCCCACAGATTTATATATATAAACATTCCATTATGATTCATCAAAAATTTAAAAAAAAAAAAAAAAGCTTATCTTCGACAACACTAAGCAACAATTCTGACACAATTTAAAATGCCTGAGATAGGGGGCACCTGGGTGGCTCAGTGGGTTAAAGCCTCTGCCTTCGGCTCAGGTCATGATCCCAGGGTCCTGGGATCAAGCCTCACACTGGGCTCTCTGCTCAGTGGCGAGCCTGCTTCCCCTTCTCTCTCTGCCTGCCTCTCTGCCTACTTGTGATTTCTCTCTCTGTCAAATAAATAAAGAAAATCTTTAAAAAAAAAAAAAATGCCTGAGATAGTTCTGTACCTAGTAACATGGTAAATATTCTATGAATAGTAATTTGTATCATTATTTCTAACCAGTTGATACTTCTGCCTTTTTATTAATTACTAATCTTAGATTGCCATTAAAAGCTCTTCTCATCAGGTTTTTACCCCTCATACTTTCATCAGTCACCTTTCAAGCATACATAGTCTCTTACTGACTGTTGAAATTCATCCGAGGAAATGCTTTAATCTTTTTCAACCTTTCTACATTCAGAAGACTGTTCCCTTTCTCTATTCATGGCAAGAAAGACAATAAAAGTATGTATGAAGTTAAATAAAACCTAAAGGTCCATCCAATCCAGCTATTCCTGTTATAGATAAGAATATTAAGATCAGAAAGGTAAAGTAATTTGGCCAAAATCATAAACATTACTTCACCATGGCATGACTGGAACTGCCCAAGACATCCTGCAGACTCCTGTATGACAAAAAAAAAAAAAAAAAAAAATGCAGCTACTTATTTCAATCTAATTTCTTCTAGTAAGGGGCAGCTTAAATTTGCCAAATAATAGAGTTATACTTTAGCTCTGCATAGGTAAGGTCCTTTAACAAAAGATCCAGAAACGGTTCATGAGAAAGTCATTAATTAAAAACCATCTCGGTAAACGGGACTTTGTCAAAAATAAAATATGCTTAAATACGTTAGCAAAATTTTAGCATGATTTCTTAACACTGGTAAAATACTAACACCAGAACTTTCAACTCACTTGCCAAACCACCGTGGGGAATCTGTGATTAAAGTATATTTTTCTTCCCTCCCCCCCCCCAAGATTTATCTATTTGAAAAAGAGAAAAGGGGAGAGGGAAAAAAATCTCAAGCAGATTCCCTGCCAAGCATAGAGCCTGACTCGGTGCTCAATCCCACCACCTTGAGATCACGGACCTGAGCTGAAATCAAGAGTCCAACAACTAACAGACTGAGCCACCCAGGCATCCCTAAAGTACATCTTTCTAAAGAAGGCAATTAAACTAAAATTTCTAATGTAACCCATAAAAATAGAAGGAAAGGACACATATTACAGATGTTCATACATGTTAAATGCTGTAGTCATATCTAATTTTTAAATCATAACTAGGGTCTATTCATTTTTTAGTTTCAGTTGCAACTTAAAAAGTACACTTGACTAAACCTAAACAACTCTGATAAATTTTTGGCACATAACTTCTCAATATTTATATACATATGTGTATATATATAGAAACTCTAATACAGATACTATTTTTAAAATAAAATTGGTATCAGGTTGCATATAAGAGTGTATCATGGGTATTATATCATTAAATATCCTAAAAGCATCACTTTTGGCTAACATTATAATTAATTCCATCATAACATATCCATTCTTAAAAACTTAAGATTATTTTGAATCTTCTGTTATCTCAATAAACACAATCAAAATCAGCCTGATATATAAATCCATACACGTATCCCTGATATTACCTTGGGATTAATTCCTAGAAATGCAATCACTGAATAACACTGAGTCAAAGGGTATGAACATAAATATTACAACACTGCTTCCTCAACTATGGAAACATCATTAGCCCAGAACAGATCAGACCCTAAACATCCTGATAAAGGGTCTTCTATTACAGTAACATCAAGTCTTTTAACCAATTTCCATGCCACCTCACAATGAATTAAACTTCTTTGACCAAAAAGAAAATCCTCTCTCAAGTGAAAAATAAAAAAACATGATGAATGGTGCTTGAGCTTATTTTTACAGACCTTCTGAACATGCACATGCCTCAATATAATGGGTCCACAACACAGTAGTAGAAGTTCTTTGAATATAAAATACTGAAAAACTGTCAAAAAAATAAAAAACACAGTAAAACTTCCTTTATAATGTTTTCCAGGGAATAACATTTCTTCCATTTTTTGTGGGGGGAGGAAGGGTTGGGCAGAGAGAAAGGGAGAGCGAGATCCTTAAGCTTGAGCCATAAGTACTTTCCAAAAAGTACTTCAGCTTGACATGAGGCTTGATCTCACAACCCTGACATCACGACCTGAGCCAAGATCAAGAGTCGGACACTTAGCTGACTGAGCCACCCAGGCACCCCCAGGAATAATATTTCTAAAACATCTGTTCAAAGCAACAAATTAGGAAACATGGTTTTCTGGGCTTTAGAAAGAACTTTTTAAAACAATGCTGTTTGAAGACAGAGTCAACAGAGAAGACATCATAATGAAGTTTAACTGTGTTTTCATTTTAAAAATTGGGGAAAAAAAACGAAAATACTTACTTTGTAAATAGTGCAAAACCATCAATACAAGACTATAGCTGCTTAAAGTACCACGACTGGCATCATTTATTTCATGGTGACTCGCCCACTTCTTAATCACCAGTACTAATGGACGAACTCGATTTTCAACTGAAAGTAAAATTAAAACTTAAAAATGGTAAGAAAATATTATGGTTTCTTTGAAAGCTTCTATCATTTCCCAACTACAACAAAAAGAACATTGCCTCCCTATTTATTAAACACTTTGTTCACCGTAAACGTGTCTTGCTTTTAAAAGGTATCTTAGTCACCTTTTAAAGATTACCATTAAAATTTGTTTTATTGACCTGTAACTCTAGTAGTATATAATTTAGTGTAGCAATTTTTATAAATATAATAAAAGACACTATACATAAACATAATTAAACAGATGTCAGTATTTATTACAAACATCTTTAAAAAGGAATAAAGAGTAGGGGGTTAGGGGAGTAGGAAAAGAATAAATGAAACAAGATGGGATCAGGAGGGAGACAAACCAAAAAAGACTCTTAATCTCACAAAACAAACTGAGGGTTGCTGGGGGGGCGCGGTAGGGAGAGGGTGGTGGGGTTACGGACATTGGGGAAGGTATGTGCTATGGTGAGTGCTATGAAGTGTGTAAACCTGGCAATTCACAGACCTATACCCCTGGGGCTAATAATACATTATATGTTAATTAAAAAATTTAAAAATTTAAAATAAAAAAAAGGAATAAAGAATGAAGGATAGAGAAGCTGGTAATTATTTGGAAATAAAAAACTTACGGTATGCATAAGTTCTGAGAAGGAATGTGTTTCTTATTCCAACAATATTGTTTACATTCAAGTCGAATTCCACACAACTATGAAGAAGAGAGAAAAACACCTTAGCTCAAGTGTTTTTAAACATTAGCTCAAATGTTTTTGAACAAACTCCCTTGTAACTAAATTAATATTCATCTACCCCATCATGCAAAAATAGCATGAGCCCAAAGGCCAAATACTTTAAAATGAGGCACTAAAGAAGTAAGAATACATACTCAGTACATATGAGTAAGTGTATATTAAAAATATAAAACAGGATTACAGTTGCAAGATCCATAATGTACTACTAAGGCTCCAATTATACTTAATAAAACAAATTTTAAAATTTTGCAGTCCTTTACAGATAAACAAAATTATGTGACCAAAAAACATTTCTGGCCAAATTATCCTACTGAGTTATATACCCTCAACTAATTTGGAATTAAAGCAACATTGCTTTAAAACAATAGAAATAAAATCATAAAGTACAGGTAGAAAAAATAGAAGGCTATACATTATATTCCCTCCAAAAAGGGTAAGACATAAATAAGATATAAATTATAATATCATACCAAATTTAGCTACTGATAATCTGGGAAGAACAGTGAAACACATAACAGAAGGGTTAATTCTTTGAAAGCAAAGATACCACACAATTTGCAATTTAGAAAATAGGGCATTAATGATGGGATCTACAAAGAAAGCCTAAACCCAAAATAAAAGGGAAGATTAATGAAAATTACATTATGAGGTCCAACTTCTTCTGCACACTGAGTTTTTCTATGAAAAGACTGCTTAAAATAAAAACAAAATTCCTTTCTACAAACTTTTAATTACAAAATCTGAAATTTACCAATTCAGGTTTTCTTGTTTTGGGAAATGAAACCCTATAATCTTTCAACTAAACATGCATAGTAGTATTACCACTTCAGATATCATATATATTTGTCTTCGGGAAACTTACAGCAACAATGAAGATACATTCTCTAATTGTGTCTGTGCAAGGCTAATACTGAAACCAGTCTGCAATTCCTCTATATAACTCAATACAGAGGAAAAAACAGAAGGAAACCAGTTTGCAATTAAAAGCTTTTCCAAAAATAGGATTTCAGAGCTTTAAAAATATCCACAGTACTTGCTTCAAATTCTAATTCTGGAAATACTAAAGTAATCCTATATATATGGCAAAAAGTTTACATAAAAAATGCTTATTCTAACAGGGGAATAAGTAAGTTAATCACAACATATTCACTCAATGAAATACTACTGTAAAGCCATAAAAATGAAGCCAGAAAATAATCAATGGTATAAACAAATATCCATGACATATGATTAAATAAAAAAGTATAATCTCAATTTTAATTTCAAAAACTCTTATGCATTCATATGCATAGAAGAGGGACTAAAAGTTTTATACCAAAATGTTAGTATCACTTATCTTTGAGTGTTAAAAGTAGACTTTTTTTAAAAAAATGGTCTGTATATGGGGTGCCTGAGTGGCTCAGTGGGTTAAGCCTCTGCCTTTGGCTCAGGTCATGATCTCAGGGTCCTGGGATCAAGCCCCGCATCGGGCTCTCTGCTCAGCAGGGAGCTTGCTTCCACCCCCCCACCCCCCTGCCCCCGCTCTGCCTGCCTCTCTGCCTACTTGTGCTCTCTCTCTCTCTCTGTCAAATAAATAAATAAAATCTTTAAAATGGTCTGTATAGAGAATATAAAATGGTGTTTATAAAGAATACTTAAAAATGAAAAAAGCTTGTTTAATAATCTTAAATAGAAAAAGAAACGCACCCAACACAGGAAGGACCACCCAAATACTTAAAACAGTTAATAACAAACATAAAGGAAATAATCAACAGCAATACAGTAACAGTGGGGGACTTTAAAACCCCATTTACATCAATGGACAGAGCATCCAAACAGAAAATAAACAAGGAAACAGTGGCTCTGAATAACACATTAGGCCAGATGGATTTACCAGATATATTCAGAACATTCCATCCTAAAACAGCAGAATACACATTATTTTCAAGTGCACACGGAAGTTTCCAGAACAGATCATATATTAGGCAACAAAACAAGTCTCAACAAATTAAAAAAGACCTAAGTCATTCCATGCATCTTTTCTGACCACAATGCTATGAAACAAAAATCAACCACAAGAAAAAAATCTGGAAAAAGCACAAACAAATGGAGATTAAATAACATGCTACCAAACAATGACTGGGTCAACCAAAACAAAACCAAAGAGGAAATCAAAAAATACACAGAGACAAGTGAAAATGAAAACACAATGACCAAGAATCTCTGTAAAGCAGCAAAAGTGGTTCTAAAGGGGAAGTTTATAGCAACATAGGCCTACCTCAAAAAGTAATAAAAATCTCAAATAAACAACCTAACCTTACACCTAAACAAGCTAGAAAAAGAACAAAACCCCAAAACCAGTAGAAGGAAAGGAACAATAAAGATTAGAGCAGAAATAAATGAAATAAAAACTCAAACAAAAAACAATAGAACAGATGAGTGAAACCAGGAGTTGGTTCTTTGAAAAGATCAACAAACTTGAGAAACCTTTAGCCAGACTCCTCAAAAAATAAAAATAAAAAAGAGCGGGGCCGCCTAGGTGGCTCAGTCAGTTGGGCGTCTGCCTTCAGCTCAGGTCATGATCCCAGTGTCCTAGGATTGAGTCCCGCATCTAGCTCCTTGCTCAGCTGGGAGCCTGCTTCTTCCTCTGCCCGCCGCTCCCCCTGCTTGTATTCTCTCTCTCTCGGACAAATAAATAAATGAAATCTTTAAAAAAAAAAAAGCATACTCAAACAAAATCACAAATGAAAAAGGAGAAATAACAACACGGCAGAAATACAAAGGATTTTAAGAGAATATTATGAAAAATTATATGACAACAAATTGGACAATCTAAAAGAAATGGATAAATTCCCAGAAACCTATAATCTCCCAAAACTGAATCAGAAAGAAACAGAAAATTTGAATAGTCCAATTACCAGCAATGAGATTAAATTAGTTATCAAAAAACTCCATAGAAATAAAAGTCCAGGACCAGAAGTCTTTACAGGTAAATTCTATCAAACATTCAAAGAACAGTTAATAAGTATGCTTTTCAAGCTATTCCAAAAAAAGAGAAGTAAAGGAAAACTTCCAAATTCATTCTATGAATCCTGCGATTACCCTGATACCAAAACTAGATAAAAACACTACAAAAAAAGAGAACTACAAGCCAGTATCTCTGATAAATACAGATGTAAAAATCCTCAACAAAATATTACTAAGCCAAATTTAACAATACATTAAAAAAGTCATTCATGACAATCAATTGGAATTTATTCCTGGGATGCAAAGGTGGTGCTCACTATTTGCAAATCAATAAATGTGACACATCACATCCATAAGAGAAAGACTAAAAACCATACCATCATTTCAATAGATGCAGCAAAAGCACATGACAAAGTACAACATCCAATTATATATAATAAAAACCCTCAACAAAATAGGTTTAAAGGGGACATACCTCACCATAATAAAGGCCATATACTGAAAAACCCACCACTAACATCATACTCAACAGTGAAAAACTGAGAGCTTTCCCCCTAAGAACAAGAAAAGGATGTTCACTCTAGCCACTAAATGTGAGACCTGGAACCATAAAAATCCTGAAGAGAGCACAGGCAGTAATTTCTCTCATATCAGCCATAGCAACATTTTTCTACATGTGTCTTCTGAGACAAGGTAAATAAAGGCAAAAATAAACTACATCAAAATAAAAAGCTTCTGTGCAGTAAGGAAACAATCATCAAAACTAAAACAACCTAGGGACGCCCGGGTGGCTCAGTTGGTTAAGCAGCTGCCTTCGGCTCAGGTCATGATCCCAGCGTCCTGGGATCGAGTCCCACATCGGGCTCCTTGCTCATCGGGGAGCCTGCTTCTCCCTCTGCCTCTGCCTGCCATTCTGTCTGCCTGTGCTTGCTCTCTTTCCCTCTCTCTCTCTGACAAATAAATAAATAAAATCTTAAAAAAAAAAAAAAAACTAAAACAACCTACTAAATGGGGGAAGATATTTACAAACAACTTATATAACTCAACACCCAAAAAACAAAATCCAATTTTAAAAAAATGGGCAGAAGACATGAACAGACATTTCTCCAAAGATATACAGATGGCCAACAAACATGTGAAAAAGATGCTCAACATCATTCTTCATCAGGGAAATGCAAATCAAAATCACAATCAGATATTACCTCACACTTGTCAGACTGGCTAAAATAAAAAATATATAAGAAACAGTAAGTGCTGGCAAGAAGGTGAAGAAAAAAGAACCCTTGTGCCCTGTTGGTGAGAATGCAAACTAAAGCAGGCACTGTAGAAAACAGTATGGAAGTTTCTCAAAAAATTAAAAATAGGACTATCCCATAATCCAGTCATCACATCACATTACTGGACATTTATACAAAGAATACAAAAACACTAATTTGAAAGGATATATGTACCCCAATATTAATTGCAGCATTATTTACAATAGCCAAGTTTGGAAGCAAACAAAATTTCCACCAAAAGATGATTGGAGATATACCTATCTATCTACATAGATTCATAGATAGATCTCACATATATGTGTCTATATATATACACAAACATACATAATGGAGTATTACTCAATCATAAAAAAAAAATCTTATTTGCAACAACATGGATGGAGTTACAAGAGTATAATAATACCAAGTGAACTAAGTCAATCAGAGAAAGACAAAGACCAATACCATATAATTGCACTCATGTGGAATAAAAAAAAAAAAAAAAAATGAACAAAGGAAAAACAAATGAGAGAGACAAACCAGGAAAAAGAGTCTCACCTATAGAGCACAAACTGATGGCTACCAGAGGGTAGATGGGTAGGGGAATGGGTGAAATAGGTGATGGGGATTAGAGCAGACTTATTATGATCAGCACTGAAAAATGCACAGAATTGTTGAATCACTATATTGTACACCTGAAACTAATATAGCTGTATGTCAACAATACTGGAATTAAAATTTAAAACTTAAAATAAAAGAGAGAAGGGGAGGGCACCTGGTTGATTCAGTCAGTTAAACATCTGACTCTCCATCTTAACCCCTAACACCTTGATGTTAGGGTTGTGAGTTCAAGCCCCACACTGGTATGGAGCCTACTTAAAAAAATTTTGTTTTTAATTAAAAAATTTTTTAAACTACAAAAAAAGGAAAGGAATAAAATTTTTATATGATTACTACAATCATATAGTTTTTAAAAATTGTAATAAGCTAATAGTTTTATTTATGTTTAGTTTATTCCCTATAAAGTGCTTTAGAAAACTCTACCATTATTTATTTGGCAAAAATTCAATAAATATTTATACATTGGATGGATATTTGGATGAATGGAGGGGAAGGTATGAGCCAAATCTAAGAATTTGTTTAAAATATATATATTCAAAAAAATAATAAAATAAAAAAAATTAAAAATATATATTCAGTCAATTCTAACTATTTGAGTAGGTATGCTCTACAACAGCACTGTAAACATTGAATTAATGAATACAAAACCACTGCTCCTAGGGGAAATAAGGGGTTAGGTTTCCACAAGCCTTCAGTCAAAACATTTTCATCAATTGATCAAAACATAACTCTTTTTTATGTGTTTCCATTTAAAGACAACTCATTCACTGACAATGAACTCATAGCCAAACCCACTGTAACTCATGCCTGAACAAAGCATATCTAATACATGTACTTCCTCCATAAGGCACATCACAGCTTTATATACATAAACAATAGACAGTAAGTCAGCACTATGCCAGGGGGCTATTTTAAACAGCAAAGGCACTCATAAAAAGTACCAAAATGTAAAAAATATGGCACTGAACTGGACGGTGAAAAGAATTATTTAACAATACAAAAGGTGAAACAAGAAGGCAAAGAGTCACATTCTTTAACCTCAGTTAGGAACCTGTGCATTGAGTGACTCAGAATTTTCTCCACTCTGCACATGGCTACAAATAACCATGATAGTGCTCCAGGGATCAATTTGGAGGGTTACCAAATAAATTTCATCAAGTAGGCAAATTCGTAAAGAATCCATGAATAATGAGGTTCAAGCATGTATATATTTGCACTTATATTTACTTAAAGAATTTCAGTATTACTTTTACAAAACTGGACTAGAAAACCTAATATTCACAATTCTATCTATTCTTTAGAAAACAAGACATCTTGTTTAACCAATGAAATAGTCAACACCTATTTACATTTTATGTTCAGATATTATATAAAAGATTCCAATCCCAATGCCAATTAGAAATCCAATCAGAATTTCAGAACCCAAGCTGGTAGAGTGTACCGACAGATGTAATTACATTTACAACAACCCCCTTGATAGAAATACACATCAAATTTTGAAATACACAACAAATTTCATCAATTACGATATGTTCTGAAGAGTGACGACATTTCCAAAAGGCAAGAGATCATTTAAAAATCTGAAATGTAAAAATATGTATGTTTTTTTTTTTTTTTTAGTTTTTTTTTTTATATTTATTTGTCAGAGAGAGAGAGGGGAGAGAGAGCGAGCACAGGCAGGCAGAGGCAGAGGGAGAAGCAGGCTCCCTGAGGAGCAAGGCACCCGATGTGGGACTCGATCCCAGGACGCTGGGATCATGACCTGAGCCGAAGGCAGCTGCTTAACCAACTGAGCCACCCAGGCGTCCCAAAATATGTATGTATTTTTTTAAACAGATAGTTTCAAACACTCGAAATGTCAAGCAGAATAACTAAGTATAGTTAAGCATAAAAAATTGTTCAGACTATTCCAAAAAAAACATCTCAAAGACCAAATCAAGCAGTTCTAAAAACTGATAAAGATAAGCTATTACACTGTAGCATATATTTCTTAATTATTTACATTAAAAGAACATCTAAAAATGATCTAAAGCAACTGAAAAACAAAAATTCAGTAATTATTTACCTGACTTTATCCCTGAACTTCACAATTGGCACTTTTGCTCGAATCAGCTGAGGTCTCTCAATGTAGCCAGCTGAAGGATAAAAGATAATGTGAGTACCTGTAAATGTTTTTCAAATTCATAGTGTTCCAATGCACATTTTTAAAAAATGGTATTATACTAAACCAAAACAATGTAAAAGTCTTTGATAAGAAAGCAAAGGAAGGACACTATCGCATTCTTCTAAGACTGAAATTTCCAATACCATTTACAGGGATTTGTATTTAAATTCAGAAATGTCATCTAATATCTAATAATATTCATAAAGAAATTCATCACAGCATTATAAACATGAAAAATATCTAGACTAGCATCAAGGTGATAAATTCTGGTATAGCACAAGGCAAAATATTATGACAGCCATAAAAATCCTATTTATAAACAGTCTTTAACGGGAAAGGCCTACAACATGATATATGGAGTAGTGATACATTTAAGTAAGTATAATCTCTAAGTGGAAGAATACATGTATCCATATTTTTATTCCATCAAACTTCATAATTTTTTAAATAATACAGGTCTATTATATGAAATTAGGAAACTATAGAAAATTATTTTTAAAAAAACAAACAGCTAATTTTTCCCAAAGGAAAAATTTCCTAATGCTATAACTAAAGAAAAGCATAATACCAGACTTAAAAGTGAAAAACTTTACTGTTACAATGCTTTTACCACCAAAATCATAAGCTGTGTCAAGCTTCAAATACAATTTGTGTGCAGGAATTCAATGAGGTTCAGTGAAAAATAAGATTAAGAGTTAAAAGTCCCAAGTTCCAGGTACAGGTTCTGACAGCAACAAACGAACTATTCTCCTCAGGCAAATTACTAAACCCACTGATCATCATTCTCCTTAACTATGAAAAATAACAACCAAAAATACCTATGAATTAAATGATTTCTAATGTCCCTTCTGTTTTTAACATTATTTTAGATTATTTAGATTATATTATTTATTTTTATATTATATATTTTTATTTATAATAATATAATTTATATTATATATAATATAATATATAAATAATATATATTATTTAATATTTAATTCAATTTTAAATTTTAATTTTTAATTAATTTAATTAATATTTTATTTAATATTTAATATATATTATACATAATATATAAAATTATATATAAATAAATAATATAAATTATATATAAATATACACATTATATATAATAAATATATTTATATTTTATTGGATATATTTAAACAGTATATTATATAAATAAATATATAATAAATATATAAATAATAATGTGATTTATATACAATTATTATTTATATTATATAGATATAAAACATGTTTTAACATGTTTTAGATTATTCTAATAATAGCTATGGAAAATCCATTTAAGGTATGAATTACTCCTTTATTTTACAAATGTGAACACTTCAATCCACTAAAATAAATCACTTGATTTCTCACCAAAAACAGAACTTGTCCAGGGCAATAACTGGTCACTTTACTTTGTATTTTCCAGGTCAAAGCCTGACACATAGTAGTATCTGTTTAATAAATGGACACAGCCCTTTCCAACATCCCATAGGTACAGTGACTTACACTGTCCACAATATTCCATGGATATTTAAAATAAATTATTTGAGATGGCTTAACATGTGTATTAAAATCCGCTTAGCTCACTTAATCAAGAATAAAATCTTATAATAAAAGGGCCTATGTCAATAATTTTGCTTTTTTGTTGAATTCATTTATGGGCTTCATGCTCAGTGATCCTATTTTTAAAATGTGACGTCATAAATTGCATGTCACTGCAAAACAGCTGAAATCCTCACTTCCCCACATGAATACTTTATCTATCACTCTTTTGGTTTTTCACAGGTACTTTGCACTACAGCTATTCATATTCATGTTTTGGCTTTCCCTGTTGAATAGAAAAAGAACTGAAGCTTATATATACTTGAATTCTCAGTGCATGCTGTGGGATTATCTTACAAGTAAACTCAATAAAGAATTGTTATCTTTCTAATCAAGAGTTAAAAAGAATTCATTTGAAAAAAAAGGATCCATATTATACCTATCATGACCAGATAAACAATTCTTACCAGAAAATAAAGTGAGAGACATATTAAATAATTATGTCAGATGACATATGAACTTGAGGCATATGAGACTTACAAAGTCTAGTACAGAAGTGTTTATGGACTAAGGTGAGTATGTGCCGTGCTTCAGTCTTCTGATTTACCTGAAAAAAACACTGAAAAGTTAAAAATAAAGTGTTTTTTCATTATCTTTCTAAATTTAGTGTTTTATTTTCTAAATTTTTCTCATCAAAAAGAAACCACAGTAGACCTTTCTTTTCAATATACATTTAATTACATTATAGAAAATGTCAACTTATATGCTGTCTTTCACATCAACATTCCTAAATCAATTCCTAATTATAAACTTAAGGCAAAATTTTAAAAATATTACAACAGCCTTATTTGTCATTTTTTTTAAACTTTTGTATAAATGTACATAAAACAATCTTCTCCTAGAAAAAGAGAGGGCACCTGGGTGCCTCAGTTGGTAAAGTGTCAGCCTTCAGCTCAGATCATGATCCTGGGTTCCTGGGATTAGTGAGATGTAGCTGAGTAGAGTCTAACTCTGAGAGAAAGATTTAATTAAAACTCCAGTATTCGGGCGCCTGGGTGGCTCATTGGGTTAAGCCTCTGCCTTCGGCTCAGGTCATGATCTCGGGATCCTGGGATCGAGCCCCGCATCGGGCTCTCTGCTCAGTGGAGAGCCTGCTTCCCCCTCTCTCTCTGCCTGCCTCTCTGCCTACTTGTGATTTCTCTGTGTGTGTGTGTGTGTGTCAAATAAATAGATAAATAAATAAATAAATAAAACTCCGGTATTCTTCACTATGTTTATTATTTCTGAAGCTTTTTTTCAAAGTTTTCCTTTACATGATTTCAAAGCCTAGAAACGTGTCAGTTTCTTTCCTGGAATAAATAAATCTCTTTCTGATTTGTAGTAACTAGAAGCCAATTTTGTTAATGAAATAATAAAAATAATAAAGATACATACTACTATGATTCAGTAGATTTTTTCTTGTTTTCAAAGAGGTGGCATGTAATAAGGCATATTAACACTATAGTTAAATTAACCTTTGGTAATTCAGAAGAAACCTCAGCATATTAAAGAGATTGCTTCAAGTTAGTTTAGTGAACACCAACTGCTGTGGTACTAAGGACAAACAAGAGTATCAATTAACAGGAAATTCAAATATAAAACTAAATAACAAAATTTGGTTGCTAAACAAAAAAAAAAAAAAAAACCCCAAATATCACAGAAAAATATAGTCAATCACAAGTCTTTTTTTTTAAAGTCAGTCAGTGTAATCCCTTTTTGTATTCCCAAAATAAGAACTCCAAACCCTATAGTATTTTCAAAGGGTAAAGAAAGATTAAAAATAGAATCACTGATAATTCAAATGGAAAGGAAATATATCAAAATAATACTGACACATACTCTTCTTGTTGTATCCTGGCAACATATCCAATCCAATGACATTTTAAAACAGAGGCAAACACAGTGAAGCCACCTTGCTTCAACAACTTAAAAATAAATTAATGCTAAAATCTCTGTTATGTTTATTTGTGCATGTGCACACACCTTAAAAGAAAAAGCAGCATTTCCTGGCTTTCCTTTAATTACCATGAACAGAGAATCCAAAGAACTAATTAAAACAAAACAAAATTTTTCCTTCTACGATTTTTTTAAAAAATAGATTCCAGGGGCACCTGGGTGGCTCAGTGGGTTAAAGCCTCTGCCTTCGGCTCAGGTCATGATCCCAGGGTCCTGGGATCAAGCCCCGCATCACGCCCTCTGCTCAGCAGGGAGCATGCTTCCTCCTCTCTTCTCTCTCTCTGCCTGCCTCTCTGCCTACTTGTGATCTCTATCTGTCAAATAAATACATAAAATCTTAAAAAAAAAAAAAAAAATAGACTCCATACCCAGCACGGAGCCCAAAGTGGGCCTCAAACTCACGACCCTAAGATCAAGACCTGAGCTGAGATCTAGAGTCTTAGAGCTTAACCAACTGAGCCTCCAAGGTGTCCCTCTTCAATAATTTTTATATGAAACTTCTTGAATGATTTAACATGAAAAGAACAATTGCAATAAATGTTTCATTACTTACTGGTTCTTCTTTAACAACTAAGCATAAATCACCATCACTGCTCCGGGTACCAAATCCATTTAGAGAGGACCCAACCAAAAAAAGCCTGCTTTCTAGAGAAACAGAATGGAATTATAAGGTATTATTTAAAATTTAAAGTAGGAATGCATATACAAAGGGCATGCAAAATAGGTAAACATACGTGGAAATAACAGCTGAATTTCTCTCTGTAGCTGTGTTCGACATAGTTCTTTCTTCTTTAAATCACTTACTTGCTGCTGACATGCTTCAAATAACTCCAGTATCTGCTGACTCAACTTGAATCCACCGCAAAAAAAGCAAAAATTTTGTTCAGAAATTTAAAGTAATTATCATACTAAGAAGTATAAAACAACACTACCAAAAGTATTTTAAAAATGAGTATTTATTATCTCCTTAACACTTTCCAAACTACTGTCACTCAACAGTTACTTAAAAACTGAAATAGTTACTAACTTTTCCGAAGTATCATTGATAAAACACAGAAAAGTACAGTTGGTCACAGAAAATTCTTAATGAGTATAACCCATGGCACAGCAAACTACAATCTTCACTTGCTGCCATGTTTAGCACATGAGCTAAGAATGGTTTTTGAATTTTTAAAAGGTAGTAAAAACAAACAAGTAAAGATATGCAACAGAAATATATGAGTGGCAAAGTCTAAAACAGTTACTATCTGTCTTTTAAAAAAGTTTGCCCAACCCAATATTCATACCACCAATAATATTAACAAACTTTTAGAAGAAAAGCCCCTGGTTGTCCTTGCCCATGCAAACCACCCTCTTTCCCCATTTTTACAGTACTGGCCTGAACCTTGTCTTCTTGTTGCCACCTATAGATAGAGATCTTGCTCATTTACCTATCTGGTTCACACTTTCCCCTACAACCCAACTCTCAACCATCATCACAACTAATTTCCTCATCTACAATGGGCTAGATATCTCAACATACTCCCACCATTTCTGAACTTCTCTTACTTCAATATTTTTCATCAGGATCACTCCCACAGCCATAACATGGCCTTTACAATGAAAAAGAACAGACCACTGATATTTTAAATTCCAATATACTATCTTGGCTTCAATCTCCTGTCCAATTCTTACTTTCTTACTCCCCTCATACCTGCTCCAGAACCACACAGACCTGGAGTCCTCTGAATCCTCCCTTTTTCCCCAGCTCATTAGCACCTGAATGGTATAATTTGCTTCCCTGTCCAGTCTATATCACAAAGTCCATCCCTTGAACCACTCTTTTATCATGCTTTAACATTATTCTCTAGTCATGCTCAGTCTAACACCTGTCCTGAAAAATCCTTAGCTCTTATATCAGAACATAAAACTGAAAAAAATTTTAAAATCACAAAACTGATATCTTTCAACTTTATATTTTAAAGCCTAGCCTAAGGTTAGTCTTTAGCATCATTCAGACTTCCATACCTCTAGTCAGAGGTATGGTTTCATTTTTCATCATCATCATTCTAAAATCTTTACTTCTTTCCTCAAGTCCCCTATACTTACCTTATTCTCTTTAGCAAATAACTTCACATAAAGTTTACTAAGAAAATTGAAAATAGCAGATATAACATTCCTCAGCTTGCTAACTGCAAACTTTTTGCAAACTAACACATCTGAATGAATCTCATCTCTTTACCCCTTCTGTCAGACAAACTGTTTTCTTCCCCTGTTCAAAGTTAATACTTCTACCAAAACTTGTACCAAGCCTCCTGGTCCCTTCCAGGGCACAAATACTTCCATCAGTTTTTCCAAATCTCTCTTGCATTTTCAACCTCTCCCTCTCTAGGCCTTCCCCATGACCAGGCACAACTCTCACCCATCATTTAAAATGTTTTCTTAAAACAGACAAAACAAAGAAACAGACTCATACACACAGAAAACAAAGTGGTGGTTGTCAAAAGGAGGGAGTGGAGGAATGGCAAAATAGGTGAGAAGAATTAAGAGATAAAATTTTGTTACAGAATAACTACGTTATAGGTTTGAAAGGTGGGACATAGGGAACATAATCAATGATATTATAATTTATAACTTTACACTGTGACAGAATAATTACACTTAATGTTGTGAGCATTTCCTAACATACATAATTGTCAAATCACTATATTGTACACCTAAAACTAATATATTATTATATGTCAACTGTACTTCATTAGAAACAAATTTTTTAAATAAAAAAATGAGTTTTTAAATAGACTGACAAAAAAATAAGTAAACAAAACATTGTCTTTTGTCATGTTTAGAATACACATTTTAAGAAGGCAGAGGCAGTCTGGGCAATTAGGCAATGAAAGAGACATCATTTTTTAATATCCCTTTGACAACAATATTAATATACTTAACATTACTATTTTAATAGTTTTTAATAACCTCCCTCCAAAAATAGAGCAACCAGAAAAAAACAAACATATGAAACCAAACCAAAATAAAATAAAACAGGGCTAACAAATACAAATGATTACATATTACTCATGAACCCCAAAATATGAGCAATTGGGACCAAATACCAATAGCAGCAAGACCCATTAAGAAGAAGAAAAGGAAAAAGATTTTGGACAGTCCTAAAGTGAGACCATCCAGAAATCAAACTGCCTATAGGTAGTACTTCCTGACCCTTTCCTCAAATTGAGGAATCCAATTCAGAGTAGAACAGCAACCAAAACTGGGGGAGAGCTGCATAGACTATACCCAAGAGTTCACAGGTAAATGCAAGAGGATCACAGAAAGATCAGAAATCTCAAAACAAAGTGAAAGCTTCTTTCTTAGAGCAACACACCAGCAGGAACCACCAGGAAGAGAAATCTAAACTAAACAGTAGAGAGCCATAGGGACAAAGAAAACACAGTCCAGAATGAAAATGATTATGACTCCCAGGGGCATCTGACAACGTCTGGCAACATTTTTAGTTATCATAACTGGAGGGAAGACACGTGCCACAGGGTGGTCACTGGAATCTACAAGTGAGAGGCCAGGATGCCACTAAATAGCCTACGACGAATAGGACAATCCCTCATGGCAAAGTTTATCTGACCCAAAATGCTGAAAAATCCTAGTCTAGATAAAAGTTAAGAGAAAGGAGAGAAAAGGTCTCAGAAAGTGTATTTCTGAATACTGCATAACTAGACAAGAGGATTCCTAAAGCCATATATCTAGGAAAGCTAGTCTGCCCAACCATCCTAATTTAAAACTAGTACAGGAAAAGGCACCTCACTTTTATTTGTATTTGTTAAATGCAAATTTTGGTATCTCAGAAAGAAAGGTGAGAATAAGAGGACAGAAAAAAATAATGCCTAAAAAGGACTCTGGTCAATTCTTTGTCAATTTTTTGTCTTTTTGGGTTTTTGTTTTGTTTTGTTTTTTTGTTTTCTTCTCTTGCTTTATTTTTTAAAAAGATTTATACATTCATCTGAGACAGAGAGATACAGAGAGAGAGCTTGAGCAGGGGGAGAAGCAGGCTGAGAAGGAGCAGCAGACTCCCTGCTAAGCTGGGAGCCCAACATGAGGCTCAATCCGAGGAGCTGGAGATCATGACCTGAGCCCAAGGCAGATGCCCAACCATCTGGGCCACCCAGGCACCCTTCATATAAAGTTTTTGTAAGAAAACTGAGAATACAGTAACACTCCTACAGATAATAAAGCACACCATAAAGACCTGTCCACAAAACTACTGGAAATTTAAACATAATATATCAAACCAAAGCTCTTTCTCTTATGTTTTAATTTTCCAAAAAGATAAGTAACTATAAAGCATATATACTAGTACTAAAAAAAAAATTTGGAAATCTACATATTAAAACCTTATCAAAGGCAGCAAAAAACAGTAAGTATTTAGAAATATATTTACAAAAGATATATGAAAATTGTATACTTAAAATTATTAAGTACTGATGTGGGAAATTAAAAATCTAAATAAATGGAGAGCTATACCATATTCACGGATCAGGTAACTATTGTTAAGATGTTAATGCTCCTGAAATTAGAGTCAATACCATCAAAATAAACTAAAATACCCAGGAGGTTTGTTTCTAGAAGTTGAGAAAGTAACTTTAAATTTTATTTGAAAGGCAAAAGACCAAGAATAGCCAAAAAAAAAGGGGGGGGGGGTAGAAAGTTGGAGAATTTGCCTTACTTATTTACTGTAACAGTTACAGTAAACAAGAAAGAAAAGTATGGCATAAGCAAAAGGACAGATTAAAAAGATAACAAAAAATGCTGAAATATTCATGAATATAATATACCTTTCATGTACTTCACACTAATGAGGGAGACAGGTATGGATGAAATAAAATTCATAGTTATTTTGGTAGTTTTCAAAGCTCAGTGATATGAAGATTTATGTCACTATATTCTATTTTTGCATATATTTGATATTTTCCATAAAAACCTTTTTAAAAGCATCCAAGTTTATAAAAGATTTGAAAGAAGTTGCCAGTAAAGTGGTTAATATCAAATTTTAAATAACACTTGAACTTGAGTTTTATTCATTTGCAGAACTGGCAAACTACAGCCTGTAAGCCAAATACTGTCCCTGGACTGTTTTGCAGAGGCAGTAACAAAATAATTTTTGTATTTTTTAAGCATTGTTTCAAAAAGAGAGAAAAGAAAAAAGAATATTTAACAGAGGGACCCCACATACCCCATTATGTCTAAAATATTTACTAGTTGGCCCTTATAGAAAAAGTTTTGCCAACCCCATGATCTAGAATCAGGCCGATCAATACAATCCTAGAACTAATAGTAGGTACTATCCTACATATGACTACTTTTCTTGGGTAGCAAGAAGAAATTTCTTCATAACAATGCTCATATTTAAGAAGTTCTTTCATCCAAATGATATCCATATAGAAACATTCCTATACAAAAAATTTATGATTATGTGAAAAATATAAAATTCTATATACTTGTTCCTTTCCCTTTTTTTACATTCATGGAAACATTTCTTCTCTTTTAAGTACTGCTATAACAGAGAACTAACAGGTTTCTATACAAAAGAATTCTCCTCACTATCTAGCTATTTACTTAGGGATTCACATTATCAAATTATGTTCCTGCATCCTAGAACAGACCATTATAGAATATAGAGTACAAATGAAACAAAATGCAAAATAAATGTACATACATGCTGAAATATGACTTCTACTACTTAAATTTAGAGAAATATTTCAGAAGATGGATCAATGTTCTTATAATTCAGAGGGGACAGAATGTATGATATGAATTCTCCTCGGCTGATAAATATCAGTCATCAAATATTCAAATCATGTATGTAATACCATACATTTTTTTTATATATATACACCAAATCCCACTCTTTTTTTTTTTTTTAAGATATTATTAATCATTTGACAGACAGAGATCACAAGTATGCAGAGAGGCAGGTAGAGAGAGAGAGGAGGAAGCAGGCTCCCTGCTGAGCAGAGAGCCCGATGCGGGGCTCAATCCCAGGACCCTGGGATCATGACCTGAGCTGAAGGCAGAGGCTTTAACCCACTATGAGTAACGGCACTTCAGGAACTTTCTTTAATTGCTTTTGTTTCACTCAGAAGTATGTATTTCCCATGTTGGTTTAAAAAATCACTCCAACAAAGTATTCATAAAATAGACTATTCTTATAGTTGTTTCAATGTCTACAATACTACCTGTTTAGGCCACCTCCCATGGTCTATTACTTTAATTTAAAAGTACTTGTAGAAGATATCTCTTTCTCACTATAAGTAAAAGCTTCATCTGTTCAAAACTGTACAAAAGTCTCACCTCCATATAAAATACTAAAATAAATGTTTCTTCCAAATATAAACGTTCATTTTTCCTAAAAAGTATTATAACCTGTCTTCAAAGTCAGGCTCAAAGAAATTACCAATGAAGTTTCTGTCTTAGGTCAACACGAGCCATCAAGGACATGTATAGATTGAAATTCAGAAAAGTTGTTAAATGTGTCAATAAATAAAGCTTAAGGTGTAACTTTTACATGTCACCAGCAGCTTCTACATCTGTCTGTGCTAGCTGGGTCCCCACATAAAAGAAAATGAAAAAAATCTTTCACAGAGGATTACCAAGACCTGATTATATATTATATGAAAACAGTAACAGGTTTTTGACTAAATGTGAGTGCTACCTGAAACAACAAACATAACTCTGTAAGGAGCTTTCAAAGACCGGAGCCCATAAAATTAAATATGGTACAAAAAACACTAGTTATGAATTCGTAAACATTTCAACAAAAACTGGCAATTCCTCAGGCTCTCTCCTGCTCTCTCCCCTCAGGCAACAAAGACTGCCATAATCTTTGTTATATACATCACTCTGGAAAAATAAAGCTAGGAATGCAATAAAAGTTTAAATTCATTATTGATGCTTAAATTCCCTTTCTCTTAAAATTAGCTAAAATAAAACAGAATCAGGAAAATGCCATGCCAAAAGCAACACACTCCTTGTTAGTGTGTTAAATTATTATGTTTTTGTGTGGAGCAGAGTCTTCTTAATTTATAAAATGGCACACTGATTAGGCCGTTTGAATTACTGATTTCTTTCCCTTAAGTCTGATCGTTTTTAGGCATGTATTATTACCGAACTTGACCAAGAAATAAAAGGAGAATGGAAAAACAAAACAATCTCTCACTTGAGGACCTGTTCTGCAGAGTCCTGGCCTAGATTTTCTACAGAAAAATACACCTTAGACACATACCTTAGAAAAATACACTTTTCTGACACATACATTATAAAGATAGAGCCATAGGAATAAATTTAAACAAGGAGGTGAAACGAGGTGAAAGACCTCTACAATGAAAACTATAAAATATTGACAAAAAAAAGAAATTCAAGACAACAAATAAAACAAAAGATATCCCACATTCATGGATTAGAAGAATTAAAATTATTAAAATTGTTAAAAAGTACAAATCAATCTACAGAATTAATGCAATCCCTATGAAAACACCAATGGCATTTGTCACAGAAACAGCACTGGTAAAAGTCCTATAGAATCACAAATAACCCAGAAAAGCTATAGCATTCTTGACCAAGAACAACAAAGGAAGCATCACATGCCTGACTTCAAATTATATTACAAAACTATGGTAATCAAAATAGTACGGTACAGGCATAAAAACAGACACACAAACCACTACAGAGCCCAGAAATAAACCTGTATATATATATATATATATATATATATATATATATATATAGTTAACTTATCTTTGACAAAGGTGCCAAAACTACACAATGGAGAGACTACACAAAAAGGATATTCTTCAACAGTGTTAGGCAAACTGGGTATCTACATGTAAAAGAATGAAACTGGACCCTTATCTTACACCATACAAAAAAATCAACCCAAAGTGGTTTAAAGATTTAAAAGTAAGACCTGAAACTGTAGAACTCTTTAGAAAGCATAGGGTAAAAGCTCCTTGACCGTCGTCTTGCAATGATTTTTTGGACCTGATACTAAAACCACAGGCAAGAAAAGCTAAAATCAACCAGTGGGACTACATCTAACTAAAAATATTCTGCACAGCTAAAGAAACAGTCAACAAATTGAAAAAGGAACCTACAGAATGAGAGAATATATTTGCAAACAACAGATCCAATAAGGAGTTAATATCCAAAATATCTAAGAAACTCATATGACTCAACAGCAATCAATTTAAAAATGTGCAAAGGACCTGAACAAATATTCTTCTGAAGAAGATACACAAATGCCAACAAGTACCTGAAAAGATGTTTAACATTACTAATCATCAGGGAAATGCAAATAAAATCCACAATGAGGTATCATCTTACCCTTGTTAAAATGCTATTATCAAAAAGTTAAAGATAACAAGTATTGACAACAATACAGAGGAAAAGGAAACCCTTATACACTGTTGGTGAAAGTGTAAATTTTACATTCACATTGTGATATTACAATCACATTGGAAAACAGTAATATGGAGGCTCCTCAAAAAATTAAAAATAGAACTACCATATGATCCAGCAATTCCACTTCTGGGTATATATTCAAAAGAAATAAGATCACTATCTCAAAGCAGTATCTGCACTTCCATGTTCACTGCAGCATTAAACACTGTAGCCAGAGACACCTGGGAGGCTCAGTCTGTTAAACGTCTGCCTTCAGCTCGGATCATGATCCCGGGGTCCTGGGATCAAGTCCCACATTGGGCTCCCTGCTAAGCAGACAGCCTGCTTTTCCCTCTCCCTATCTCTCCCCCTGCTTGTGCTCTTTCTCTGGCAAATAAATAAATAAAATCTTTTAAAAAAATAAAAAATAAAAAAATAAACACAGTAGCCAAGATATGGAAACATCCTAAATGTCTGTCAATGGATAAATGGATAAAGAAAATGTGTTATATATACATATAAACACCCATACACATTCATATACACAATATACATACATACCCACAAATATACATAGACAATGGAATATTATTTGGCCCTACAAAGAAGGAAATTCTGCCATTTGCAACAGGGACAAACCTGGAAGACATTAAGCTAAATAAACTAGACATAAAAATATTGCATGATCTCACTTATCTTAAATCTTAAAAAGTCAAATAAATAAGTAGAGAGTAGAATGGTAATTATCAGGAGCTGGGAGGTAAGGGGGAAATGGGGTGATGTTGGTCAAAGCATACAAACTTGCACTTCTAAGATAGTTCCAGAAATACAATGTATAATATGTTGACTTTAACTAATAATAATACATTATATATACTTGAAATTAGCTAAAAGAGTAGATTTTAGTTGTTCTCACCACAAAAAAATATGGTAACTAAGTGAGGTGAAGGACATTAGCTTGATTATGATATTCATTTCACAATTTATAGACATTATAGTATACACCTTAAATATATACAATTTTTGTCATTCACACTTCAATAAAGCTGGGAAAAAAGGAGGGAGGTAGGAGATGTGGGCATACACATTTTAACTACAGTTGACCTTTGAACAACACAGGTTTGAAATGCACAGGTCCACTTATTAGACTTTTTTCAATGAATACAGTATAGTACTATAAGTGTATTTTCTTTCATATGATTTTAACATTTGTTGTCCAGCTTACTTTATTATAAGAATACAGTACCTAAAACACATAACATACAGTAGGCTATTAGAGAAGTTTTTGGGGTGTCAAAAATTACACGAAGATTTTCAACTGGATAGGAGGCTGGATCCCCTCATCACTGTGATGTTCAAGGGCCAACTGTATTTGAAATTCAGTGAACTAGCACTTTACAAACATTTTATCCCCTTTTTAAATTTGTTTCTAAATAAGTAAAATAATGAAACTTTTTTAAAAATTTTTTTAAAGATAGAGCCTCTAAGAGATCTGTAACTGTCCCTAAGCTGTTACTCCAAGGGTGCCAAGAGGATCCATAAAATTTTCTCCTTTCCAAAATTTAACATTATATAAGAAACTTGAGTAATTCATTCATAATCATCTTTTTATTTTACAATCAATACCAAGAATACCTCAGCCTAACCTCATCTCAATAAAAATTCAAAATCAATTACTTCAATTCACATAGTATCTTCAAACTAACCAGAATTTCCAAAGAACAGTTATAATAGATAGAATTCAGGAGCTTGATTAACTCTTGATTCCTCTACAGCCTCTTTTTTGTCCAGGCAACCATATATTCACCTAAAAGCTAGAGTGAAATAAAAGTTAATTCAGAAAGGTAATTCAGATATCTTACTTAAAGAGTTGTTTGTTAACACAGCAACTTGAAAAACAGACAAAAGATTCTGAAATGGAAGAAAAAAGTAAACTCAGAGGGTATTCATTTTAAATGAATCTTAAATCTTTAGGTTTCAAAAGGAAGAATATGAAGTTTCAAAAAAGCTTTCACTAACAAAATCTTTCCTTGGAGCTGGCTGAACCAGTTGACTGATATAATATTAATTACAATAAATTTATTATTACCAATCTTAGATCACTCAGTCATCTACACTGTATAGCAAGTATTGTTTCAAGTTCTCTATTCTATTTCTCTGGTCACAACTTGATTTCCTGCACTCAGCCAATGCTATTTCAAACTTCCGCCATTCTCAAACCTTGGACATCCCACTTCATTCTCCCCACTCGTAATAGATGACCTTGCACAATAACTCAGAAAGAAAACAGGGGAAGCCACTCAACTATGGGAACTCCACATTAACTTCTCCATATCATACCTACAAACTTCGTTATCTATACCTATCTTCCCTTCCTATCCTCCAATTCCAAAAAGCTTTTCTCTTACCTAAAGCCAATTACTCTACCTATAAGCAGGATCCATGCCGCTTCTACCTTCTGAGGAATCTTACTATGACTGTTCTTTTGTTTGCAGAGTGGTTAATCTCTTCTCTCTCCACTAAATCTTTCCCATAAACATTTATATGTGGTTGAAGTTTCTTCAAACTTAAAAAAATCTTTGTTCTAATTTCAAATCTTTAGCTCCTACCCTTTACAGCAAAACCTCCCAAAAACAGTTGTATATATGCTTTTTTTTTTTTTTTAATTTGATAGACAGAGATTACAAGTAGTCAGAGAGGCAGGCAGGAGGGAGAGGAGGAAGCAGGTTCCCCGCTAAGCAGAGAGCCCGATACGGGGCTCGATCCCAGGACCCTGGGATCATGACCTGAGCCGAAGGCAGAGGCTCTAACCCACTGAGCCACTCAGGTGCCCCTGTATATATGCTTTTAATTTCCATTTCTGCTTTCCCATTCTTTCCACAAACTGTTTTAGTCTTGAATCCAGGCTCTTTTTCCTCCCTGAACAATCATATCCACCCTCCTGGCTTCAATTACCATCTATATGCCAATGATGACCAAACGTACATTGCTGGTCAGTATCTTTGCTGTGAATTCCAGATCTATAATATAAAACTTTCATCTCTAATATCTAATTTGATATTTCAAATGCACGATAAAGACATGTCCAGACTTCATGAGGCCCCTGCTTATCCTCCAATTCCTATTAAACACAAACACACATAAATATTGCTGCTCCTCCATTTTGTTCCACCGCAGTGAATGATCCTACCATGAATCCACGTAGAAGCCTAAAACTCAGAAGTAATCCTCAGTACCCTCTTCTCTATCTAATCTAGTTATTATTCTCAACCAGAGGCAATTCTGCAGTTTATCACTGCTCTTAGGCTGAACACCAAAATAACATACTAGTCTTTGGCCCTCTCCCCACTTCCCCTACCACACTTCAGCCACTTTCCCCTAATCAACCAAACTCCAGCCACCTTGGCCTTCTTTCAGTTCCTTGCTTACTCCATGTTCCCCTCTATGGTAGGAACCTCAAAGATACTGTTCCTTCTCTCTGAATCATTCTCTCCAACCCCACCACACTTTCACTAATTAACCCCTACTCATCCTTCAGTTCTCAGCTAAAACATTACCAGCCAAAACAGGACCATCCCTGACCTCAAAAACATTCTCTCAGCATTGCAATTTTCCTTCACTGCACTTACAAATATATTTGAATGACTATTCTCTCACTACAGTGTATGTATATGATAAAGAGACTGTGATCATGTATATTTAGCACAATACTGTGATATAACATTGTAGCATATAGATAACAGCAGTCACAAGTATTCGCTGAATAATAAATAAAAACAGAATCTCTACTCCCAAGTGTTTCAATTATTACTTTTATTACAGGTGACTTCAGGATTCCTATCTCTGTCCCCGCTTTGCTTCTGAAATATATACTGCCAATTCAACTACAACATATTTTTCTACAATACCAATTAGCTTACAAACAATTGGTGAGTAGGTGAACGGTATCAATTCAACATGTTTGTTGAATTAATTTGTACATGGAGCTGAAATTATACATCATAACCATAAGAAAAAAAAAGAATTCCTTAGTTTGGCTGCTGCACAGGTAGGAGTCCTTATAGATATAACACGACTAAAAATAAGCTCCCACCTATTTGGGTTCCCACTAAATTGACGGTTCCCACTCAATAAAGCATCCTGTCAGTCTCAAACAGCTCTCTGCTGATGTATTTCCTTCTGTGTCTACTAACAGCAGCCTCACTGACTCAGAGCTCCACCTTTAACTGCCTTGTCTCAATGCCCATCACAAGGCAGTATCTCAACTCTATTTCGCACATTTTTAATATACCCTGCAGCAGCATCCAGCCATACTAAGCCGCCTACCCAGTCTGACCAAGTTATTTCCCAAGGTATCAATTATTACTCTTGATAGTGTTCTGGTTACAAAATTGTTTAGGTTTTGAGTAGCCTACTCCAGCTCTATTTTCCCCAGCCCTATTTTCTTAGTGTGCAATATGCAGAATACAAGCTTCCTCAAGAGCACAAAAATTACAAAGCTTACCACAGTTCCAAATAGTTCTTGACTAGTCCCTCAATTAATTTATATATCCCAAATCCGTATTCCTTATCTCTGTTAGTAGTCCAAAATCAAATCATTGGAGTTACAAATGCCCCTCTCTCTCTTCCCTATATTCAATGATTCCACACATTCTACCAATTGTCCTTATTCATGGTCTCTCACATCTTTCTCACAACCCTATGCCATAACTGAAAGCTTCAGCACATCTCATCTGAATGAATTTAATAGCCTTCAAGGTAATAATCATCAATCTTGCAGGGCCTCCTTATTCCAAGCTCAACTCCACTATACCACAAGAATTATCTTCCCCAAAATGCCAATCTGATTGTGCTATTCCTCTACTCAAAAAACTTCTATGGCATTCTACTGTGCATTCAAGGCCCAAAATCACTACCCCATTTTTATCTCACACTGAAGCTCCCATTCACTTCACGCTGTAGCAGAGGTAAACAGAGGTAAACAATACAAATCATTGAGCACACTGCTGGCAAAAAAAGATACTTATTAATATTAGCTATTACCATCACAGATTACCTGGTGTTACAGTCAGTTCTAAGAATGTCATCTCCCTAACCCTGATTTTAAGCACCTTAGATTCCTTCTCTTTGTATTATCAGAGACAAGGGTCAAATCTCGGTTGTGTCACTTACTAGCTGTAACCTTGAGCAAGTTATTTAGCTTTCTGAGCCTCAGTAAAATTAGGATAATATCCATGTCATGGGGTTGTTGAAAAGACTAAATGACATAACATATGTAGAATGCCTAGAAGAGAAAAGACATCAATAAATGTTAGTTTTCTTTACAAGTGTTCGCTTAAAGAATGAACACAGAACCAACTGTTTGCCTTCTTTTTCCTACAACTAAGCAAGTAGAGAGTAGCACTCAAAGAAATTGGCTTAACAACATAATGTATCTTTACCTTTCTGAAATAAATGCTTACTCCAAAAACATAAGATTTAAGAGAATTTTTTCCTATGCTATCAAGTGAAGAAAAAGTTAATTGATATGGAACTATACTTCACTAGATGATATATACTGACCAATATAAGTTATGTTATTAAATTTACTAAAACAACATGTATTTAGTCTATATGCAGAACTAGCAGTTATTTAGTTAGTTCTAATAGTTAACTATTAAACATATAAATACATGCAAAAATACAGAAAGCTTCAATACTTATAAATTCCATAAAAAATGAGCCTGCATACATACATTAAAAACCCACATATATTAAAAGATTCTTATACATTCACTCTAAGAATTGGTCTGATTTGATTTACAGCACAGCCTTTCATATTACAGCATTACAAGAGTTTCTTTAAAATGAAAAAGCAAAGAAAGGAGAAAGAATGGGGGGTTGGGGGTAGGGGGAGAAACAGTACCAAAACTTCTCAAGTAGTCTTTTCCATTTTATTTTGCCTCTTCCTCCCTCCTCCTGGTTTTGCCTAACTGCTTTCCTACTTTATAATAACAAGAGAATGACAGAACCTTTTTAATAAGTAGTGCTGGGACAAATGGACTAAGCAAAAGAATGAAGCTGGATCCCTACTTCATATCATAAAAAAATTAAGTCAAAATGGACCAAAGACCTAAATCTAAGAGCTCAACTATAAAACTCTTAGAATAACACACAGACATTAATCTTTGTGACACTGGATCAGGCAATGGTTTCTTATATGCCAAATGCTCGGCAACCAAAGAAAAACAGATAAATTGGACTTCATTAAAATGAAAAGCTTTTGTGTTTTGAAGGACACCAACAAGAAAGGAAAAAGACAAACAATAGAATGGGAGAATATATCTGCAAATCATATACCTGATAAAGGTCTAATACTGAGAATATATAAAGGACTCGTTACAACTCAACAATAAAATATAAAAAACCCAATTAAAAATGGGCAAAAGATCTGAATAGACAGTTACTCAAAGAAGATACACAAATAGCCAATATGCAAATGAAAAGATGACCAACATCATTAGTCATTAGCAAAATGGAAATCAAAATCCCAATGAGATACCATTTCATACCCACCAGGATAGCTATAATCAAAAAGACAGACAACAATGAATGCCGGCAAGGATGCGGAGAAACTAGAACACTTATGCACTGTTGGTAAGAAAGTAAAATAGTGTAGCCACTTTAGAAAACACTTTGGCAGTTCCTCAAAAAGTTATACATAGAGTTACCACATTACCCAAATTCACTTCTAGGTGTATACCCAAGGAAATGAAAGTATGTCCACACAAAAACTTGTACACAGATTTTCATAGTGGCATTATTCAGAATAGTCAAAGAGTAGAAATAGCCCCAAAGTTGATCAGCTGATGAATGCATAAACAAAATAGACTATATCAATACAATGTAGTATTATTTAATTATAAAAAAAGACAAAGAACTGACACATGCCACATGCAGAACCTTGAAAATATGCTAAGTGAAAAAAGCAAGACGACATAATGTATGATTCCATTTACATGAAATGCCCAGAATAAGTAAATCCAGAGATAAAAAAATCAATTGGTGGTTGCCAAAGGCAGGCAGGTAGGGTGAGAAGGTAAGGGATGGGGAAGGGACTGCTACTAGGTACAAGTCTTTTTCTGGGGATGATGAAAACATACTAGAATTAGATAGTGGTGATGGTTGTAGAAATTTGCGAATATACTAAAAAAACCACTGAATCATACACCTAAAAAGAGCAAATTTCATGATAGTTCTCTCTCAAAGAAAAAAAGAATGATAAAGGAACAAAAAGCAGCACAAATGAAGAATAAAGCAAGCGTTCCTTTTTGACCCAACACTTTTTGCACACTTACTATATTCCAGACCTATGCTGGTTGCTAGGAACCCAAAGATGAGTAAAACAAAGTCACTACACTTTTCAGGATCATTCTCCTCAGCCTACAAATGTCGTATTTCTTAAAAATGGAGCAGCTTTGAAAATGCAAAAATAGCAAATATAAGCCATAGACAAGCCAAGAGAATGCAGATATTTATGTTATAAACTCTTACAAATTACCTAGATTTTTTTTTTTTTTTTTTTGGTTGGGGGGCTGGATTTGCTTCTAATATTAGTGTTTAAATAACACATGATTCCCCAGTGCTGATAATGTCATTTTAAAAATAATTATTAAACAGCTTTATTTCATTTATTTGAAATACTCTTCATAAAATAATATTTCAGATAAATCTTTGTCGTATCACTCTGAATGTATTCATTTCTCAGTGACTCCTGAACTCTTATTTTTGACATTCAAAAACCTCATAATACAAATATCCCAAAAGAAAATGCTTTTTGACACTTTATTACAATAACCATATGAAAATGTATTTCTCTATAATAAAAATAAGTAACAACAGAGTACTCTAAACTAAGAAATTGAATGTTCTGAGCCCTAATCCAGACTTTTATGAATCAGAAAAAATCTGATTTCCTGACATGAAAGCTGCACTTCCATAAAAGAACAGCTAACAAAAAATTTAAAAAATCAAATTTAGACAGAAAACTGTGTTAAATAAACAAAGCAAAAAAGGCATATTCAGCTTAATCCAAAACATTAGGTATTTCTGGTGTTTTTAATACATTATAAACTTCCCAAAAGGTAAAAAACTAAAATCTACATTATTATTACCTTATCTTTGGCCTCAGGCAGTGTGATTTCTCTAGGTTCTAAAAATGGTATTTCTCGAAAAGGTGGAACACATCTGACTATATCTGGTACATAGTGTGTATGAAACAATGGCGGCATTGAGTATCTTCTTTCACCTGATAAAGGCACTATGTGGTTAACTATAGTTGGCTCTTGGTGGGGTGAATGGAAACGTTGCCGTTTACCGTCAAGAGGAAGGTTTTTTTCATCGCTTAATCTCCTGAAAACAAGCAATATACCTTAGTGATTAAAGCTATAACTGTCTAATAACAAAGAGAAAACAATTAAAAATATATAAATAACAAACACCATTAACAACTCTTTTCAGCAAGGCCACATTATTAGTTCTCTATGAATCTTTAAATATTTATTGTAAGCACAAAAGATCCCTTAAAAAAATACCTTAGGAAAAATGAATAGTAACAATGCATATAAAAAAATTAATCTCCTACATTTGAACTACCCCAATGTTTACCTCACCAGTGAAAACTTTGTAGGAAAACTTCTATTCACAGATCACTAACAATAAAAACCCAAATTCTAACATAGGGAGAGTAAGATTAAGTGAACTGAGTGTTCTATATTTTAAAACGCTCTTTAAGGGGCACCTGGCTGTCAGTCAGTAAAGCGTAAAACTCTTGATCTCTAGGTTGTGAGTTCAAGCCCCATAATGGGTGTAGAGATTACTTAAAAATAAAATCTTAAAAAATATTACATATATATGTATATACATATATATATATATAAATTTAAAAGGTCTTTAAGTCCACCTATGTTCTGGCTCATCAGTTGGAAAGATCATATTAAAAAGTTATAAAGACAATGAACAACTAAAGAAATATGAAAACTAACTGTATTTCAGATAACAGTAAAGTCTTAATGTTAAATTTCTTGGGCATGACAAACGCATTTTGGTTATATAGGAGAATATCCTTGTTCTTAGGAGGAACACACTGATGTGCTTTGGGGTAGAATGAAGTGATGTCTACAGCTTTTTCATATGGTTCAGAAAAAAAGAAGGAGTAGAGAGAAAAAGAGGCAAAAAATAAATAAACAAATAAATAAATAAATAAATGTAGCACAACTTTAATGAATCTAGGAAAATAGCATACAGGTTTATTGTACTATTCTTCAAATTTTTCTGAAGGTATATAATTTTCAAAATCAAAAAGCAACAGGAAATAAAAAATAATTATTTGTTTAAAAAAATACTTCATTGATACATTAAGTTGTTCATACAGATAACACTTTAGGCTATGGGAAATGGTCTGGGTTCCCTTAAGCTCTAAAATTCCATGGGTCATAGCCACTTGAAGGTTTTTATTATAACACTCCTTTAGGATTACACCAATTCCTCACTCCTTGATCCACGAAATAAGTGGAACTCCTACTCAGGTAAAAATATACAGTGCTAACAACATAAGAGTATATTTAAGATCTTTTAACATAAAAGTGATTTAGCTTTATAGGCTGAATAGCTTCTATTGAGAATGCCAATTTTAGTTTTTAAAATATGTGTAACTATGAGCCAATGGAATTAACTTTTATTTGTGATTCAGAAGTTAGCTATCAGACAACTTCAAAAATATTAAAATCTGAATAAAGTCAATACTTTTAGGATCATTATATAGCTTTCCACAGTGCTTCCAAGCAGAGGATCTAGAGCCAGACCACCTGGGTTCAAATCCCAGTATGCTTCCACCTGAATAACTAGTTGCTTAGCCTCTGTATGCTTCATCTTTCTCAAAAGAAGAGAAGTAACATACCTCATAGAGTGTTGTGAAACTTAATCAAATTATTTGTAAAGTCCTAAGAACAATGCCAATTTAGTGACCAATTATTTCTTAGCTAGTGTTATTTTAAATTGGACATAAAGTTATGGAATAACTACACAGGCTTTAAACAGTAGTATCTTGCCAGTACTGCCAAATTTTATTTTAATAATCATCTCTAAAGTTCTATTACAATTACTTTGTGATACATCCATTTCTTTTAATTGGTTAAGATTAACTGACTCTGATTTCTCTATAGAAGGCTTTAAGTCATGTAGAAATTTTTACTAAAATAATAGTTATTATGGAACCTTACCTGTGTAAGACTGTGATAAATCAATCGTAAACTTTACTGTAAAGAAGGTATTATGGGCTGAACTGTGTACCCTCAAAATTCTTACAGTTAAGCCCTAATTCCCAGTACCTCAAAATGTAGTTTTGGACATTCGGCCTTTAAAAAAGTTACAGTGGTGTCATTAAAGTGGGCCCTAATCCAGTATGACTCGTGTCCTCAGACGAAGAGCAAATTAGGACACACAAAACACAGAGGAATGACCATGTAGGACACAGAGAAAGCAGCCATGTACAAACCAAGGAGGCAGGCCTCAACAGACACCAAACCTGCCCGGACCTTGATCTTTCAGACCTCTGGCCTCCAGAATTGTGAGAAAATAAATTTCTGTTGCTGTTGTGCTTTGTTATGGTAGCCCCAGCAAACTAATACAGAAAACTGCCTAATTTAGTTAATATTTCAATTCATAGTAGTATTCTGAAGAAATATAGCTTCATTCCATCTAAAATTTGCAGTGTTGGGAATAAATCAATAAAAACATCCCTAAAATTTTTTAAATATATAGTAGAAGTTTTAAAATTCTCTGATAGGACTGATCACACAGGTTCCAGAAAATAAAATTTAGGGTATAGTACCCATCCAATCTTAATGTAAGAAACACTGATCTACAGTTCTGAGAAATCCCAACTCTTCTTCTAAAATAATTAAGAAGTACTTACTTCCTTCCTCGAAATAACGGAGATGTCGAGGTCTGTATTGGACTGACATTTCCATACGTCAACTGCTGTAAAGACACAGCTCTTGACAAACTACCGAAAACACATAAAAAACAGTAGTAATAAACACTTTTACCTTAAAAACAAAAAAACAATTTCATAAAAACTAAATATTTCACTGATCAAAAGAAAGTAAGAAAATGACATTTTAACTTCAAATGTTTCATACAAAAAGGGTTTCTGTCAAGTAGAAAACAAAATTTATAAATGATACGGACCAAAATATCACTGTACTTACTCTGTATTCTGAAAGTTAAACTGTGCATCTATAAGCTGCTGGTGTGAATAAAGAGTTGGCGAGAGGGCAAAGAAGTTATGTTGTTGATGGTTTGGGGTGAAAGGCGGGCGACCCAAAATTGAGTTTGGGAACATGCTCTTGTTCACTAAAAGTGAACATGTATTCTTCTACCTAGAATAGTTTTAAAAGACAAATTATTATATCTTAAATATACTGAACTCTTTATTAACTAACATCTACTATTTAAAAGCAATTAGTTACCAAGTTATGAATTTCATTTGCAAAGTTATTTCAAAAGTTTAAACATCAATATGTCCCACTAAACATAACAAAAAACTTGGTAATAATGAATTTTATTTTTTTAACTTTTTTTTTTGCTAATGAATTTTATATCTAGATTAAGATAATTATTATTCAAATGATAGTAAAATATATGCAAGTTTCTAATTTCTTCAAAATTTGCCCTAATATCAACAGATCTTTCAGAAATAAAGTTATCACCACCTACTCTGATAATTAAAAAAACACCCAATACAGACATTTAATGAAGCCATACAACTCTTGTGTTTATTTATACCCAATCTAATTTATTCAAAGGTATAAGCCATAATAAGATAAGCTGATTCCTAAGATACAGATCTTACAGATCTTCTTAGAGATCTCCTCAAAAAAGGGAAGGAATCTGTACTGCCTAATAACTCTTAAATTCCGAGATTCCCTTCAAAGTCTAAATAACTTATATAAAGGACATCTAGTAAGAGAGAGCTTGTTCCACAGCAATGGGAAAAATTTATATATAATAGTCCCCCCTTATCCATGACTTCATTTTCTGTGGTTTCAGTTATCTGCGGTCAACTGCAGCCCAGAAGCAAATGATCCTCCTTTGACATAACCTCAGGTCAATAGCAGCCTAACGCTATGTCACAATACACACATCATTCACCTCACTTCATCTCATCACATAGGCATTTTATCAACTATAGCATCATCACAAGAAGGGTGAATACAGTATTAGATATTCTGAGAGACAACATTCATAAAACTATCACAGTAGATTATTATAATTGTTCCATTTTCTTATTAGTTGTTGTTGTGCTGAGTTTATAAATTAAACTTTATTATAGGTATGTGTGTAGAGGATAAAACCATAGTATATATAGGGGTCAGCAGTACCCAGTTTTAGGCATCCCCTAGGGATTTTGGACTATCTCCACTGTGGATGGGGAGGAGGGGGCCTACTGTACAAAGCAATCAGAATCATTCAGTGACCAGGTAAGAGACTAGATATTTATACTTTGCAATGACTCATCCCTAAAGGCTGGAAACTTACAAAGAATAGGTTCAGGTAACAAACTGAAAGCAAATATTAAGAAAAATCAACAAAGTGAAAATAGGATTCCCAGCCCACCTCCCAACACAGGCAACAAGAAAACTCATCTATGGAGTAACTGAGAAAGAAACTATATAATATGGTAACCAGAGAGCCTATAATATAGTAACAGTTTTCCAAGGAAAAGTTAAGCCTGCTGGGAAGCTACAGTGAAGCCTACTACTGAACTGTCCACCCATATACAAAGAGCTTGCAATCAGATTTCCAGTACCTCTCACTTAAAATAAACATCCACAGATCACCATTAGAAAAAAAAAGATCAAGGAATAAACAAAAACAATGCCAAGAACAAGTTAAAACTAAAAAAAAAAAAAAAAAAAAAAATTAAAAAACACTCCATACATAAAACAAGAATATGCTGTTTTCAGGACACCCGGGTGGCTCAGTCAGTTGAGCAACCACCTCTTGATTTCAGCTCAGGTTGTGAGATCAAGCCCTGCATCTGCCTCCTGTCCTCAGCACACCTCCTGTCCTCAGCACAGTCTGCTTCCCTCCCTCTCTGCCCAGGGGGAACCTGGCAGGGGAGCAGGGGATCCCCTGCTCACACATTCTCTCTCTCTCTCTCTCTCTCTCTCTCTCTCCAATAAGTAAATAAATCTTTAAAAGAAGAAGAAGAAGAAGAAGAAGAAGAAGAATCTCAGCTGGTCCACCCATGAACCCCAGCACCAACCCTATTCCCCACACACAGTCCCATTCCCACTCCAACAAGATGAAAGAAGCTATCACGAACCAGAAGAAACTCACCAAAGGCAAGTACTAGTGTGCATTAGTGGGAAAGGAATTGCTCACGGAAAGAAGATGGTTCATAGAACAGCTACAGCTTAAAAAGTTAGAGGTAAACAATATCTCTGGTATAGAAGAAGTGAGTATGTTCACAAACCAAGGAACAGTGATCCGCTTTAACAACCCCGAAGTTCAGGAATTGCTAGCAGCAAACACTTTCCATTAAAGGCCACGCTGAGACAAAGCAGCTGACAGAAATCCTACCCAGAGTCTTAAACCAACTCAGTGCAGACAGTATGACCGTTCAAGGAGACTGGCTGAAGCTCAGCCCAAACAATCTGTGGATGGAAAAGCCCCACTTGCTATTGAAGAGGAGGAGGAGGATGAAGTTCCAGATCTTACGGAGAACTCAGAAGAAGCTTCCAAGAATGAAGCAAACTAAACTGAGTCAACTTCTGAAGAAGATAAAACTTGAAGAAGTTACTGGGAGCTGCTATTTTAAAGTATGACTGGTTTTTAAAATTCTGCTCATGGATCCAACAAAATCTAGATCTCTAATATTTTTGTGCCCAAACCCCTTGGATACTGCAGCTCTTTTCAGTTTTTGTTTATACACAATTCATTCATTGCAGCTAATTAAGCTGAAAAAGCGTGGGAAGAAAGTTGGAAACAAGGTTAATAAAGTTCTTTGCCTAAGGGGAAACAAAAAAAAGACTATACTATTTAAAAATCAAAAAAGTCTCTTGGAAATCACAAAATTGAAAGCAGAACTATTGAGTAAAAAGTTAAAAGATAACATTGAGGAAATCTCTTAGAACAAAAAGGAAAAACAGATGAGGGTAGAAAGGAGGCAGGACAGTAAGAGGAAAAATATAAGAGAATCAAATTATATGGTCAAACATCAAACATAACAGAAATTCCTGTAGAAGACAGAAAACACAGAGAAGGAAATTATCAAATAAATAAAACAAGAAAATGTCCAGGACTGAAGAAAACCAATCCTGAGAATTAAAGAACCTAATGAATACAAAGTACATTAAAAAATAAATATGCATCAAAGTATGGTGAATTTCAGAATATCAGGAAAAAGAAGCTTATGAAATATTACAAAAGAGGAAAATGTTATAAAAGTTCAAAATGTCTTTAAACTCCCTAACAGCAACAGAGGAAACAATAAGACAATGAAGTCAGTGCCTTCAAGCCTCTGAAGAAAATGTTCTCAAGAAGTAATTCCATACCCAGCTATAATAACAAGGCAAGGGAGAACAAAAACATGTTCAGACATGCAAGGTATCAAAAAACAAAACAAAACCTGGGATCTAGGAAAAGGGAGATCTGCTCTAGGGCAGAGACAAAGCAAATTCCCTCCGATGATGGTGAAGGGAAGCTATCAGTTTGAATTAGAGCCAAGAAGAAAAAGGGTTTCAAGAAGATAGCCAAGAAGAAAAAAACTTAAAACTTTACTGACAGATTATCTGATGTATCTGACCACAGAAAGGAATTCTGCTAACAGAGAAGAAATAATCATAGAAACAGAAAAGTAGCAAGTTGAAAAGAAATTAATAAACAACAAAAAACCCCAAAAATCATATAAAAAAGAAAATATAATCATGACCTATGTGGTTCTCACAATAACACAAACATTAAAAATACTAATTTAGACAAAAACTGTAATAAAATTATTGTATATCATTTATTACATATTAAAGGATTACATGTATGTTATATAGTTACATGTTCATATACATTATAATTTAATGATAAGAGAGGGTACATAAAGGTGCTAAATCCTCATTTTCAGCAGATGTCAAATTTAAAAGCAAGCTATAGAAGTTTTTTAAGCATTTTTTTTTTTTAGAAGAACAGAGGAAAATAACACTTAAGTAGCTAAAAGAAATGTAGCTGCCTTTGGGTATTGAGACCAGATGGCTGGAAAAGCTGGAGCAAGAGAAAATAGGAGAGTAAAAGACAAAGAGCCGGAGAGAAACTAATAAATCACTCATACAAAATTTTTTTTTCAATTTTGTGAAATTTAAATACCCAATACTGGCAGATACACAGAAAATGAGAACACAGATAATGAGATTCACCAGTCCAGGCTTCATTGTGAACAAGAGTCTTGGGCCACCATCAGATCTCATCCCAAGTGCCCAACTCCCTAATTTGTACAAGAGACAAGGTGTTACCTCCAGAAAACAAAAATTTATCAACTCTCTTCAACAGGTCTGTACCTCTTACCAGAGGAGATTTTTCGAAAACAATCAATCCTAGCATAGGTGCTAAATTGTACTCACTGATTTTCACTGCTCAGAGGAAATGGAAATTATCTTGAACCAAGAAGGATTCCAGACAATCCTTTATTAATAAAGTACACTCAATCACAGAAAGCAAGATTTAAGACAAATAACTAAAGACTTGCTCTATCATTTTCCCCGGAATCATGCTCTTTCCTTTTTGGCTTTCTTTATTCTGTTTCCCTGACCCAAACTCCCATAAACATAATTCCTATCCTAAGATTCATGAGAAAATGACATTAAATATAACTTATTATATTTAATTCAAATTCATTATATTTAAAATTCATTATATTTAGTTCAAAATTCAAATAATGAATTTTTCTTGGTATTTCATTTCGTTGGAATACAGATACTATAGATTTGCTCGAACAAGGGAAGGAATTTATATTCAGAAAAGCTAAAATTAAAATGTTCTATTTTCAGATTTATTTAAATCAGTTCATAGTTAAAATTTGACACACTCTGTTTACATCTATGAATTATATGCTTGTGTTTTTCCTCTGGACCCGCATCAAGTCCCATATACATGCATTCAGACTTGAAGATCCCAAATGACATGATAGCCAGACTTCAACTTATTTCTATCCCATGATATGTTAAGATCCAAATTGGGAATTAAGTCAAAAGGTGTCTCGTGGCCCAGTAGCACTCAACAAAGCTAATGACCAAATTATCCAAGGCTTAAGAGCGTACAATGATTACTTAGCCAAAAGTTTACCTTAGGGCAGATATCCTGTTCAGCCTATCCCAAATTCCCAGATAAGCATCAAAACTTTTACAGTCCCTCCACAACAAAATACCTGTCAGGTTCTCCTCATTATGAATCTTGGCCCTCAAGTCTAGCTCATAACTAGGCCAGCCCTCACAGTAGGATCATTCCTATGGGAATTAACCAATGGCATTCAATGCCCCATCTGCATAACCATGATAAAGTAAAACAAAGGTCTATGAATTTCAGTTCCTCTTTCTAATATTTTTTTTCTTGTGATTTTGGTGAAGAATAATCTAAAATAATCCAAAAATAATAATCTATCATAAACAATACAAGGGATCATCTTTTAAACAGAATGGACTTTTAGAGTATAAAATCCAGCAAACCTATTACCACTGTAGCATTAAGGAGACCTCCACAAAATTTTAAATCTTTTTCTTTATATTCTGAATGAAAGGCTTCTTCACTAAGTCTACTTGATGATCTACATAAAACACTACTCCACATTAGCTGTGGTAGCAAGTATAAGAAATTCCATGATAAATAAATAAAATCCAGATATTGGAGGTATCCCGTTTTTCTTAGCTTAAAAGTTATCAGTTTCTCAATACATACATGACTATAAAATAGGATAATCTACAAACTTTTGGTGTGTTTTAAAACCATTGCATTGGTTCTTGTCTTAAGGAAAAAATCTTAAAGTTGCTTCTTGACTAAGGTTGACACAATGGGATATTTACACAGGTTTATTTGTAAATAATCATACATGAGAAACAAGGCCGTTTAAGAGTAGTTTACCAAGTAATTCCTACTGATACGGTATTTGCTCCTGTAACGCACGACCTGGAATTTCTGTCCTAAACTTGATCTCTCCTCCAATCAATTAGAGAACTTTCTAGGTTATATAATTCCTTCATCAGAATTTCCTAGAAAGCAGAATCTCCCTAGGATAAAAGCCAAAAGCCAGACTGTGGGAACTAAATCAAGTTATCTGTCCACTTTGTCCAAATGCCTTTGATATCCTAAACTCACTTTTCTCCACAGACCAAAAAGCCCAATTCCTAAATCCTGCTCACCCACTGTCAAAACTACCTGAAGGTTTTGAAAAGGACATTCCTTTTTATTAAGAATTAGATTCCATCCAAGAGTTAAAAAATAATGTTGTCATGTAGTTTGAAATGGACGTTTCCTAAATGATTGATAAATGGCCTGTTTCACATAAAGCCCCATATCATGGAGCATTTCCAGATTAGACATAATTGGGGCTAACACCAACAAAATCATATTACCATCACTGGCTAGCTACTATGAGCCTTTTGGCTGTCCACGTTAAAAATCTGTACTAATAAACCATACAAGGCAATATATACAAAAATAGCATGTTACGGATCAGACAAACACAGATCTAGTGTTCAGTTATGATCTTTCCTCACAAAATCACATACCACGTATTTGTTAACAAGTTTCGATTTAGCTTGAGTTTTACAGTTTCAGTTTCTTTCTTTTTTGCTCACCCTACTGATATCCGCTATCTAAAGAACTACTGCTGTGTTAAACAAAGAGCTAAAAGAGAGAAAACAAGACAGGGTATTTGAATAATCCAGATACTGAGACACAAACACCATGGTGTTCTGGCCTAGAGAGATGAAGAGTCTAACCACAGAGGCTTAACGGGAAGAGTACAATCTGATAGACTTCAGACTGGGACAGACTGTACACTTTCCTGTAAAATGAAGAACTGAGGCCCATTTAATTAAAGTCTTAAATTCTGAAATATTAATCCAGATATTTACCTTAGTTTTTCACCACCCTTTGAAACACCATGCAGAGGTCCCAAGACAGTCTTTCTCTTATGGTCCTAGACTGAGAACGGGGCGCGAGGAAGGGAAACGAGTGGAAAAAGTAAGCGGTCCTAAGATTCTTCAAAAAGTGCAACAGCTTGAGGGACGCCCATATGTCGGGGACGTCTAAGAAATAATGCCGGAACTTCCCACGCAAACATAAAAGTGCGGTTTCAGGAAAAGTTCCCCGAGCCCCGCCCCCCCCGACCTGGGCCTAAGGGTTGCGTCCTTTTCCGAAACCCACTAACTCACAGGTGTCCTTGGGGAAGTCTAAGCAGGGCCAACCGGCACTGCCCGCCCAGAAGCTCCAAGGCCGGAGCAGCGAGGGTCTGGCGCGCACGGTAGTAGCTTTCGCCCCAGCCAAAAGCAGGTAGCGGCCTGCGGAAGGGCTAGGCCTGGCTCCGGATCCGGATTGCAATCTAAACCCCAGGCGCGGCGGCCGGGGAGGAGCAACAGAAGAAAAGACAGGGCTAGCAAGCGTGTGGGAGGTTCGAGGCGGTAGCAAGAAGAGGAAGACCAAAAAGTCGCCGAAAAAAAAAAGGCGTAGAAAGCCCGGTCAGGAACACCCGGAAGACCGCCACGACCCCGGATGGGAACCGCGAGCAGGGAGCTAGAGGTCACACTTCCGGCATCCGCCCCCACTTCCAGCGAGCGCTTTGCTTGAGTGCGCAGACGCACGACTGTTGCAGTCCGGGTATGGCCGGAGGCGGACACTTAACGACAGTGAGCGCGAGTGGTGAAAGGGAGAGGACAACCCTGAGACCTGGAACTGTAGGAGTTCGGCTGAGGCGCGGTCGCGGAAGGCTCCTTCGGGCCACCTACCGGAGCTGACGCCCAGTAGCTCTTGTTCTGATACGCACATTTTACTGCTCCTTCTTGTCTCAGCCGGTTGAGTCCTCCCCCCGAGAAGCTTTTCCTGACCCTTTTCCCTCACTCCTCAGCACCAAATCTGTAATAAGCTTTGTTTTTTACCCTTCCAGGGAAGTGAAATTTGCTTGGAGTTGAAAATGCCTTGTCTCTGAAGTCTGGACTTAGTCCTCCGCTTTTAATAATATATAGCATTTCCGAATTCAATAAATATTTAAATCTTGTTCTGGAGTGAGCTTTTAACGGTTGTGAAAGTATCTAAGTTGTTGGGATTTGTTAATGTCAATCTTTTAACAGTATTAGTTTCCTTTTAATACCTACAGAAGAATTTCTCATTTCTGAAATTGGTAGTTTGTGTCATCTTTATTTTTTCCTGATCGTTCTGGCGAGAGGCTTATCAACTTTACGGATCTTAAGTCCCAAAGCATTCTTGTTTTCATAGGTTTTCTTTGTTTTTGTTTCCTATTTCACTGATTTCTGCTCTTAGGTTTATTTCCTTCCTTTTTTTCTTAACTTTTCAAGTTTTTTTTTTCATTATTTGCTAGTTTTTTAACTTAGAAACCGAGATCACTGATTAGAGATGTTTCTTTTGTAATACAGACATTTGGTGGGATGTGTCCCTCAGAATATTGCTTTAACTACTTTTCACACATTTCAGTATGTTTTCATTTTTCTTCATTTCAAAATGATTTCTTAGATTTCCCCATAGATTTTTTTTTTTGACCCGTGGGTTATTAGTGTGTTATGTAGTCTACAAAAATTGAATTTTCCAGACATCTTCCTGTCGCTGATTTCCACTTTAATTCCATTATAATCAGATAATATACTTTGCATAATTTGAATCATTTTCAATTTATTGAGACTTATTCTGTGACCCAGAATATGGTCTGTCTTGATAAATATATGCATTTAAGATGAATGTGTATTCTACAGTTGTTGCATGAAATGTTCTACAAACGTCACTCACATCAAGTTTGTTGATATTTTTGTTCAGATCTTCTAAATCCTGGGGGATATTCTGTCTTCTTATCCTATTAAGTATTAAGAGAGGAGTACTGAATTAACTATAATTATGGTTTCTTCTAATTCTGCTTGTTCTATCAGTTTTGCTTCATGTATTTTGAACTCTGCTATTAGTTGCATAAACTTTTTGCATTTATAATTGTTGTTATTTAGATGAATTTGTCCAGGGTGAAATTCACTATGTAAAGTATTTTATCATTATGAAATGATCCATTTTATAAATAATCCACTTCATAAAACCTCTTTTCTCCTGGTAATATTTTTTGCTCTAAAGTGTACTTTGAAAAAAATAAAAAATAAAGTGTACTTTGTTTGATGGCAGTATAGCCACTCAGTTTTCTTTTTTGTAATGTTGACAAGATATATATATATTTTTAAAGATTCTTTGAGAGACAGAGTGCCCTCTCCCGTGCATGGGAGCAGGGCGAGGGCCAGAGGAAGAGGGAGAGAATCCCAAGCCAACTTCACAATGAGGATGGAGCCAAGGGGGGTTGGGAGGACTGGATCTTATGACCCTGAGATCATGACAGTCAGAACCAGAGTCACACACTAAATTAACTGAGTCATCCAGGTGCCCCACGTGTTTGTGTCTTCTTAAATTTATCTCAACATATTTAATATTTTCAATGTACAATTTGAATATCTTTTATCAAACTTAACCTGATCTATTTCATATTTTTGGTGGTATTTTAAATTTCAATTTCAGACTATACATTTTTTTAATGGAAGACAAATACAATTGACTTCCGTATATTGATTTGTGTATCCTGTAGTCTTGATGATGGTAGTGATTTGGGCTCTAAGGGGAGTCTGCTTGAGGAGTCTCTCCCTCTGCCCCTCCCCCCACTCGCAAATGTGGAAGCACTCTCTAAAATAAATAAATAAATAAATCGTTTTTAAAAAGAAGACACGGGCACCTGGGTGCTCAGATGGTTAAGCATCTGCCTTCAGCTCAGGTCATGATCCCAGTGTCTTGGGATTGAGCCCCGCATTGGGCTCCCTGCTCAGTGGGGAGCTTGCTTCTCCCCCTCCCTCTGCCAACCGCCCCCCCGCCCCGTCTGTGCTCTCTCTTGCTTTCTGTCAAATAAATAAATAGAATCTTCTAAAATAAAATAAATAAATAAAAATTTTAAAAGAAGGCACAAATAGAAAATAGGCCACGTTCATAGTTCAGAAAACTCAAAACTACAAAAATGTCAATTCTCCCCCAAATTAATCTATTTCAACACAATCCCAATCAAAATCCCAGCAGACTTCTTTTTTTAGTAATTGACAAAAGGATTCTAAAATTTATGTGGAGATGCAAAGGACCTAGAACAACCGAAACAACTTTGAGAGTGAAGAACAGCCTTGGAGAACTTAACACTACCTCATTTCAGTATTTGCTATAAAGCCACATTAAGCCAGGTAGTGTAGTATTGGTGTAAAGAGAGAATAAAGGATTGACAAAGCTGAATAGAGAGTTTTTTAAAAGCGCCAAAGTTGTTTATTTCAACAAAGGACAAAGACAATTCAGTGGAGAAAAGAAAGATTTTTCACTAATAATGCTGAAACATTTGGTTATTCAAAGGCATAAATGAATGAATGAATGAATAAAATATATGTGAAAATACAAAATGGGTCATAGATCTAAACATAAAACTTCTAGAAGAAAACAAACTATCTGTGACCTTAAGTTAGATCAAAATTTACCCTAAAAGACAAAAAGTAATCAATTGTAGTTAATCAAAATTAAGTATTTCTTTTCAGGTCACTAAGAAAATGAAAAGACAGCCAAAAACTGAAGAAAGTATTTGCAAATCACAGATCTAATAAAGAACTTATACCCAGAAAGTATTACTTTTTCTATCTCTCATATCTCAAAACACACACACACACACACACACACACACACACACACACACACACAAACTCTCATACCTCAATAAGAAGAAATTAAGCAACCCAGTAGAAAAATGGGCATAAAGTTTGAATAGACACTTCACCAAAGAAGTCAGATGAATGGAAAATAAGCACATGAAAAGATACTCAACATTATGAGTCATTAGAGAAAATACAAATTAAAACCACAATGAAATATCACTACCTACCTACTTAATGGTAAAATTAAAAAGACTAACCATACCAGCTGTTGTTGAGAATGTGGAGTGATTGGAATTCTCATAACCATGGGATGCATGGGTGGCTCAGTCAGTTAAGCATCTGCCTTTGGGGTCATGATCCCAGAGTCCTGGGATCGACTTCCACATCAGGCTTCTTGCTCAGCAGGGATCCTGCTTCTTCCTCTGCCTGCCACTCCCCGTGCTTGTGCACAGGTGCATTCTCTCACTCTGGCAAATAAAATCTTCAAAAAATAATAATTTTAAAAAAGGAACTCTCATAACCACTGATGGGAACGTGAAATGGTACAACCTCTTTGGAAAATGCTTTGGCAATTTCTTAAATAGTTAAACATATATTTACATGTGACCCAGACATTACGCTCCTAGGTATTTATCCAAAAGAAATGTAAGCCATAGGTGCTCCAGGGTGGCTCAGCTGGTGAAGCATTCAGCTCAGGTCATGATCCCAGGATCATAGAGCCCCACATCTGGGCTCCCTGCTCAGTGGGGAGCCTGCTTCTCCCCGCCCTCTGTCTGCCGCTCCCCTTGCTTGTGCTCTCTCTCTCCCTCTCTTTGTCAAGTGAATAGCTGAAAATCTTTAAAAAAAAAAAAAAAGAAAGCATGTTTTCCCAAAGATTTGTATACCAGTGTCGGTAGCAATTGTGTTCATAATAGGCAAAACCTGGAAACAACACAAATGTCTGTCAACAAGTAAATGAATAAACAATTCATGATATATCCATACAATGGAATATTACTCAGGATAAAAAGAAATTATTAATACTACACAACATGGATTAATTTCAAAATAATTAACAATCAGTGACAGAAATTGGGCAAAAAATAGTACATACTATATTGTTGCATTTATATGAAATTCTAGAACATGAAAACTAAACTTTAGGGAGAAAAAAGTCAGTGGTAATCTGGAAAATGAAAGTTGGGACTAAGAACTGAGAAGGGCCCAAGGGAGAGATTGCAAAGGAATAGGAGGAAACTGTTGGGAGCTATACTCATGTTAATTATCTTGATTGTTGTAATAGTTTCATGTGTGTATTCATGTGTAAAAAATGCGTGGCTTATCATGAGTCAATTAAACCTCAGATAAGCTATTAATTTATTTTAAAACAAAAATCTATTGGTACATATTGTACTTTGAGTGAATCTTTTAAAATATGCACAATTTTAACATCCCACAGTGGTCACTGGAAATACTTGTTCACTGATTTATGCAAATCTTCCAAATGTGAACATACTTCATCCTATGCTATCAAAATACCACCTTTTTTACTATCCCTTCCAAGCTCATCAGAAGAATCTAAGTATTTGGAAGCTGTCAAGATGACAGTGATGACGCAACTTTTACAATTTACTTTCTTGAAAGCTAAATTATATCAATGACAACAAACATTATCATTTGTTTTCCCTGAACTGACGGTTCTACTTCATTTATTTTTGAGGAAATATTTGTCAAATACCCAAGTCTAAATAACCAGTTTGGCTGTCAAGAGATATTTTAATAAAAATGGTGTTCCATCAGAATAGAGAGCACAGAAATGGACCCTCAACTCCATGGTCAGCTAATCCATGACAAAGCAGGAAAGAATGTCCAATGGGAAAAAGTTTCTTCAACAAATGGTGTTGGGAACATTGGACAGCCACATACAGAAGAGTGAAACTGGACCATTTCCTTACACCACACACAAAAATAGACTCAAAATGGATGAAAGACCTCAAAGTGAGACAGGAATCCATCAAAATCCCTTAGGAGAACACAGGCAGCAACCTCTTCGACCTCAGCCATAGCAACTTCTTCCTAGAAACATTGCCAAAGGCAAGGGACACGAGGGAAAAATGAACTACTAGGACTTCATCAAGATAAAAAGCTTTTGCACAGCAAAGGAAAACAGTTAACAAAACCAAAAGACAACTGACAATGGGAGAAGATATTTGCAAATGACATATCAGATAAAGGGCTAGGATCCAAAATCTATAAAGAACTTATCAAACTCAACACCCAAAAAGCAAAGAATCCAATCAAGAAATGGGCAGAAGACATGAAGAGACATTTCTGCAAAGAAGACATCCAAATGGCCAACAGACACAAGAAAAAGTGTTCAACATCACTCGGCATCAGGGAAATACAAATCAAGAAGAAACCACCTCACACCAGTCAGAAGGGCTAAAATTAACAAGTCAGGAAAAGACAGATGTTGGCGAGGATGTGGAGAAAGGGGAACCCTCCTACACTCTTGGTGGGAATGCAAGCTCATACAGCCACTCTGGAAAACAGCATGGAGGTTCCTCGAAAAGTTGAAAATAGAGCTACCCTATGACTCAGCAATCGCACTACTGGGTATTTACCCAAAGATACAAATGTAGTGATCCGAAGGGGCATGTGCACCCAAATGTTTATAGCAGCAATGTCCACAATAGCCAAACTATGGAAAGAACCTAGATGTCCATCAACAGATGAATGGATAAAGAAGAGGTGGTGTGTACACACACACACACACACACACACACACACACACCCTGGAATATGACATAGCCATCAAAACATGAAATCTTGGGATGCCTGTGTGCCTCAGTTGGTTAAGCAACTGCCTTCAGCTCAGGTCAAGATCCTAGAGTGCTAGGATCGAATCCCACATTGGGCTCCCAGCTCAGCAGGGAGTCTGCTTCTCCCTCTGACTCCCCTCTCATGCTCTCTCATTCTCTTTCTCTCAAATAAATAAATAAAATATTTTAAAAAAATGAAATCTTGCCATTTTCAATGACGTGGATGGAACTAGAGGCTATTATGCTAAGCAAAGCAAGTCAGTCAGAAAAAGACAATTATCATGTGATCTCACTGATATGAGGAATTTGAGAAACAAGACAGAGGATCATAGGGGAAGGGAGGGGAAAATGAAACAAGATGAAACCAGAGAGGGAGACAAACCAAAAGAGACTGTTAATCTCAGGAAACAAACTGAGGGTTGCTGGAGTGGAAGAGGGTGGGAGGGGTGGGGTGGTTGGGTGATGGACATTCGAGAGGATATGTGCTATAGTGAGTGCTGTGAATTGTGTAAGACTGATGAATCACAGACCTGTACCCCTGATACAAATAATACTTTATATGTTAATTTTTTAAAAAGGTGTTCCCTAATATTTAAAGAAGTTAGTTCAGCTTGCAACTCAATCCCACAAAGTGCTTCTCCTCAAAACAGTTATAGTTCTTTAGTATGTAGCAAAAGTAACTTATGAATACTTATTTTAAAACAGAATATTATTAAATATGTGAATTCAAGGGTGAATAGTTATTAGAATTAATCATTTTTACTGCTTCATTAACATTCTTAAGTAAAATTTTAAGTTTCTTTAAACAGCAAGAAAATAACAGTGAAGAATATAAGGACTACTGATTTGTACCAATGGTGCCAATGGTGTTCAACTGAAGGTGATTTTGCCCCAGAACTAGAGGATTCTAGCACTCCAAGATCTTGACCTGAGCTAAAGGCAGTTGCTTAACCAACTGAGGCACACAGGCATCCCAAGATTTCATTTTTTGATGGCTGTGTAATATTCCAGAACTAGAGGCTATTACGCTAAGCAAAACAAGTCAGTGAGAAAAAGACAATTCCAGTTGCCTCACAACTCAGGACTGGGGATGGTTGCTACAGCTATCTCAGGACTAGAACCGAGGGGTGGGGCTAACCATTCTGATAATTGGTGCATAGGACAACCCTTTGAAAGTATTATCCAGCCCAATATTCCACTGTGTGGATATACCACATTTTTTTAATCCATTCATCAGATGATGGACATTTGAGGTTTTGGCTATCATGAATAATGTTACTATAAACATTCATGATAAGTTTCTATTTAAACATATGTCTTGGGCACCTGGGTGGCTCAGTTAGTTAAGCGTCTACCTTCAGCTCAGGTCATGATCCCAGGGCCCAGGGATTGAGATGCGGATCTCCCCCAGGGATGAGCAGGGAGCCTGCTTCTCCCTCTCTCACTCCCCCTGGTTGTGTTCCCTCTCCCGATGTGTCTTTCTCTGTCAAATAACTAAATAAAATTTTTAAAAATAAATAAACATATGTCTTCAATTATCTTAGGTGTATACTTAGAAGTGAAACTGCTAGGTCTTATGTTAATGCTGTGTTTAATTTTTTGAGGAACTGCCAACTCTTTTGCAAAGTGACTTCACCATTTACATCCCCATCAGCAGTGTATGAATATTCCAATTTTTCCACATACTTGCTAACATTTGTTATCGCCTGTCTGTTTTATTATAGCCATCTTAGTGGGTGTAAAGTAGTATTTTGTGGTCTACAGTGATTTGCTTTTGAACTATCAAAGCGAAGGTTAAAACAATGACAAGGTAAATAACTTCTTACTGTTATGAAAATAATTTTGACCTCATGGGTCCTAAAACTGTATATGGCTCACATTTTGAAAATGGCTGGAGCAGGGTATGGCAGAAGTCCTAGTAAGAATTGATAGTAGAGATTTATCGTGAGCTTGCTCTCTGCCAGGCACCTTGTTAAGCACTTAACAAAAATTATCTCTTGTACTCTGATAATAATAATCAGATAATAATTTTCTAAGATTACTACTTTCATTATCTTCACTGTACAAGTGGAAAAACGAAGTCTCAGCGAAATCAAGCAACTTGTTCAATGTCCCACAAATAATGCCAAAGATAAACTTTGAATCTATAGGTAGCCTCACTCCAGTAGCCTATACCTCCTCCTCCCAGGCCCCTCCTCCACTCAGCCCCCAGCTTGAGGAAGGAGTCAGGGAAGAAGTGTAAGACTAAGGGACTCAGGAGATTTTGATGATGTGGTTTTGTAATTGTTAATTTTATATTTGCATGGGATGGGCATCTTGAACTCCTCCATGAGATGGAGTCTACTACAACGTCTAGCTTCCTTCATCTTTGTATTATTAACTTACATCCCCCTTCTTAGCTTTCCAACATTTTCAGCTATATCTGAAGAAAATTTTGCTTTCTAGAAAGGAGATGGGGTGAGGAAATAAGTCATTTAGAGAAAAGCTGGCAATCACCCATCTATACAGATAGCTCTTTAAGCCCAGAAGAGAGATTCTTTACATTCTACCCACTAAAGAAATGGAAAGAATTTACAACTAGATGCCGGAAGCTCTACTTTCCTTATGCATGAGTATACTTTAGTACATTCAAAAGTCCATCTTCAGGGCGCCTGGGTGGCTCAGTGGGTTAAGCCGCTGCCTTCGGCTCAGGTCATGATCTCAGGGTCCTGGGATCGAGTCCCGCATCGGGCTCTCTGCTTGGCAGGGAGCCTGCTTCCCTCTCTCTCTCTCTCTCTCTGCCTGCCTCTCCGTCTACTTGTGATCTCTCTGTCAAATAAATAAATAAAATCTTAAAAAAAAAAAAGTCCATCTTCAAAGCTTCACGACTTATGATTATACTTTGACATATGTTAAAAGTAAAGGTGCAACCTCTCCCCAAGACAAAATGAAATAAAGATGCTCCAGAGAAAATAACATCAAGCTGAGATCTGCAATTTATATTGCAGTGTGAGACTGCAGTGCTTTGATTCGGATGTGGTAATGGGCAGAGCAGAATCCAGTGGATAAAAATAATGACTACTATTGTACTTTGTACCTATTATCTGCCATTTCACCCGGTGCATCTTGGGGAAGCAAAGGTAAACAAGAGCGTCTCAGTCCCTACCCTCATGTAACTGACAGTCCAGAAAGAATAACCTCCACAGATTTAGAGAACAAAAATTTGATTTTTATGGTGGTAACAGAGAAAAGGAAAATACATGTTTCTGTAACAGCAAACGACTGGGGGATCCTACCTATTATGGAGGTGTGAGGGCTATGGACATGCACTACTGAGATCTCCTGTGTAAGGAGCATAGTTGACTGACAACCCCAGCTGCAGCCTCTCTAGATCCACCACATTCCAAGTGAGGCTCCGCCTCTCCCGAACCTCAGCCAGCCAATGACTGAGCACAGAGGTACCAGTGCCAGCCCATTCCTGCCTGACACGGGACTTCTCTAATGGGCACTTTTGGCTTGGGAACTCCCCAGTGGCCTAGCCAAAATTTTCCTAGACAGTACTGCAGTTTTTTTCTACCCAAGTCTCCTTCTTTCTTCCTCTCCTTCAAGAGACATCAGACTTGCGTTGGAGTCTGAGTCTTTGCCTGTTTACTCTTGCTTCCTCCCCTTTATCTTCCACAGGAATCTCCTCTAATAAATCTCCTGCGTGTCTAATCCTGTCCTGGCATTAGCTTCTTGGAGGACCTGAACTAGCACAGAAATTTTCTGGGAGAAAGTGCCATTTAAGCTGAGACCTAATGGAAGAGAATTTAGATAAAAATTCGAGGGAAGAAAAAGAACAATCCTGAGTTAGGAGCTTGAGCAGTGCCTGGCACATTTTTAGTGCTCAATAAGTATTGCTTGACTAAATGGAATGCAAAGTGCTTTGTGTAGGGCATGTAATTATTCCTCATAAACAATTTTACAAAAGGAGTTCTATTATTATCTCTATTTTACAAATGACAGAACTGGGGATTCAAGTTATAAAGTAACTTGTCCAAGGTCAGGCAAAAGTTGAAAGTACAGCTGGGATACAAACAGGTTTGTTTGTTTCCAAGCCATTACTTTTAACTGCTTAACCACCAGGTTACACTGGCTCCCTTCAGAAGAATTGAAAATGGACTCTGAAAAGAAAATGCCGGCTATATAATTTCTTTTTCATTCATAATACATTCAAAGGCCACTACCTCTCCTAAAAACAGAGCAGAGACATCCTGAATTACCCTGGTGATGGGTATGAAAGTCATGCGGTAACTGGATAAAATTTTATTAATGGAGACTATGTTATAAACAGGGTTCTATAAATTAGAGAAATAAAATATTGAACGAAATTCCAGAAAGTTCCTCTTCATTAGGTAATGTTACATAGAGATACAGAGATGTCTTTCTAATTAGGAAGCAGTGACTGAAACCACAGGTATAGTATAGAGTTAGATGATTATTATAGTATTAAAACTCTTCAAACTTACCAACTTCCTGATACCCAATGTGATTCTTTACAGGTCATGAGTATACTTTGTGCATTACTTTGTGCATATACAAAGTGCATTTTTCTGTTTACAATTTGAGAATATAAACTGGCTACTGAGATGAACTGTCAAGGTACAATCCTCCATAATTCTATCTTTAATGAATTTATTGTAGAGCAATCTCAGTGAATGGTTAGAGAGTATCAAAACTAAAACAACGCTTAGCAATTATTCCTCTTCCCTGTTTTACATGTAAGAAAACAATGGATGTAATAAAGATAGAAAAGGAAATAAATTCATATGTTCTAAATCATTTTTAAGTATATTGGCATACAATTTCAACTTGGATATTGCCTGAGAACAGACAGTGCGATCTAAGACAGCAACTGCAAATTCTACATGAATACACTGTGAATGTAGCTCTCTTTTCGTTCTCTTGGAGAGAGCCCTTAGAATTTCAAGTTGAAATTACTGCCATAGGTTCACACACCTTCAGAAATTACTACCCCAAAAATCCATAAATTTTAGAAGCAATTTGCTCAGAGTGATAAGTGGCTGATTTGGAGGGCAGAAGTGTTAATGGAATCTATTGCTTTCTATGATTATAAAAGTAATGAAGTTTTGCCAGAGAAATTGTTTTAGAAATAATACAAAAATGTATTAAGAAGAAAATTAAAAATTTTAATTCATAAGGTTTGATATAACTAAAAACAGTGAGCCTGAATGTTGCCTCTTAAAAGTTTAATTTTATGAAGACAAAAATAAGAATTACAACAAGTGGTAGTCAATATCTCAACTTTTGTCATCATGAATGTTTTTTTAAACAGGTATGATACAATATGAGATAATATTCTTAAAGATTCAAAGTAAAAGATAAATTCTGTGAATGAGAGAGTAATTTACTAGGGAATGCAGATCGGATCTAAAACATATTAGTGGAAGGTTCCAAATAACTGGATAGAATAACTGCAATTAAATGAATCAATTAGACAAAAAAAAAAAAACCTAATCTTTTAAATTGATCCAAAAGTCATTTTTAGCATAGCATTTGATTTTTCTAAGTGGAGTCCTGAAATTACATGGATATGTAGACTTTCAAGATTAACACATGCTAGGGAAATATGAAAGAATAAAGTCAATATCACCAACTCTTCTTTACGAAGTTCATCAGTAATGATTTATTTCAAGTTTACTTTTACTCTCTTCGATCTTGTTTCTTTCTTTCCTGGAAGGTCTTCGCTCACTAATTCATTTGTTCTTTCATGTAAGCAGTCATTCAGTTAATCCACAAATATTTACTGGGCACCTATTATTTGCCAGATTCTCTTCTAGTTAAAGAGTAACAACAAGAATGTCACTATTGGGAAGGTGGAAGATGGTGGTAATAAAAACCTATAGAAGAGACAGCCAGTAGTAAAGGAACCCAAATCTCAAAATCAAACAAGCAGTATGTGAACAAGATTAAACCTCAACAGAACTAGAAAAGTGTTATCAAGAAAGAGTTTCATTCAAAAAAAAAAAAAAATCTTTCCTCAAAAGGAAAAGTGAAGAAAATGACTGGAGGAATAGTGAATTTATGGTAGAGAAAGATAATTCTCATAAGTATCAGAATGTAGTGCTTCAGTTTCTAAATGTTTCTATTTGTATTCTGCCTAGCTTCCTACAGCACTCTCCTCTTATAATTTCTTCTTAGGAAGCTCCACACAGAGAAAAACATTTTCAGGGTAATGTTAACCAGATGGCTTTTTCTAATCTTCCCCAGAAAAAAAATGCAAAGTAGGGTTTGAAAGTAACACTGCCACCTACAAGTAAGTACTTTGGAAAAAAGTGACTGAAATTCTAATCATCCGGCTAGATGTCCAAGCTGCGAGAAATCTAAGAATAAGACTTTGGAGTGTGGCTTTTGGTTTACAGAAAATAGAAATGTGGTTAAAATAAAATAAGAAAGAAAAATAACTTCAAAGTCTTGGCATCCTTCAAAAACAACAAGTCTAATAAAGTCTATTTGTCTCTGTATTTTGTCTCTGGATTAACTACACCTTTCCAGTCATATGAGATCCTTGGCCAAGTTACTTTAACATCTCTGCATCTCAGTTTCTTTACCTGCATAGGGATATTACAATAGCAGCTACTTCTTTGCTGTGAGGATTAAATTCTTAGTATTTATGAAGAATGGCTAAACTTCAGTTTTGATATCTACCCATTTCATCCTGTCCTGAGTATTCTCATGCCTAGCCTTCAGCATTATTAAAAGCTTGGACTCCTTTCCTCCCACCATCACCTGCCCCTCCCCGCCCCCCAACAAAGTCACCAGAAACTTTGGTTTTAGGTGAAACTGAGAATACACATAGGACAACTGAGTAAGAAGTATTCTCCGGTTCACCCTGCAACGTGCATTGATCACCTTTGTTGCCACCATAAGGAAACAACTCTAAGCTGAACTTCAGTATTATGTATTTGATTATGATTAGTAATTAGTATTATGATTTAATAAAGTTGGTCTATAAGAAATACTGCATTTAATTTTTATTTTATTTTTTTAAAATTTATTTATTTATTTGTGAGAGAGAGAGAGCGCGCGCACAATCAGGGAAGGGACAGAGGGAGAGGGAGAAGCAGGCTCCTCACTGAGCAGGGACACAATTCCAGGACCCTGGCATGGGATGCCTATGACCTGAGCCAAAGGCAGATGCTTAACACACTGAGCTACCCAAGCCATCCAGGCACCTCTTGCATAGAATTTTTAGATTTTAGTTTTAATGGTCATAGAATTCAGCAGGCGGCTCCAAATTCTAAACAGATAACAGAGTATTCATCTAGGCATTAAAAATTACACTTGTGAACTTTAGAGGCTGGCTTCTTTTGGGTATGGTAGCATGGAAATCACATGAGCTCCAGTCCCCAAGCAACAACATGATGTTTTGGGGATGGATGGATGGAACTGAGGAAAAGGAGCTAGAAGACATTCTGAATGTATCACATTGTGGCAGTATGCTACCCAGACGGTGCCACTTGGATAAATAATCAATATTAGTCCTCAACTCAATCTAAATATCATCCAGCTCTTCTCTTGACATCTGAAAAGTAAAATTATTTAAAATGATCACTAAGAAGTATGTGATACAGGGAGATGATGAAAGATACCTTCAAATAGAGGTTGAAAGTTGAATTCAAAAATGAAAACTATAAAGATAAAAATACAAAGATATGTTTAGCCATCTATAGTTAGTATCACTGGCAAAAGTTTTAAAGTATGCCAACAGCAACTGTTATTGATAAGGATATCAAACAATGAGAAATCTTGAATACTTCTGGTATTTAAAACCACTTTGTTTAGGCACCTGGATGGTTCAGTTGGTTAAGCATCTGCCTTCAGCTCTGTTCATGATCTCAGGGTCCTGGGATTGAGTCCCATATCAGGTTCCCTGCTGAGTAGGGAACCTTCCCCACCCCACTTGTGCTGTCCCTCTCTCGTGCTCTCTCTCTCTCAAATAAATAAATAAAATATTAAAAAATTAATAAACCCACTTCCTTTAAAATAATATTATATGTCAACTGTACTTCAATAATAATAAAAAAACTTTGTTTAAAACCACTTTAGGAAACATTATGGCATTTCAAATAAAGTAGAGTATTTATAAAACTTGCAAACCAGCAATTCTGCATCTACATATACCCCAAAGAAATTCTTACCCAAGAGATGTGTTAACACTGGCTTTGTTTCAAATAGCAGAAAACCAGTGACTCAAGTAGTAAGAAACTGAATGAATACACATTCACAAAATGAAATACAATATAGATGCAAAAATAAATTAGAACTACATATGTCAACATAGATGAACTTCACGCACCTGTATATTGAGGAAAAATAAAAAGAACATGTTTCAGAACAAAAGAACTACAGGCTTCCATTCATATGAGGTTTGAAAACATGCAAAACTAAACAATCTGTTATTTAAGAATACATTCCTATGTGGTAAAACTGTAAAGGAAAGCAAAGAAATGATAAATACAAAACTCAGGGTAGAAGAGAGCTAAGGGGAAAGGGAGAAAAGGAGAAGGATGAGATAGTGGAGGGACAGAAAGTAGGATATAGAGTGGTAATGTTCTGTTTCTTAAATTGGGTAGAGAAAATCTGGGTGTTCACTTACTATTATTGTGGTTGTTATTTATACTTTGTTATGCATAAGAATAAAATATAATTTTAATAATCAAAAATCATACATTATAAGCAGTTTTTGATTAATGTGAGATTTGAAAGTTTTACAGAAATCAGAAATCTAGTCAAAGTAATCTGAATGTAACCTCAAGGAGGACCTGTTGAACTGATTATGTTATGAGTATAATCAATTGTTCAGGAGATCCTTGGTCTCGGAATGATTTGTCATTCTTTTGTGGTAAGAGAATTTGAATTTTACATACATAAATTCTAGTTTTACAGAATTTCTGGCTACTGAATGAGACTACATGATTGCTTACAATAACACCTAAAATTTTGAAATTATTGTTCACTTCTTATCTTTATATACATAGGAATACTTATGAATTCTTTTTTAAAATATTTTATTTATTTAGAGAGAGAACACGCACACATGTGAGCAGAGGGAGGGGCAGCAGGAGAGGGAGAGAGAATCTTCGGCAGGCTCCACACTGAGCACAGAGCAGAGGTGCAGCTTGATCTCACCACCCTGAGAATCTGACCTGAGCTGAAATCAAGAAGCACTTGCTCAACTGACTGAGCCACACAGGTGCCCCAAATTCTTTTTTTTTTTTTTTTTTGGAAATGGTCTCTACAAGAAAGCCAGCTTTTGGTGCTGATGTTGGTTGGAACCGCAGAAAAAGAGAAACAGCCTAATTTAAAAGTGATTCCTAACTAGAAGTTTTATCAAAAATAAATACTATCATGAAATTTGTAATTTGAAGATTTCAGAAGGTGCCAAGATACATAACCCCCAGAATGAAGGATGAATGCATTATAGAAAGGAAGTTGCAGCATGACTGTGCTAAGAAGCAGTAATTCTGGGGGGAAATCTGATAGAAGGCAAGTGACGTAAATATTACAAAAGTTTAGTCGAGAAAGATTGAAAAGCTGGTCCGTGTGACCTGCTATATATCACACTACTTCTTGGTTTCTTGTACTTAAATTCTTTAAATTTAAATTAAGCAAGTAATTTATGAACATCTTCTTAATGCAAACATTTTCAACAATATGAACTGAAAAGTCCCCCTGACTTATCATCCTTAATAATCCCTGAATATCCCTCTCATTTATTTAACTATTATTTATTAGAAATATTTACATGTACAAATAACAAGAAAACCTTATCATCAATGACCTACACTAAATGGAGTTTACTTCAGAGGCAGCTGCTAGCACTGGTTCAGTGATTCAGTGATACAAAGACTTTCCCTCATGATGTCAAGATGGCTGAGCAACTTCAGGTATGGCATCTTTGACTACAAATTAGTGTGTAGCTGTAGTTGATTACGTTTGACCACCATGCGGAATTCCACCGGATGAATATAGTGCAATGTAGCCATTCTCCTGTCAGCGGACACTTGGGTTCTTTCCACTTTCCAGTTTCACATCTCAATCTTATTTTATTTCCTTGTGCTGTTCATGTGAATGGTGTCATATAGTACCACTTCCTCTGTATTTTACTTTAATTCATTATATAACCTCGAAGATTTTGTCTGTTTTTCTCACTACTCCGTTCCCAGCACTATTCATTCACTCAACAAGTATTTGTTAAATATCAACTATGGACCAGGCTCAAGTTGGAAATACCTACTCGAGTTTTCCTCTGGAGTCCCTTCCCTCCATATCTTTTAGCATGGCCCTCCATTCTGACTCTACAGTTTGGTAGTTTACAAGCTGATGAAATCCCCAAAATACGGCTCTTGCTAGTCCAGGAGCTGCTTTGATGCTGTTTGGGAAAGGGCTTGCTCCTCCCACAGAACCAGATCACACACCAGGGCCACACAGCGGGCACTGCTCGGCTTGAATTTCAGCCCTTCACTCCCTCACTGAACATTCCTATGCAGGTACAGCCTGTTCGAGTCTACAGGGCAGCCCCACCCCAGAAAACTAGTAAATAGATGCCAACTTCTCTTTCATTTTTTTGAACTTGGCTACACTCTAAAGTATTTTTCCTTTACCTCTGCTATTCTCACTTTTTTTTAGATTTTATTTATTTTATTGCAAGAGAGGGGAGAGATGGAGAATGAGCAGTGGGGAGGGGCAGAGAGACACCGACTCCCTGCTGAGCAGGGAGCCCTGTGGGGAATTCGATCTCAGGACCACCTGAGCCAAAGGCAGACTCTTAACCAACTGAGCCACCCAGGCACCCTGTGCTTGTCTCACTTTTACCTTTTAAACTAAACAGCTGTCAGAAGAATCCATAATATTTGCCATGCAGAAAATATTGGCCATGAAGACAAGTGGCACCCATCAGTTCTTTTAAATGTAAGTTCAGTGGCTCACAGAGCATGCTTTGTCAGTAAAATGAACCCAGATATCATGGCTCTAAGTGTTTGGCTTGGCATAGACTGAGAACTGCTGCCCAGGCTGGAAATGACCTTCTCGGGTTACACATGAGGGACAAGACACCAGGTGCCAGAGGTGGTATCATCCAGTTTCTGTCCAGGAGCCCAATTTCTCATGATACCAGGTAACACCAGCAAGCCAACCAAATTCTCTCTTTGAGAACTGGAAGTGATAGATCAATAAAGGAAGGACAAGTTAATCCAGTTTAACAAGCCCGAGGGATACTAAGCAATTCAGGATTTTTAGTGATATCCGAAGCTGTAAAAGCCCTATCGCAGGGAAATTTGGGACAGGAGGCCACTTCCCTTGTACAAAACCTCCAACAGAAAATGAAATCTGTGTGACTCTTCCCCAAAGGTATCTGACTGGCACCCTTAATTGCTCATTTCCCCCGCAGTTCAGTATAAAAACTGGCTTATATCATTTTCCAAGTTCTGCTTTTCTCTCCAACCAGATGCAGACTTCCTCAAGAGAGCTTCCTTGTGAGGTCTTTAACCCCTGGCACAGTGCTGAACACACATAACAGAAATTCAATAAATACTTGTGAGGCTGAGTAACTTAAAAAAAAAAAAAACAAAAACTGTGAATAACCAACCTAAACCATTTAACTATAAGGTAACATATAACCACTATAAAAATGTAAACAATGTAATTGAGCCACCCAGGGGCCCCTGCAACTTGCTTTTTTTAATTAAACAATTTTTGTGTCTATCCCTCATGGCACTGTGTGTGTGTGTGTGTGTGTGCCTCATTGTTTTAGATGACTGCTAAGTGTCCCTCTCATATTATGGATATGTCATATTTTTTTAAATGACCTATGGCTGAATAATTAGGTTTTCTTCAGATTTTCATTACTACAAATAATACTACAAGGAATGCTTGCACATATTTTCTTGCACACTTTGAGAGTATTTCTTTTGGCTAAAGACCCAGATACGGAATTACTGGGTAAAGTTAGAGATGGTTTGAAAAGGACACTCAGAACTGCCACTTCTAATGTGTTATTCTGAGTATGTCACTTCAGCTCCCTGAGATTGTAGTTCATCTGTAAGATAAGCAAAAATCTCAGTTTGTTTCATAGGATTATTGTGAAAATCAAATAACAGAACTAAAGCTTCATGGTTGATTAATATTAGGTTTCAGTTTAGTTTTCATAGGATAGGAGAATTTCCTGAGCCTCTTCATAATCTGCTAAATCTCATTAGATGCCCAGCCAATTTTTAGCAGTAGGCTGAAATGTTCCTCTTTTGAATATAGAATAGAGAACCAAGTGGAAGAATATTATGGAAATGAAAGAGACCAACCAATGCATTCTGTAGAAATAGGTCTTGCTCTGTGGAAAGAGGAATTCAAGATTCCAGATTAGATCATCCCTTGAAATACATGAAAGTCACCCGTAAAAACCTCCAAAAAGAGTACAAAGAAAGCATCTGCTCTAGTGTCCTGGGAGGTCATAAACAGAGAAGTCTATAAGACCTTTATAATCAAAACAGTCTACTGTGAAATGCCTTAAACTTGTTAAGAAAGTACTTGTGCCACTAATCTTACTATCAGAAGACCTGAGTTTGATTTCTGACTTTACCCCTGAGCAGCCTGTGAGCAAGCAATAAGCTCTCAGTTTGGGTGTTTTTGCAAAATACAAAGTTTTTGGGTGTTTTAACAAAAATACCGGCATGCTTTTAAGGATTAGATGAGGTATTGTATGTAAAGAAGCCCAACAAAGAGCCTTGCAAATTGGGACATTCAGTAGGTATAATTGACATAAAGGGAGGAAAAAGAAAATTCTCATGGAAATGACCTTTCCAGGAAGAAATAGCTCTAAGCCCAGAACCAAGAACCTCCATTTTCCCCACTTGCAAAATGAAGAGATTGAATTAGATCATCTTTAAGTTCCCTTTCCTTTAAACAAGAATAAAATTATAAGTTACATGTATAAAGTACATAGTATTTGTCAGGGACTTCTAATTGCCTCGTATTTGTTGATTCATTTTATCTTTCTTATTTAAGCTTCGTTGACACACAATGTTATATTAGTTTCAGGTGCACAACAGAGTGATTCGACAATTCTATACACAACTGGTACAGAATTGTGCAATGCTCAGTGTAAGTGTGGTCACTATCAGTCACAACGCTAGATAATGCTAAATGAAATAAGTCAGAGAAAGACAAATAACATAAGACTTCATTTATATGTGGCATCTAAAAAGCATAAAAGGCAAAAACCAGAAACAAACTCACAAATACAGAAAACATTCATTTTATCTTCACAGAAAACCTATGAGGCTGGAACTACTATTATTTCCATTTTACAGATAAGGAAACTGAAGGTCGGAGAGGTTTAGTGAGGTAGTGAGCTAGTGAGGGACAGAGGCAGGGCTTTAAGCCTAGGCTGTCTGGTTCCAGAGTTCATCCTCTTAAGCTTCATGCTGTGACTCTGATATCCCTCGACTTCTCTGCTTTGGGTTGTTATTTGAAGGAAATTCCTAATAGTTTCTTTCTGTTCTCTTTTATTTCAAAGGTTTGTTTACTTATAAAGGTATTTAGGGGAGCTTTTTCCTTTTTTGAGAACAAATACAAATACAGAGAACTTATATTAGTTATCTACTGCGATGTGACAAATAACCCCACAACTTAGCGGCTTTAAACAATAATCATTTATCACCTCACACAATTTCTGACGATCAGAAATCTGAGAATGGCTTAGGTGGGTGGTTCTTGGTGAGGGTCTCTTACACGCTTTTAGTTGTGTTGTTGGCCGGGACTGCAGTTATCTGAAGGGGCTGAGAATCTGCTTCTGAGCTCACTCATGCAACCACTGGTAGCAGATTTGGTTCCTGACCATGCGGGCCTCTCCATGAGGCTGTTCATATAACTTAGCAGCTGGTCCCCCAGTGTGAGAAATCTGAGAGCGGGGGCTGGGAGGAATGAAGAGAGGGAGAGAGAGAACCCAGGATACATGCCAAGTCTTCTGTCCTAGCTACTGACCTTTTCTTAAAGATGGCATTCCATACCTTCTGCCAATTTCCATTAGAAGCAAGTCACCAAGTCCAGCCCAAACTCAAGGAGAGGGAAATGAAGCTCTCTTGAGGGGAGGAATATCAAAGAATGTATAAACACATCTTTAAAACTACAATGAGTACAAAGAAGAATATAACAGACGGTGGTGTACTCATTGCCCCCAAATGATGATTATTACCTTATCAATATTTTTCTCGAAAATATTTTCAATAAAAAAAATTTGAAATAGAATCTTCTTTGTCTCCATGCCCAATTACATGGTGTTTCTTTCCAGTGTTCTTTATTCTTTTATGTAAATATAAATATAGTGAAAACAATGTATACAGCTGTCTTGTGGGTGTTTAAGTTTTTTCATAATTGGTGTCATTCTTACATATTCTTCAGGCTGCTTTTTTTCACTTTTTAGATTTAGGTAAACTGATAGAGTTGGACTTAGTTCAATTTTGCATTGTATAAGCAGACCACTTCCAATTCATCTACTGACTGAGATTATTTCCTTTGTCATAAATCACTATTATAATCAATGCTGCAGGAAATAGCTATAATCATGTTTCCTTGCGTGTATGTGCATGTGTCTCTCTAGAACAGTGTTTCTACATATTTTGACCCCATCCATGATGGGAAGTGTCTTACCGTGACCAGCCCATGTCTCCTTGTAACCAGTTGCCTATATGTAGCTGAAATCAGTTTCATGAGAAATAGTACTTAACCATTTCTATGACTAATAACCTCTGATATTACCTATCTTTAGTCTCTGTTCTTTTAACTTGCTAGCTGAGAGCCACTTGATTTCCAGACCCACTACAGGCCCTCCATGTGCAGTTTGAGAAACGATCTTCCAAGTCTGTATCTAGCTGTTAGGCATACACAGTGCATGGCAGTTTCCGTTTTACAAGACTGCACAACCTTGCTTTTCCTGGTTGTTGTACCAATGTACACACCACCACCACAACCCCTCCCCTCCCAGCAATGCCTAAGAATTCCTTTTTGCCCATATTGATATCCACACTCAGTATTATCAGATTTCTAATTTCTGCCAGTATCATTATTGGGTCTCCTTGAAGAGTGGGATGAAAGCAGGCCTCCATAAATATATCATTTTTTGGTTTAGGACCTACATGTATAATGGGAGAATTCCCCTATGCTTGTCCTCATGGTTACTGTACGTCATTACTGAGTTCCTTGGAAAATATAACAATTAAAGGGAGAAAAAGAGACTATGGGGGCATTCTGCAGAGGAATGACAGGGAGCCTCTGGGACAGAGATAATTCCATCTGCCATGACTACCTCCGGTTTTCCAAGGAAGCCATTCCAACCCACTTTCACCAAACCCTCTACTCTGTAAGCCCTTCCTGATTTTTACCACCCTTTTTTCCTACTGCATAAAGAATGCAACACCATGCCAGGAAAACTACCATATCCTCTCCTCCACCTATAAACTTATCAATATATGCATGTTCCCATCCCCTCTCCTTCTATCCTATCCCAGAGCAAATGGTAACCTTCTTCCCAGCCAAGACTAATTTTCTATACCCCAGCCCTGAGCACATCCTCTAAAGACTCTTGCTTTATAAGTGGTCCCCTCCTTTGCCCCTCTCTTCAACTTCCCTCCACAACCTCACAACCTCATCCTTCCCTTCAGTGTATAAACACATTCAAGTCTCCTCTTCCTGAGGAAGATCCTTGCTTGTTCCCCTCTTACTTTTGTAAGTAACTTTTGTCTGACTTACTTTTATTTATCCTCAAGCCCAAGCATCACATCAGAGAAGCATTTCCTTTCATCCATAGTGCCTAACCTTCCTTTTCCTTCATCATCTTTACCCAAGTATGTATTTATATACCTATGTGAGGGTCTGCCTCCCTACTATGTAGTCAGCTTCAAGGGGTCAGGCACCTAACATAAAAGTGGGCACTGAATGTGTATTTGTTGAGTAAACAAATAATTTCTAGCTTACAGCCTCACCCTCCCCGTGTCCGTTCCCACACCAGAACGATATTTCAAAATGAAAAGTCCGTTGCATCCCTCCCCAACTTGAAAAATGCTGCCAACATCTCAGCCTGAAGGGTATAGTCCGCTCTTTAGCACAGTGTCCCACGCCTCTGTGAAAACAGCTCTCCCCTCCCCCGAAAGCAAAACAAATGCCATCTCTTCTCATGGAGGAAGCAGAACAGGAAAAACTCAAATCTGCTGATGTTATTATTAGCTGACAGACTAAAAGAAGTCGCAGAGGAAGAAGAGTTTAGAATCCACAGATAAAGGCGGTTATGTCATTATTTGTAGATTTCATCCTGTTGTTTCTGTTTTTGTTTTTCTCAGCCTGTTTTCCTTTGATGATGAAACATTTACATATTGTTTCGACTCTATTCAAAATCCAAAGTATGTATCACCTCGCCTTTCAAAAATTAAATGACCAAGGCCAGAAGTATCAAACACAGCAAAGAAAATGAAAGGTTCTGGTGAATTCCAAGTTGTAAGAAAGTACAAAAGGCCTGTATGATATACATGCTTTTTATTGTTAATATTAGATCACAGGTCATCTCTGGCTTATGTGATACTCCCGTGTCTGCCTTTCTTCTCTCATTCTCCTCTTCCTCTCGGCTTCCTTTGCTTTCCTTGCTCTCGCTTAATTCCATTATTTTCTATTTTTTCCATCTTTCTGCCCACCACCTATGCCCATCAACAGCTGCACTGTTGCCTTTTTTAAAAATTTTTTTAATTTTTTAATTTTTAATTAACATATAATGTATTTTTAGCCCCAGGGGTACACACTTCACAGCACTCACCATAGCACACACCCTCCCCAATGTCCATAACCCCACCACCCTCTCCTTACCCCCCTCCCCCCGGTAACCCTCAGTTTGTTTTGTGAGATTGAGAGTCTCTTATGGTTTGTCTCCCTCCCTTCCTACCCCCAAAATCCCCTACGTTGCATCTCCACTTTCTCATATCAGGGAGATCATATGATAGTTGTCTTTCTCCGAATGACTTATTTCGCTAAGCATAATACCCTCTAGTTCCATCCACATCGTCGCAAATGGCAAGATTTCATTTCTTTTGATGGCTGCATAGTATTCCATTGTATATATGTACCACATCTTCTTTATCCATTCATCTGTTGATGGACATCTAGGTTCTTTCCATAGTTTGGCTATTGTGGATGTTGCTGCTATAAACATTTGGGTGCACGTGCCCTTTTGGATCACTACATTTGTATCTTTAGGGTAAATACCCGCACTGTTGCCTTTTAAGTCAAAATGGTTATTGACCTCTTGTCTCCGCTGAGGTGAGAACAAACAGAAAGAAAGGATTTTTTAAATTCCCGGGCTAGAATGACAACAAAAAATAATGATGTTGCAGGACAACACATGACCCAAAGAGATAGTTGTATGCTGTAGCCAGGCTTTCTGCTTCTAATACACAGGGGAAAGGTGCCACTGAGCTTTTTGTGAGGTTCCCAATCATCACTGATAACAGTGAGGTTCTCGGCTTTCCATTTTGGAAAAAAAAAATCATCAACATTATAGAAATTATATATTTATATTATATAAGTATAAATATATAAATATGCCGTTATATAAATAACAGCAAGACGTTAGCATTTTATCAGCACATGAGAAGTGACCTGAGGCCTGGAAAGTAGGAATGAAAGTAAGAACTAACTGGGGGTTGCCGGAGGAGAGGGGATGGGGGATGGGTGAAATAGGTAAAGGGAATTAAGAGGTGTAAGCTTCCAGTTATAAAATAAATAAGACATGGAGGGGTACCTGGCTGGCTAAGTCAGTAGAGCATGCGATTGTTGATCTCGGGAGGGTATGAGTTTGAGCCCCACACTGGGTGTAGAGATTGCTTAAAAATAAAATCTTTTTAAAAAATTAAATAAATAAGTTGTGGAGATGAAAAGTACAGCATAGGAGATATAGTCAATAATATCATAATAACACCGTATGATGACAGATGGTGACTACACATATAGTGGTGAACATTGCATAACTGAGCTGAATCACTATGCTGTATACCTGAAAATAATATAACATTGTATATCAACTATACTTTAGGGACCCCTGGGTGGCTCAGTAGGTTGGGCATCTGCCTTCAGCTCAAGTCATGATCCTGGGGTCCTGGGATTGAGTCCTATATTGGGCTCCCTGCTCAGCAGGGAGCCTGCTTCTCCCTCTGCCTGCCACGCCCTGCTTATGCTCTCTCTCTATTTCAAAAAAATAAATAAAATCTTAAAAAAAAAATCCTTGGGACACCTGGAGGGCTCAGTTGGTTAGGCTTCCAACTCTTGATTTCTGCTCAGGTCATGATTTCAGGGTCACTAGGTCAAGTCCTGCATCGGGCTCCATGCTCAGCAGGGAGTCTGCTTGAGATTCTCTCTCTCCCTTTGCCTCCCCCGCCAAAATAAACAAATAAATCTTAAAAAAATAAATCCTTAATGTCACACTGTCCAGGGGCAGCCAGAATCATGGAGCCATTGGCAGTGTCTAGTGTCGAGGGACAGCAGTGTCACCTCTGCAAAGTTACAGGGCTTCTCACTCAGCAGGGGCAGTAGTACCCTTCCCAGACAATGCCAGAGTGTGGCTTTGTCTGTGGTTCTATTAGATTGGCTTTTCCTATTCCTCCTTGTTTGCATACCTGGTCGTCCCATTTCTTAGAGATTCTGTGAGCTATTACTATTCCTTCAGATATATTCCTTCATATACTTCAGACAATAAAAAAAAAAAAAAAAAAGAACGGATGCAGAAGAAAGAAATCTTCCTTTAAAGGACAGAGACATAGGGGCGCCTGGGTGGCTCAGGAGGTTGAGTGGTGCCTTTGTCTCACGTCATGATCCCAGAGTCCTGGGATGGAGCCCCAGCCCCTCCAGGTTCCCTGCTCAGTGGGGAGTCTGCTTCTCCCTCTGCCTGCCACTCCCCCTGCTTGGGCTCTTTCTCTCCGTCAAATAAATAAACAAAATATTTTTCAAAAACTAAAATTTAAAGGACAGAGACTTAGGATGTGGACATTTAAAAGTAGCCACATGCAGAAAATCCTGAGAATGCAGAGGCTGCTTCAGAAAACAACAACTATTACTACTAATCCAGGAGATTTTATGCTCTGTTTGAGTGTTGGAGTCAAGGCTGACACAACGGGTACCTTCTGTTTTGATGTTTTCTGATCCCCCACTTTCAGGCAAACAAGAAGAAACCAAGGGGATTAATCATTCCTTTGGTTCAATTTCAAGAAAAGCTATTCATTTCTTTGCGAACTTTTCAAGTGCCTTGTGAATACCAGACTCCATATTTAAACAAATCAAATCTCGGAGATCAAGCAGATGCTATAAATCATCAAAATAGCTCTCTTTTCCCCTACCTCCCGGACAAACAAACAGGCATTAGAAGAAAATTAGTGTTGAAGAACAGAGCTAGTGGGTAGGTGGTTTATAGCTTGTGGGTTGATGATCTGACAACATTTTAGCAGAGAACTTTGCTGCCTGGCAAAAAGCAGCGAGTTGCTAAACACGGAGAGATTGTTATGAATACTTCAGGCAAATGTATTGTTTCCTGGAAATAGGGGCAGTGTTTGAGAGCGAAAGCCCTGCAACTCTCATGATCTGAATCTCAGGAGGATGGATCTTTCCTTGACAAAAAGCATTTAAATTCCTGGCAGGAACCACCCCCTCCTCTTCAACAGACTCCTACCTTCCTGAATTAATCGCACACCTTGTTGGCTCATTAAGTCTTGGTGTCACTTTGATGCTTACCTTATTACAATGATACAGACAAAGCTACAATATTCAATTTCTGCTTAAAGGATTTTAAGGCTCTACTTTGGAGATGAGAGATTTTGAATCATCCAACTGATTCAGGAAATGAGTTTGCTGGCCTCTGGCAGAGTCATTGGAGGAAAGAAGAAGAGAAAGCATATCTCCTAGGGCTTAAAGCAAGGGCACTCTTAGTGAAGTCTCCAATAGACTTTTTGGAATAAAATAGTAACGGTGGTCATGGGAAGTTTTACAAATTGGCACACCAATTTTTTTTTTCTTTTGGGGCTAACTGCATAAAACTGGTTAATCGAATAAGCCAGACTCAGTCAAGAGCAAAAGAAAACAGCTTTATTCTTTCTCCACTGCTCTTTCAAACTCCCTCTGTCAAGTTATTCTCCTCCATCCTTGGATGAAGCCTTATGCAGGGATCCTAGCTTTCTTGATCATATTCGGGTATTAAAATCTCAGGTTTGCACCCGAATGTTTATAGCAGCAATGTCTACAATAGCCAAACTATGGAAAGAACCTAGATGTCCATCAACAGACGAATGGATAAAGAAGATGTGGTATATATACACAATGGAATACTATGCAGCCATCAAAAGAAATGAAATCTTGCCATTTGCGACGACGTGGATGGAACTAGAGGGTATCATGCTTAGCGAAATAAGTCAATCGGAGAAAGACAACTATCATATGATCTCCCTGATATGAGAGAGAGGAGATGCAACATGGGGGGTTAAGGGGGTAGGAGAAGAGTAAATGAAACAAGATGGGATTGGGAGGGAGACAAACCATAAGTGACTCTTAATCTCACAAAACAAACTGAGGGTTAATGGGGGGAGGGGGGTTGGGGGGGTGGGATTATGGACATTGGGGAGGGTATGTGCTATGATGAGTGCTGTGAAGTGTGTAAACCTGGCGATTCACAGACCTGTACCCCTGGGGATAAAAATATATTATATGTTTATAAAAAAAAATAAAATTAAAAAAAAAATCTCAGGTTTATCTAATATTAAAATGTTATACTCCCATTTGATTCAGTTTCCCTTCCTGACCCCATCTCCTGCCCTTTCTTCATCCTCTGGCCTGAATCAAGCTTCCAGGTCCCACATGGGAAAGGCATGGGTGAGTCTGTGGGGTTGGGGAGTGATGGAGGGGTCATCTTTCTTTCTATATCTATCTCCTTCTCCATTTTCTAACCACTTTCTCTGTCTATTCTACGGTTCTATCAGTGGAGGAGGCAGATTAGAGGACAAGAGTAGTGTTCCCCTGCTGGTGCAGTGGACTGTTTGAGTTCTCACTACTGAGGACCTCCAAACTCCAATTTCCTTTTGAAACAGAATTTCAGGCTATTGGTTTCTCCACCACTTCCCACTGTAGGTATTACATCCCAGTTTGAAGCTTTACATGCTTCTGCAAACCTTCTTCACTGTTTCGGTGGAGCCTCTTTAATAAGATGACCAAAATCAAGCTCTTGTTTCTGTAATCCACATGCAGACCATAGGAAACCTGTATGTTTGTCCTCTCAGACCCTTACTTCCAGCTGTATTAACCAGGAGTCTCCAGGGGAACAGAACTTACAGGATACAGAGATAGCGAGACAGACAGATGTAGATACACAAAGAAATCCATTATGAGGAATTGGCTCACGTGATTATAGAGGCTGATAAATCCTAAGATTTGCAGCCAACAGGCCAGAGTCCAACGAGAGCTAATGGGTAGCTCTGTTCTGAAAGTCAGTAGGCTGGAGACCCGCAAAGAATCAATGCTTCAATATAGTGTTTCAATTCAGAGTCTGAAAGCAGTGAAAAACCAACTTTCTAGCTGCAAAGGCAGTCAGGCAGGAGAATTTCCCCTCTTAACTGTGGGGGGCTCAGCCCTTTTGCTCATTTCAGGCCCTCTGCTGATTGATCGGGGCCCACCCACTTTAGAGAAGGCAATCAGCTTTACTCAGTCTCCAATGAGAACTGTTCATCTCAGGGGTGCCTATCTGGCTCAGTTGCTGGAGTCTGTGACTCTTGATTTTGGGGTTCTGAGTTTGAGCCCCTCGTTAGGTATAGAGATTATATAAACAAACAAATAACAAACGAAAAGAAATGTTAATCTCACCCAGAAACACCCTCATAGACACACCCAGAATACTATGTGACCAGATGTCTGGGTATCCTATGGCCCCGTCAACTTGACACATAAGACCAACCATCATACCAACTCTAGTCACCCCGCCACCATAGTTCCCTTCACCATGCCTCTTCCCACTTAGATGATTTCAGATGAGGGACAGGTACTAATGCTTCCATGCCAAGCTCTCCCCTACACAAAACATCCCCCTACTATCCCACCTCACAGGGGACAGGTATAAGATGACTCCATGGAGAACGTAGTTTAACCTTACATCAGTGTAAAACTCCAAATCCATGGTAGGGCAGCCAGAATGCCTAAGTAACATTGGATCAACCCAATCTCTTTGACGTTATATATCCAAGTATGAACCCAGGTTCCCCCAGAACCTCTCCTGCTCCCCTCCCTCCCTCCAGTCCTGCTGTCAGAAACAGACCCTCTTAGCACCTGGGTGGCTCAGTGAGTTAAAGCCTCTCCCTTTGGCTCAGGTCATGATCCCAGGGTCCTGGGATCGAGCCCCACATTGGGCTCTCTGCTCAGCCGGGAGCCTGCTTCCTCCTCTGTCTCTCTCTGCCTGCCTCTCTGCCTACTTGTGATCTCTGTCTGTCAAATAAAAAAAAAAAAAAATCTTTAGAAACAGACCCTCTTAAGTTCACATCTGAACCTATAGGTCTGCTAAATGAAAACAGCTCCAGAATCTTACTGCTCTACACAAAGCCTAACTCTCTATCTGTGGATTTTTAGTCCTTAGTACTATGGGAAGGAAATGGATTTCTATTCCTTATGAATCTCATGTTCATTCATTCATTTAACAAATATTTACTAAGAACTTCATGTGTTCAGTGTCAGGGTAATACAGGTTAAAGAACTATGTTGTCTGCCTTTAAGGAGTTGTGTTCTAGTGAGTTACACAGATGATCAGGCAAGTGTTCAGGGGGTAGGAACATAAGTTCCAAATGGCCAGGACTATTCTGCGAAAACCCTTGAATGTGGAACAACTGACCTTTGAGACCAGGACGGCCAGGGATTGGTTGGGTTTTGCGAGGCCATAAGCTTACACAATTTGGGGAGCCTACTTTAAGAAAATGAATACAAAATTTATGCTTTCACATTTTACAAAATCAGAAGACCATATAAGGCACATTCCCAGGGCCTTTCCATGGGACTTGGAAGGGACCCATGCAAATGAAGGGGCCTGAAGCTACAATTTCTGGGTGCCTGGTGTCTCAGCAGGTTAAGTGTCAGACTTTGGTTTCGGCTCAGGTCATGATCTTAGGGCTGTGAGACTGAGTCCTGCACTGGGCTCTCTGCTGGGCATGGAGCCTGCTTTAGATTCTGTCTCTCCCTCTGCTTCCCACCCCTCTCTAAGAAAAAAAGAAAGCTAAAGTTTCATTAGCCTCATGTAAAATCTGTCTCTGTCTCAGTCCATTTTTTTTCTTTATTTTCTTTATTTTTAATTTTTATTTATTTTTTTAAAGATTTTTATTTATTTATTTATTTATTTATATTTTATTTATTTATTTATTTATTTATTTGACAGATCAGAAGTAGTCAATGCGGGGCTCGATCCCAGGACCCTGAGACCATGACCTGAGCCGAAGGCTGAGGCTTTAACCCACTGAGCCACCCAGGCGCCCCTCTTTATTTTTTTTAAGTAGGTTCCATGCCCAGTGGGGCTTGAACGCACGACCCTGAAATCCAGAGTCACATGCTCTACTGACTGAGCCAGCCAGGTGACCCTGGCCTCAGTGGGCCTCAGCCCACTTCTTATTAAAGTATTAGACCTTTAAGGACTACTCTAGATTGTATAATGGTAAATTTGGCTTTTACAATCATACAGACAGACCTATATTTAAGTTAGCCTCTACCAGATACTTCCTGTATATTTTGGGAAAAGTGACTTAAACTTCCTAAGCCTTAATTTCCTCTCTTAGTAGACCTATTTCATATACTAGTTGCAAAGATTAAAATACACAAGCATGTAAAACATTTTAGCATAGCTCATAATTAGTGCTTAATAAGTATTATTATTAGCAGCCTCTACTAAAATCTGAAGTATCTGAATTCTGCCCTTGTGTTTGCCTTTTCAAAACTCACAATCCACAGTTCCTCACAACATAAAATTCCAGGGAACAACTGTAAGGAAATGTAAGGATTAGCTGTGAGGGAATAAAATCCAGAAATTCCAAATCTGGAACCATGGCGAATTTCCTGGTGAGGAGGGACAGTTGGACCCAGACTCCCCCACCAAAGTTCCATTCCTGGTGGATTGCCTTGCCACTAGCTGAGAGGGAATTGCTGTTCACCAGCTGAGGGAATTCTCACTAGCTGAGAGGGAATTGCTGCTCTTTGCTGAGACCAAACTGGACTGGGGTGGCGGGAATCTAAAATGTAGGAGAAAATTTAAAAAGAAAGAAAGAAAGAAATCAAAGTATATATCCAAGGCAAAGTGTATCCAAGTATATCTAAGGCAAAGTCTGCTTTCTCACAGATATCTCCCTATTTCATGTGAGGTCTTAGGAAAAAGAAATTTTGCTTGAATTTCTTCTAGCTTCCAATCTCCTTCATCATGGTATGTGCCATAGATGAGTACCCACCATGTAGGTGTACAATCCCAGTCACAGAACTAATACAGTTACGCATGTTGGGCACTGCACAAAGATATCACATCTGAGGAGGTACCATTCACATTGTAGACCTCATATAATTTTCATCAAACTAATTTTCTGGCAAATGGCAGCTAAGTGCCTTGTTACATAGTCAGTACATTATAATTTTATAATCACTGAAAGTAGAACGTCTTGGGAAAGATTTAGGGAGGTGGTGACTTTTCTCACTTTGTGCACGTGTATCATATGAGCCATAGAGATCCTGACTGACATCTAGAATATTCAGATTCTAGATCAAGAGGAAGAAAGATCGAGCTCCCTTGTCTATCACCCCACATCTCCACTGCCCTCTCAGTCTGATTTCCCATGGAAGGTCCCACCTCTTCTCCTAAGAATTGAACAAAGAATTGCTCTGTTCATCAACCAAGAGTCTTTGCTTTTGCAGAACTTAACAATACAATTAAGTATTCATATACTACGGTAATCTACACGTGGTAATAGGGAATAATTTCCTTGTAACATTTCTAAAATACACATATAGCTGTGCAAGACCATGTTTATTTCAACAAAAACACATTTCAGTTACTTGAATAGCAGAAGATACATTAAAGTGGATAATAGAACATATCTGCTATTCTCTTTGGCAACTTCAGCTTTTATAATATCACCTCTAAAACAAAAGGGAAAAATTACCAAGTTTAGTTTTCAATGTAAGGCTCACCAGATATGTCATATTTTTGGAAACATCAATGAAAAGAGGATGTTTGGTTTTTCGAATGTGTTGGCCCAACATAAATATAGCTATATCCAACAACATCAGACCTAGCCATATTTAGCATACCCATGCTTAGTATAAGCGCATTTCTTAAAACATGGTCCTTATTGCAATATTTTGTACTATGTTTAATTCTCAATATGTTCTGAGATATAAGTTAAAACCAAGCTTTAATTCTAAATGAAAAAGAAAACAGTTTTTGAGATGTGCCTTTGTAACTGCAATTTAGAATTTCCAAGTTAATTCAGAAAATATTAGCTTTTTCCGTAAGAGACTCCTAACTCTAGGAAACAAACTGAGGGCTGCTGGAGGGGAGATAGGTGGGGGCTGGGGTAACTGGGTGATGGACATTAAGGAGGGCACATGATGGAATGAGCACTGAGTGTTATATGCAACTGATGAATCACTAACCTCTACCTCTGAAACTAGCACTACACTCTATGTTAATTAATTGAATTTGAATAAAATTTTACAAAAGAAAATATTATCTTTTTATTGCTTAAACTTTTTTATTGTGAAATATATCACACCTCCACAAGAGTATGTATATATTTGTATATGCTTTGAAAGAATAATAGTAAAATATAACTGTCACCTACCATTCATCTTAAGAAATAGAACATTACCAGTACCCTAGAAGTTTCCTTTGTACCTCTCCCTGATGATGTACCCCTCCCAGTCCACCTTGTAGGTATTCTCATGGTAAAACTTTGTTAACCATCCTTTGCTTCTGTTAATTGTCCTATCAGTCCCTAAGCCATGTATGGTTTAACTTGGCCTGCTCTTGCAATTTATGGAAATGGTATACGTATTTAGGCTTGTGTGATTTGCTTTCCTGTTCAAAGTGTTTTTGAGATTTATCACCCATTGATATATGAAGTTGTAATTCACTCAGTTTTGCTACTCTGTAGTATTCCACTGTATGAATAGACTACAATTTTGTTATACATTTTACTACTAATGGGTATTTGGGCTGTTTCCCTTTTATTGTCTCTTCATGAACGATACTACTGTGAATATTTTTATTTATATCTCCTGGTATACATGTGCAGAAATTTCTCTATAATATAAGTCTAGAAGTAGAGAGCTTTAGTATTTATCAAAATAGTTAGATTAAGAAATCAAAGTAATGGGGTACCTGGGTGGATCAGTGGGTTAAAGCCTCTGCCTTCAACTCAGGTCATGATCCCAGGGTCCTGGGATCGAGCCCCGCGTTGGGCTCTCTGCTCAGCGGGGAGTCTTCTTCCCCCTCTCTCTCTGCCTGCCTCTCTGCCTGCTTGTGGTCTCTGCCTGTCAAATCAATAAATAAAATCTTAAAAAAAAAAAAAAAGAAATCAAAGTAATGCCAAGCCACATTTTCACAGAACGTATATTTGATGTTGATGATGATTTTCTTGCTGAATAGTGATACAACAGGAGAGCTCATGCTTTGTTCACTAGTTCTGGATTCAAAACATTACTTAATATCATCAGTCTCACAGGAAGAAGTTCTAAGAAACCCAACTAGAGGCTACTATGCTAAGCAAAATAAGTGAATCAGAGAAAGACAATTATCATATGATCTCACTGATATGAGGAATTTGAGAAACAAGACAGAGATCATAGGGGAAGGGAGGAAAAAATGAAACAAGACAAAACCAGAGAGGGAGACAAAACATAAGAGACTCTTAATCTCGGGAAACTAACTGAGGGTTGCTGGAGGGAAAGGGGGTGGAAGGAATGGGGTGGCTGGTTGATGGACATAGAGGAGGGTATGTGTTATGGTGAGTGCTATGAATTGTGTAAGACTGAGGAATCACAGACCTGTACCCCTGAAACAAATAATACATTATGTTAATTTAAAAAATAAATTGAAAAAAAAAGTTCCAAGAAACCTAATACAAGTCTCCAGGTTTTTCCAGGTAGGAAACAAGAGCTAAGAGGATGGAAGATTCAATGAAGTGGTTCATAAAGTGATGGTAAATGTTTGCGAAGTGATACAGAAAGAAGAACCAAAATCAGGATACTACTAGGAAAAATATGAGTTGGACAGGAGCAAGAAATTTTGACTTCTACTCTATTTATAGATGTCTGTGTGATCTTGGCAAAGCCAGATAATTTCTCTGGGACTCAGTTTTCATGTCCATTTAATATGAATTTTGGATTTAATGACCTTTGGGTCACTTCCAGCTCTGAAACTCTTGATTCAGTGATTTCAAAATACTTTCGGAAATGACAGCTTTGATCGCCCCCTAGTGGTTCCTTCTGGCCTTGCAACTGGAGAAGCCAGCTTTTAATGGTTGTTATGGCCTCTCAACAACTTCCCTGCTTATATATTTTAGGGCTTATAATTAAAATGTGTGAAAATTAAAGGAGCCATTTTGTGAAGTTACTAAAATTTTTGAAAACACACACTTAAATAAAAAGCTATTTTCCTCACTGACAAGAATTGATATTTGGTTTTACTAATCATGTTCTTGAGCTGTACCCTTATAATTTTTGCACCTATTTTCTGCAAAAGCAACTCACTTTAAATACAAAGTGAGAAAAAAAAAGTTCTGTTTTCTTCCCCTAAGTTTGGGAAAAAAATCAATTAATTCATTTCTCATCTACTAAATTAATGTCATTAATCATTACCTAAGGAGGTTAAAGCCTGGAGATTTCCTAAGAATTGAACAAAATAACTTACACAGTACCCCCACCCATAGTAACCAATTGAATGTATCGCAACAGGTCACGTGAGTGTGAACATGAATTGAAAAAACAACCCATTTTTTTTTCAAGCTGGAGCCTGAGGTGTCTACAGCGTTGAAAATAAAAGAGAATGGCATCGATCTACTTTGGAAAACTCATGAAGACACTTAACTGCTTTAAGACTGAGTTTCTCTATTTATAAGGAAAGAATAAAATTCTTGATGCCTTTTGAAATGACAAGGACATCCCAAAGATTAGTGAGTTGAATGTTAGTAGAGAATATTGTGCTCCTTAGAAGAACAGTGTTACGTAAAACTCGTGCAGTATCATCAGAAGCTGGCTACTCCGGCTCTGTGAAACCCGCCACATGCCATTTTTGAAATAGAGTACAAAATCGCGACAGGAAAAATAACCCTGCTCACAAAACTATAAAATGTCATTTTTCTTCAAGGAGAGCAAAATAAGAAAAATGAAGCCTCCGGCTTCTGAATTCAAACACAAAATCAATATATAAAAGAAAAGAATCAAACCTGAGTCCTGAAGGTTTTGGTTCTTTGAGCATTTTAATGAGTAAGTGAAAAAGAAGTTCCATTCTATAAAAATTCTTTGACAGACATTTAACATGGTGTCTTGTTCTTGTTGTTGTTGCTTTTTCAACAGTAGAGCTACCTTGAGAAAGGCATTCCTGTGCTCTCTTATCTGTTCACCTAATTTTCATAGACACAGCCCAGGGAAGAGGGGAAAGCATGGCCTTGAAGTCAGAGAAAGTAAATTTTAGCTCTGTCTCTGCCTTTTAAAGTGTAAGTGACCTTGTGCGAGCCACTTCAGCTCTCAAAGCCTTATTCTTTTCCACAAAATGGGTTTTGGTAATAACAGTAGCTCTTCTACACTGCTGTTCTGATGATTAAGTAAGAATGTATGAATCCTTTTTGGAGACTGCAAAGTTATTTCCAAGTGCTAATGATTGTTTCTCATCATTATTATTATTTTTATTTTTATTTTTTTGTCTAAACAGACCTATCAAGCTTGTCTTTATCAACTATTAAGTCTTGACGATTTTACCCCAAAACTCTCATATCCAGATCTTCCTCTGTATTCCCACCTCTTTTCCCATGGACTCCATTTACCACCTCACCACCCACTAACTACCACCCCGCCCCCACTCTCCTCAGGCTCTTTTCAAACTACTCCCTCACCAGAATGAAATCTCCCATGTGCAAATGGAGTCATGTCTTTCTAGAGCTCAGTGTTCTCTATGGCTTCTAGTGACCTACAGAATAAAATCTCATTTCCTTCACTGCCTCGCTCTGCCTACCTGTTCGACTTCATCTTTTGCTGTCTTTTCTTGTACTTCCCAGAATCATAATTCCGCGAATATTTTTTCCTGCCTCCATGCATTTGCACATTTATTCCTCCTGCCTAAAATGTCTTCCTCCTCCCACTTGGCAACTCCAGTACAGTTTTTCTGCAGAATCTTCTCATTTCTGGCTGGCAAGGTTCTATTGACTCTTAATGTCTGAGTTCAAAATGTCTCCATCTCACATGTCCCTTTCTGTTTTGTTTGGATCTTTCTGGTTTTCACTGTGCTTGCCGCACTTTTTTTTTTTTTTTTTTTAAGACCGTTGATTCCTAACAAGGGTTGTGCAGGTCTGCTGTTGCCAAGGGGAGGTGGGGAGGGCCTAGGTCAATGCTGGCATCTGGTGAACACTTAATGTTTGTTGCATGAATGTTTCTCAAGTATGCTTAGCCACTGGGCTGATTTCATTTTATAAATCTTATTCTGCTATTTTCACAAGTTTACATCATTTCTGTATACCAGGTTAGCATCCCTCTTTCAGTATCGTGTAAGTAGTTCTAATAACCTTGTTTGGGGCCATCATTACTGCATCAAATACAACATTATAACTGAAGTCAGAGCTTTTCTAATCACAAGGAGAGAATTAGTCAAGCTAGCTCAAGGGATGGGAGAGGGAGTTGTTTTTAAGACACTGAGGGGGATAGTTAGGGGCTTGAAGCCCTCATGGGATATGAGTACACATGGGGTACAGAGTAGCTTCGTGGTCTCTTATCACATTTTTGCATCCTTCTATTCCTTCTCTCCCAGCTCCATTTGTTTTCAGTCTCCTGATAATTTATGCATGAACTTGGGCTACAATTCAAACTTCCAACATCCTTTTACCTTTGGCCTTAATACTTCCTTTTTTCTCTCAAATTTCAGATCCACAGAGAGGGACTCTAACTGACACAGCTTGTCAAGCCACATTCATTCATGAGATATTTAAGGAACACATAGTATATGCCAGGCATTCTTCTAGAATCTGGCATAAAAGCAGTGGAAGAAACAGACAAAGATGTCTGCCATCACAGGCTTGATTCTCTTTCACTTCCTATATGCCTCACCTAGGGTTTAAAAAATATTCTTCTAATTGTTTCTTCTTTGGTCCATTCAAAGCCACTATGATATTCGAATATATTCTTGTATCTTCTAAGCCATATGTAATCTCAGAAGTAATTTGGAAAATTTTACCTTGAAGAAAATCTAGGGTTTGTAATGTTTTTTAATGCCTAAAGAGTATATCCCAAGACAGGAAAGATAAATGTTTACTTTTGATTTATGTGTATCGGCTCACATTGCAAGTACTGGATGTTGTAATACCCCTATATATCCACAGTTGGGGGAAAATACTTTAGAAGGCTTTGGTAATAAGCCCTAAGCTCCATTAAGGTCTGCCTTTCAGTGTGATTCTCCTTGTCTTTCTGGGATCTCTGTGTGCACGTGCATAGGCACGTATATTTGTGCACAAGAATCTATGTGGTGGGCGCCTGGGTGGCTCAGTTGGTTAAGCGACTACCTTCGGCCCAGGTCATGATCCTGGAGTCCTGGGATTGAGTCCCTCTTCAGGCTCCCTGCTCAGTGGGGAGTCTGCTTCTCCCTCTGACCCTCTCCCCTCTCATGCTCTCTGTCTCACTCTCTCTCTCTCAAGTAAATAAACATTTTTTCAAAATCTTTAAAAATTTTTAAAAAATAAAAAAATGATCTATGTAGTGTGTTGTTTTCACTGTCCCTGGACAGCACCATCTCGAATTCTTTGCTGTTACTCTTTCTTCTCCTCCTGCCTCTCCATCTTGTTCTCCTTCCTCTTCTCGTAGCCCCTGAATATCTTTGTCTCCCTTAACTAACAAAGAGAGAGAACTGAAGTCAATGTTTCTTTTGTTTTGTTTCAAGATTTTATTTTTAAGTAATCTCTACCCCGAAGGTGAGGCTGGAACTGACAACCCGGAGATTAAGAATCCCATGCTCTACTGACTGAGCCCGCCAGGCACGCCCTCCCACCCAATGTTTTATTATCAGTGCCACTACTTCATTAGGCTGAGATTGGAGATGAGTACCCCAGGACCAGTATACCATGTGGTAGCAGGCCTAAAATTTAGTTAGCTTTCAATGGTCAGGAAGTAATGGCTCAACCATGGGCCCGGGCTGGAAGGCTTCTCACAGAAGTGAGTAACCACCACTCAGTGACAACTTTTCATGTAAAACCTAGTTACTGTAATGTATAATGCATTATGCGAAATGCGTAATGACAATGGATGTGTTTTTATTAGAAAGTGATCACAATGAAGGCATCTGGGTTGTTCGGTCAGTTAAGCATCAGACTCTTGGTTTTGGCTCAGGTCATGATCTTAAGGTCATGAGATTAAGCCCTGTGTCCAGCTCTTCACTGAACTCTGCAGTGGGCGATTCTCTCTCCCTCTCCCTTGTCACTCCTCCCACTCACTCACTCTCTCTCTCTCAAATAAATAAAATCTTTAAAAAAAAAAAATGATGACAATGTATAACAATGCAAGAAAATCTAATATCCTTCTACAATCAAGAACCTTGCTCATTAGCCTTTGTTATAACTATAGTGAAGTACCCTACCCAACAATCCCCTGGTTAAACTAGCTCAGGCTTACTTAAGTCCATGCAGATATAATTTGCCGTAAATCTTATAATCATAAATCTGCAGGCATTCCATTGATCCAAGACTAAGGGCTTTCAGAGAAAATTTTTTTAAAAAATATTTTATTTATTTATTTGCAAGATAAAGAACAAGCAGGGGGAATGGCAGAGGGAGAGGGAGAAGAAGGCTCCCTGCTGAGCAGTGAGTGGGGATGCGGGGCTCGATCCCAGGACACTGTGATCGTAATGTGAGCCAAAGGCAGGTGCTTAATAGATTCAGCCACCCAGGTGCCCTGAGAGCAACTTCTCATTCTACTCCGCTTATCTATAACTACTTATAACCTAGAGAAAGAAAGCAGCTACTTTAAGTCCCCCTCTTTCATACCTCACCTTTTGCCTCATAGCAAAAGAGAGAAAGACTGACCTAGACCCGAATGAAAACCTTAAAGCAATACTTTGCGTCAACAGGCAATTCTACAACTGCTGACTAATTTCATCCAATCTCTCCCAGTCTTTGTACCTACTCTCGCAATCTATATATTATTGACTCGTCTCAAACAGCTTTGGTAGAATTCCATTTTTTTAAAAAACCTGCTTCTTAAAGAAACTCACTCTTAAAATGATATCAGACATCCCCTCATTTGTTCTCAAACATCTTTGCAACATGTTTAAGTAACAAGTGTTTTTAAGGAATTCATTCAATTTTTCAACAATTATGGAACCCCTGCTAGGGCCGGGTACTGGGAAGACAGCTGAATAAAGCAGACAATCCCTGCCTCCAAGTAGTTTACATTCTAGTGGAAACAGTTCTGCAGTATGAAAAAAGTGAAGAGCTGTGGGGGAAAATTAAGGCAGACAGATAAGGAGCAGGGATTGCAATATTAAATAAGGCAGTCAGCCAAGCTGGCTGAGTCTCTTGAAATAATTTCCTATTTCCTATTCTTTTTTTTTTTAAGATTTTATTTATTTATTTGACAGAGAGATCACAAGTAGGCAGAGAGGCAGACAGAGACAGAGAGAGGGGTAAGCAGGCTCCCCGCTGAGCAGAGAGCCAGATGTGGGGCTAGATCCCAGGACCCTGAGACCATGACCTGAGCCGAAGGCAGAGGCTTAACCCACTGAGCCACCCAGGCACCCCTATTTCTTATTCTTGACTTAAAAAGCAAAGAGATAGGGCACCTGGGTGGCTCAGCCCTTAAGCAACTGCCTTTCACTCAGGTCATGGTCCCAGGGTCCTGGGATGGAGCCTCGCTTTGGGAATCCCTACTCAGCAGGAAGCCTGTTTCTCCCTCTCCCACTCCCCCTACTTGCATTCCCTCTCTCGCTGTCTCTCTGTCAAATAAATAAATGAAATCTTAAAAAAAAAAAAAGCAAAGAGATGTCTATTGATAACCTTTCACTGCAAAAAGCTGAAATACTATTTTTAATTGCTTTTAAACTCATATACCCTTGATGAAATATTTTTGTGTCACTCTACGTTCTGCCAGGAAAAAAAAAAAAAAATCCTAAACCAGAGCTTAGGGTTTGGTGGTTTTCTGTAGCTGTTTTAATTGATCGCTTTACACCAATATTCCACTTGCTGAAGTGACTGGCAATTTGGGGATCAGGAGACCTGTCCCGAAGAGTTGATGACCCCACAGAAACAGAGTACCCTAGAAAATCTGGGACCAAACACCTCTGGTGAAGCCGTCTGACTTTAGTTATCTTCAACAGATGCAGAGATTTCCTGCACACAGCTACATTTCATATACAGCACATAATAGGACTAACCAACTGTAAATATTTGTGGACTAGTAGAATGGGTAGTTGCCATTGTTTTCCCACATAGGAGAATGGGTTTAGATTCTCTATCTTGCTCGGCCTGCCTTCCCTTGAGTATCTTTGTACCAGACAAATAATCACAGGGCATCACACCAGCTTACCGTCAGCCAAACCAGCAGTTCTCAACCCTGGCTGTGCACCGGAATCATCTTTTTAAGTTGCTAATGCATGGGCTCCTGATTCCAATTAAATTGGAATCTCTGGAGGGGTGGGGCCAGGGCCTCCTTCATTTAAAAAAAAAAAAAAATCCAATTGCACAAAAAATTCTAGTGCGTAGCTGGGACTAAGAACCTTTGGGCTTAGCCTTTCAGCCCCAACTCAGCCTCTCTGAGGGTCTTCTTTTTCTTTTCTTTTCTTTTTTTTAAGAGAGAGAAAGTGTTGGAGGGAGAAGGGGGTGGGGAAGGGGAAACAAGAGGGAGAAGCAGACAATCTCAAGCCCACTCCCCAATCTGAGCAGAACCCACCATGGGACTGGATCTCACAACCCTGAGATCAGGACCTGAAACCAAGAATCCAATGCTTAACCCACTGAGCCACCCAGGCGCCCCTCTCTGAGGGGCTCCTAAGGCAATTAGCAATGTATAGAATATGTATAGCAATCTATAGAAACCTCAGCACTCACCTCATTCCCTCTTCTTTCAACTACTCCCTCCCTTTCCTTTATGTTTGTCCTCTTCTGTGGGCGTCTGCCTGAGGCCTGCCAACGGTACCTGCTAAGGCTGTCTGACCCTATTGGTGGTATGTTGGCTAGGTTTTTCCCTGCCTAATGCAAAGCACGCGGTTCTACTTACCTGGAGTTTGCCCACTCATTGCTTCAGCAGCTGCTTCTGTCCGTCTCCAGGGCTTCTCCACACCTGCCAGCCTGGCTGCCCCCCCACAGCAAGTGCTACCTTCAGGGCTGGCCCCCCAGGTGGCCTGTTCACCCCTCAGGATTCCCCGCTTTTATTCATGAGTGTGTCCTGTCATCTCATCTGCGTGTGCTCTCAGTGTAGCGTGTAAGGCATTTCATTATCTGGCCCCTTTCCTCCTTCGACCTCACTTCTCACTGTCACTACCACAGTTCTCCCACATTCCCACACACATGTGTCTTACCACGTTTCTAAAGATAAATGTATATGGTTTACGTCTGGAAACTTCCTGACTCATTCTTCAGGCCTCTAATTCAATGGCTGCTCCCCTGCAAAGCCTTCTCCCTCCGCTTAATTATGGTGTTATTCACACACTATATCGTGATGGCTTATGTGTTCATGCTCCTGGCTCCTCGATTAGACTGAAGGCAGAGGATGGGTCCTGGGATGGAGTCCCACATTGGGAATCCCTGCTCAGCAGGGGGTCTCCTTCTCCCTCTGCCACTCCTCAGCTTGTACATCCTCTCTCTTGCTCTCCCTCCCTCTCTGACAAATAAATAAATAAAAATTTTTTTAAAGATTTTATTTATTTGACAGAGAGAGATCACAAGTGGGCAGAGAGGCAGGTCGGGGGGGCGGGGGAAGCAGGCTCCCTGCTGAACAGAGAGCCAGATGCAGGACTTGATCCCAGGACCCTGAGATCATGACCTGAGCCAAAGGCAGAGGCTTAACCCACTGAGCCACCCAGGCCCCCTAAAAAAAAAAAAAAAAAAAAAAACTTTAAAAAAACAAACAAGGAAAAGAGATTAAAAAAAATTTAGTAATGTGCTTTATTTAATTCAATATACTCAAAATGTTATCATTTCAATAGGTCATTAGTATAAAAATCACTACGTAATGAGATATTTCACATTGTTTTTGTAGTACTAAGTCTTTGAAGCTGTGTAGGTATTTTACACTTACAGAACATCTTAATTTAGACTAGCCCTGTTTCAATGGCCCACCAGTCACACGTGCAGCTAGTAGCTATATTACTAGACAATTCTAAGTCAGATCCATTGGTTTATGCTTGAAGGAATTGGTCCAAAGAGGGTAAGAGTCTAATTTAAAGTAGTTAGTGCAAGGGTCAGGCACTGACTGAGCCTAGCTCTCTTTATCCTTTATCAAGGGCTCCTTCCATCACATCATACTGCCCTGGGCCTTCGTTGTTCACCGGAAGAGATGTGATAAGAAGACCTGGCTTCTAATTCTGTATACACGTTAATAAGTTGTATAACCTTAGGGTATTTCTTAGCTTCTAGGGATTTCCATGTCCTCGTCTCAGGAGTGAAAACATTGGATCAGGAGCACCTGGGTGGCTCAAATGGTGGCGTCTGACTTTGGCTCAGGTCATGATCTTGGTGTCCTGGGATGGAGCTCCCGATCTGGCTCCCAGCTCAGTGGAGAGTCCGCTTCTTCCTCTCCCTCTGCAGCTCCTCCTGCTCGTGCTCTCTCTCTCTGTCCCAAATGAATAAATAAAATCTTGAAAAAAAAGCACTGGATCAGATGCTTAAAGATCAAATGATCTTTTAAGTACTAATGTTATATGACAATCAAACACGTTGGTTTGCAAACCAGAATACACTGCAATCATGTTGCCCCACAAGTCTGTTTCGAAGAAGCTGTGTATAAATATGAATTCAAGACCATGTTGGTTGTCACCAAAACTTTTAAAAAAGCTTTTAAAAAAAACAGAATTTCAAGTAGTTCTTTCATTAAAGTCTGTATCTTAATAATCAGGGCCAGGCCTAAAGCCTGATACGTTTGTCACAGAATGCTCCAGAACATCACTGTTATTTTCTCAAAAGATTTTGGAGCTGATCTGAGAAGGCCACTGCTGAGCAGTGAGAGAGCAAAAAAACGACGTGTGTCAGGGCTCACTCAGGGAAGCACACTGGTTTCCTTTCTGCTAACCAGCACCGGGGTCTGAAAGGGACAGCTGGAGCACAACACGGTGTGAGGAAAAGGAGCCAGCATAATACCTATGGGAAATTCAGGGATAGGGAACTGTACCGTGATTAGATAATCAAATTTATTTTGTGTTAGCAAATTTTATACTAGAATCAATAGCTTTATTAAATTTGTACTCCAAATCACAGAGGAAACATAACAACGCAGGAGAAAGTTACAGAAATGGAAATGGCCAGGCACCAAAGACGGATGTGGTTTTTCCAAAACATTTGGCTGAGACCAGTGTGTTCACTTTCAAACTCATTCACGTCTCGCCCATCCCTTCCAACAGAGAAGTGCTTCTTTCCTTCCAAAGACTGGAGAAGATTGCAGTGCAGGGCAAAAGCTATGGGCTTTGGACTTAGGCCTTGGTGTGAGCCCCAGATACTCCTTTTAAAAATTATGAGGCCTCAGGCACTTGGGTGGCTCAGTTGGTTAAGCATCTGACTTTGGCTCAGGTCATGATCTTGAGGGCCTGGGATGGGGTCCCATGTTGGGCTCCTCCCTCAGTGGGGAGGCTGCTTATCCCTCTGACCCTCCCCCCTGTTCATACTCTCTCTCTCTCTCTCTCTCACATAAATAAATGAAATCCTTAAAAAATATATTTTAAAAAATAACAAAAATTCTAAGGTCTTGGAACAGTTTGTGCATTAGTTTCCTCCTCCATAAAATGTACACAATAATAGTACTTACTACCTGGGATTGAAGATGAAATGAGGCAATATATGAAAAGTTTTTAGCATACTTTCACATATTAAATTCTAAATGAATCTTAACTATTATTTTTATTTTGAAAGGAGTAATCCTATTCTGAACATAGGAATCAAGAAGCAGGAGAGGAATAAATAAATAAAAACCTTAAAAAAGGGGGGGGCCACCTGGGTGGCTCAGTGGGTTAAAGCCTCTGCCTTCAGCTCAGGTCATGATCCCAGGGTCCTGGGATTGAGCCCCATATTGAGCTCTCTGCTCAGCAGGCAGCCTGCTTCCTCTTCTCTCTCTGCCTGCCTCTGCCTACTTGTGATCTCTGTCTGTAAATTAAATAAATAAAAATCTTTAAAAAAAAAAAGAAGAAGAAGAAGCTGGAGAGGAACTACCAGAACTGGCTGTAGTTGTGGTACCCACAACTGTAGATGACTCACAGTTGGTCCACCATGTTTTTGGAAATATTGGTGGTATGCATTAAATTGTGCATATGCAAACCAGTATAACTCTGAAGGATTCGTGGCAAATCCGTCTCTGCCTCCCAGTCCTCCACAGTTGATGCCTCGAGATGACAGACAGGGCATCTGGACATGACGGTGAGGAGTCCTCCAGTGAATCCTACCAGGCATTTCGCTTTTGTTGTTTCCTAGGTAGGTTCTTCCAAAGAATGAGTTTGGTTTCTTCACAACTTTAACTTCTTTATTTCGCTTGGATGAGCTTGAGAACTGCGAAGTGACTTTAGAAGGGTTTTGTTAATCTTCCATGTTTCTGGGGGGAAAAAGTGACCTGAGTGTTTAAGGGGCTTCAAGTTTACATCCTGTGTTGGGAAAACTTGCCCTCCGGTACCAAGTGACTTGATGAAACAATCGTTCAGCATTTGTTCAGCCAGCAGTGAGGAGGTGGGTTCCCTCTCAGCTGACTCACTCACTCACCGCATTTCCTGCAGAAAGGATTCAACTCAGCATATTTGGAATCCTTGGCCAAAGACCAATGTGACAGCCCTGGGCTTTCCTTCCTGGGACATTTCTCAAGGAAAACTCAGTCCCTTAAGTCAGAGCAAGAGGTTAGTTTTGAACTGACCATCAACTACAACTGAAATGTGAAACTACCATTTACATTTTAATTTAGAGTATTTAAAGGAATGTCCTATAATAAAAACATCTAACATCTATTAGCACTTATTAGGTGCAACAGTTCTGAATGTTTTACTTTTATTAACTCCTTTAAATTTCACAGCAACCTTATGAAGGAAGTACTGCTATCATTATCATTCCATTTTACAGATAAGGAAACTGAAGGGCAGTGAGGGTGAGTAACTTGCCCACGATCACACAGCAAGTAAGCAGCAGAGCCTGAGATCAAAACTTAGGCTGGCTGGCACCAGTGTGCCTTTATTTCCCTGTTCCACCTGTCTACAAATTAAGTGGTGTCTTTTTATTTCTGACCAATTTTTTCAATGGAATTCCAAATATGTAGATTTAAAAGTCAATTTTGTTTGATCAAAATTTAATCAAAATTATTTACAATTATAATAAATAACAAATAAATAAATAGCAAATTTTGGCACCCTTCAGAACTTTTAAGTTATTAGTTTCTTGTAAAAATAATTACAGAATTATAATACATTTATTTCATGGATAAAGAATGAAAAAGATGGTGGAAGTTAATCTTTTGGGGTTGAAGTTTTTAAGTTAAGAAATTGTGATGTGATTTTTTTCTTACCACATTACTATTGTTTCTTCAGTATTATTAGAAAATAGATCCTTTTTGATTTTGCTTTCTACATACCGTTAATTCTCATTACAATTCTATGAAGAGAATGTCATTGCACATGGTATAAAATGTTAGCAAATGTGTAAACACCAGATTTTAGGTGAAGAAATAAAGAGCCCATGCTGCAGTTCAATTATACATTTAGAAGCAAATACATTTATGTAACAGCTTACATTTGAACCTGTTTTTTACAAGAATAAAAGCAAAGTAATTATGTTGCATAATCTTTTATCAAAATTAGTTGAAAACCAAAATAGCTCTAATGTGTTATGCTGTAACTCACCTAGCAGTCAATATTATCAATATCTTAAATTTTCAGATATGCCTGGGTGGCTCAGTTGGTTAAGTGTCTGCCTTTGGCTCTGGTCAGGATCCCAGGTCCTGGGATCAAGTCCCACATTGGACTTCTTGTTCAGTGGCGAACCTGCTTCTCCCTTTGCCTGCTACTCCCCCTGCTTGTTCTCTCTCTCTCTTTGGCAAATTTCAAGAAAAAAAATATTTTAAATCTCCAATTCATGTAATTTCTGTTATTAAACATTATTTCTTTAGCTTGAATTGAAGCAAAATTTAAGCTTATGCTAACTTCTGACTAGTTTCCTAAGTTTATTATAAGCACTTGTTTCACTTAAAATGTTTTTGAATCAGAGTTTGGAGTTTATTTATGCTACTCTGAAATTATTAAATATGGCTTCATATGTTTATGTTATAAATAGATCAGTGTTTGCAATATTTTATTATAAGCATTATGGATCCAGCACCTCAGACTCCCTAAGAAGCTTTTGGGAATTTGTGGTAAATATTTAATAGGATATATGAGCTTTCTTTTTTTTTTAATTTTAATCTTTATTTTTCCAGAAGGGGATATTATTTAACACATCCATATTTACTCTATAGTCTCATAAGAAAATGCCACAAGGGACAGAATGAACTTATGGAAGCTAACTTCCAAGTTCAAAAATGCTTTTTATATCGTGAATGTCTGCCTATCCTAAGAGTCTGTTGAACAAGCTGAAACAATTAGACAGCCACAGGATACCTAAAGAAAAATTTTCTTCCTTGTGCTACATTTACAACTAGCTTTGAAGACTCAATCTGGAATGATACTATTCTCATGAATCTTAGTATTGAATGATTTTTTTCCACCTCATATGTATCTTTTGAGAAATAAGAAGCCATAATTTCTTTTTAATATTTTTAAAAATTTATTTGAGAGAGAGACAGAGAGTGAGAGAGAGAAAGCACTGAGCTGGGAGGAAACGGAGAAGCAGGCTCCCCGTGAGCAGGGAACCCAATGTGGTGCTCCATCCAAAAACTATGGGATTAGGACCTGAGCCAAAGGCAGACATTTAACTGACTGAGCCAGCCAGACATCCCAGGAAGCCATAATTTTTGTGAAATAATCTTTTAAGAAAATATATGTTTTGCTTTTAAATGTGCGGCTTGCTCAACTTTTAAAACAATAATAATAAGAAATCTTCTGAGTAATCTACAATCTCACCATCCTCACAAATTGAGATTTTATTATTTCATGTGTCTGCGTAAGATTTTTTTTTTAATGGACTGCTAAAGAGCCTGTAGCAATCTAATTTTAACGACATCCCAGTTTTCTTTCCATTCAGCCATCAGGTAGGTATTTTAACAGGCATGGGGACGGACAAAGGATGGAAAATAAGAAAAAGTAATCATTCATCTCTGAAATGGCTGAATCTTTGAAATATCTCACTTCACCAACAGTCCACACTTTCCGCACTTTGCTTCTGATGGCAAATAGCAAAGCTAACTTTGGTCATTACCAGTACTTCCTGTTGTGCAAGTCCAAGCTGACCTTGTTCAACTTATGTTCAAACCGTTTTAGTTGATTTCTCTCTGGGGGTTAGAGAGCATTCAACAAACATGTGGACCTTTGATTTATTGGTCACAGACAAAAGCTAAAAATCTTACCCTAGGATAAAACTCATCTTTGTTTCAGCTTATGTTAGCAGGAGGAGTTGTTTTAGCTCCATGGAGACTCGGAACTTTATTTGAACTTATTGCCTGGTGCCTTGGAGCAGTGGGATCAATATCTGGAGGATTTTTTCAAGTCTCACAATTCCAAATGAGCCTCAGCAAGTTGAACTAAACTCTATTTGGCTTTAGCAATTCAAACCTTCAGTATTTCTTTCAATATATGATTGAAAGTCAATCCTATCTCCTCATTAACGTATTTAGGTTCTGTTTGAAGCACAGATATATTTTTTTAAAGACTGTATTTATTTATTTGACACAGAGAGACACAGCAAGAGAGGGAACACAAGCAGGGGAGTGGGAGAGGGAGAAGCAGGCTCCCCACTAAGCAAGGAGCCCAATGAGGGGCTCTGAGCCCAGGACCCTGGAATCATGACCTGACCTGAAGGCAGACCCTTAAAGACTGAGCCACCCAGGGACCCCAGGCACAAATATTTTATCCATTTGTAAAAGCCTTGACTTTTTATACTCACGAAAGGAATACTAGCTCATTATAAAAGAATTCTATACTTAAAAAATTATTATAGGTAGACATGATATGGACAGCCATTTCATTTTTTTTTTTAAGATTTTATTTATTTGAGACGGAGAACACGTGAGCACAAGCTGGGGAGAGGGGCAAAAGGGGAGGGGAGGGACAAGCAGACTCCCTGCTGAGTGGGGAGCCTGATGTGGGGCTCCAACCCAGGACCCCAAGATCATGACCTGAGTGAGCCCAAGGCAGCCGCTTAACCGACTGAGCCACCCAGGCACCCCACCTGAATAGCCATTTTAATAGAATAGCAAACATTCCTCAATAATGTTTTCCTGTTTACAAGTACATATTACTATATAGAGAGACTTTTCTTCAATAATTCCATGATAATTACATAGCTCTTGGAAATGCAGTAAATTATACAGCACATACTGTTTTGTATATGTCACGTTTATCATTTAGTATCTTGGATATCTTTCCATGTTAGTACTTACAAAGTTTAGCTTATTCTTTCCTATATTATATATAGCACTCCATAATATAAATGTGCCATATATTGTTCAAATAGATCCATAATGATGGACACATGAGTTGTTTCCAGGTTGGTTTTGTTTGTTTTGTTTTCTTTTGCCATACCAGTGTTGCAGGGAATGTCCTTTTAAACATATCTGTATATATTTGGAACACAGTACTTTATCAAGCCTTAAAAAGAAGTAATGAAATAATACTGTTTTAATGTATTCATTCTAGTTAGCGCTTCAGGTTATTATAATCAGCGTATCAAACTCTCATTTCAAAATGGACATTTCAAAATTTAAATAGACATTTCAAAAATTAAAAAGAGATATTTCAAAAACATTTCAAAAATTAAAAAGAGATATTTCAAAAACCTTAATTTGATTCCTTTAGTCCTTAAGAATAGTGCATTTTTCTAGAATTTGAAAATACTGACCTACAAGTGACCTTCCAATATGTTCTTTCATGATTCATTGAATGCTAGTAATAATGATTCCTTGACCATTTTTTAGCTCTTTCGTTTACAAAGTGTCTTCACGTAATTATCTCCTCTGACTTCTCATCAATGTAATGTATGCAGGACAGGTTTATGGAGAAAAATGGTGCTGACTTGGAAATTTTTATTGCCTGAAATAGTTAGACAGAGTGTAAATTCTTTGTTCTGCTAACTCAAGAAGGAGTCAAGGCAATGTCATGATACGAGTGTTGTTTCATACTGGTACCTTAATGTGAAAAAACCCCACACATATCACTTCAAAAACTGCTGTTGCTAATTTACTATCCAGTTTTCAGTCATGTTTATTTGATTCTCTGATAGCCAGAGATTAAACTCACCAGGCATTTATTAGCAAAGTGCTCCGGTAATTGCTACTCCAGAACCAAGTGTTAAAAGGCATTTATGCCACTGTTGTTACTGATGGGTGAGCTTTCGTGCCACTTTGTTCATTCGGGATGGAAGAACAGAAGGGGATGACAGAAAGGAAAGGTCTGCAGAATATGGTACGAACATGACGGTCCTTGGTAAGACCTTAAAAACTCCCATCCCCACCCATTACTATTTCCGTTTCTATGACCCTTTCTTTCCCCAGTGCCTACCATGGTATGGCTGGTAATAAATGGTGCTGCTTCTCTCATTTCCCCCACTGCTGGTAGGAAGCAGGCTCCTGAGCAGGGAGAGGAAATCATTGTTATGTTGCCTACTGCTTTGGGAAAGGAAGCAATCTTGAACGATACAATTGTTGCCATGACGGTGAACTAATGTTACCTCATTAGTGCATCTATTCCCACCCTCAGTTTGGCTGAGAATGTATTTCTGAACTTCCTCTCTTCCTACATCTACTATATTATGCACAGGACCTGAGAATCAGTTTCCAGGCCAGAAGTGTTAGGAGATCCTGTCCAATTCAAGCCCTGCTTATCAAATATGATAGCACCTTTTTAACCAACCATGATTCTACAGAGTGGCTATGTCAATACCTAACCGCAAGTTACATTATTTAAAGAGAAATCACATTGCTAATAAAACTTTGAAATTTTCATGCCCTGTTCTCTTCCTCTCTCTCTCTCTCTCTCTCTCTCTCTTTTTTTTTTTTTTTTTAGATTTCTATTTATTTATTTGAGGAGAAAGAGAGAGCGCATGTACACACGAGCAGGGCGTATGGGCTGAGAAAGAGGGAGAAGCTGACTCCCTCTGAGCAGAGAGCCCAATGAGGGTCGATACCAGGACCCTGGGACCATGACCTGAGTTGAAGGCACTGCTCTGTTCGCTTTCATCAGCACAATTTCAGGAAGTTGATCTGCCCCATCCCATCTGTCCAATATTACATTTTACTGCTCAAAGAGTACTGGGTTGTCACATCAAGAGGGTTTCTTCACTGTCCTGTGTGTAATATTAGCTCATTGCCTCCTTTCTGCCTACTCTCACACTGTTTTTCTCTCTTTTAAGTCCGTCTACTCTCTTGCCTATCTGAATTCTAATCAAATTTGAAAACAAGCGCCAAGATCTACAGAAAGCCTTTTCTGCCCTGACAGAGAACCCCACTGGTGTCTGTATACCAGCAGAGAAAGTCAGTGTTCTGTTTTTCCCCTTTCTACCTGTGCCTGAAATATCAAATGTGTACTCTTGACATCCCAGTTCATAAAACTCTAACCTGTTTACTAAATTGCAATAATCACATTAGGCACCAGAGTGTAGTGTGTGCCTTTCCCATTCTCCCATCCGCAGAGCCTTCTCCCTAAACCAAGTAGGGAAATAGACTGATGAGCAAGGTCAGGTTTTAGTGCATGTCTGTGGGCCCATCAGAAGCTCCCACTGAAGTTAAGAGTCAGCAACAGTTGATCCTTACTCGTGAAGGATATGGGAACAATGAATAGCTCCAGGTTGATCAATGACAGATGGCCCACCACTCTTCTTGTTTGGCTAACAAACTCTTCTTACACACACAATAATGACCTCTGGGCTCTCATGATGTTTCTACAACAGGTCCTTCGGACACATCTCTCCTAGGATATTTCAAGAATGAATATTCCATAACTGGCTAAAATTTCACAAATTCTTTCTAGTATAGAATAACATATTTTTTAAGTCATGATGAATAAATTTTTTTCCAATTCAGGAAATGAAAAAATACAAGAAGTGTGGCATATCTAAAGGGTGAGCATTTACTATGACAATTTTATCTAGTGTCACCTGAGTAGTCCTAGGAACTACCTAATTTAAGATTGAAAGTCCTGTGTTACATGTTAATTGTTTAATATATTGATTAGGAACTTTGTAAGTAGATTACAAACTTGCCAAGGGCAAGAATCATGCCATAGGGGTGCCTGGGTGGCTCAGTTGGTTAAGCATCTGCCTTCAGCTCAGGTTCTGTTTCTGGGGTCCTGGGATTGAGCCTCAAATTGGGCTCTCTGCTCAGCAAGGAGCCTGCTTCCTCCTCTCTCTCTGTCTCTCCGACTACTTGTGATCTCTCTGTCAAATAAATAAATAAAATCTTTTTTAAAAATGAAAGAAAAAGGAAAAAATCATGCCACAAATAGCTCTTGTACCTACTAGCACTCGGTACACTCCTGAGCTTCTCAAGATGCTCAATATACACACACCCACCACCCACCCCCAGCCTGAAGAAACTACAAAAGGAAGAACAGCAGAACCCAGTGAGAGCTGGAGCTGGGGTAGAAGACGGACCTCGTGGAAAATGTGGTTGATGGCAGAAGGAGCAGCTACAGTGAGAAGTGGGGTGGGAAAGCGGGGGAGCAAAGAAGAAACACCCCACTTTCCACTCTCGGATTTCCCAGCTCATGGGGTGTCATGGAGATGCAGCCAGAAACTTCAGTCTTCTGACACAAGGAGCAGGGAGAAGGGGAAACAAAATGGAAACAAACAGAAAAGAGTGAAAATTTGTGTTCAGAATAAGAAAAGTCCAAAAACAAAAACTACATGGGAAAACAAATCTGACTTAGCCAAATTCAGGCCCTGACCCTGTTAATTTTCTTCACTAAATCCCGCTGAATACAATCTGAATAAAGAATAAATATTATATCCAAACTTCCAATGATAGCATTTTCCAGTCAAGAAATGAGTATGTATATCCATCACTCACGGCAATGAATAAAAACTCACTTGTAGACATAATTGCTGACACACCAAAAAATGGGACGTGTCTTGCTTAATGAGTACCTGCATTTTTTTTTTTACTATAAAGTAAAATAACAGAATATGTTCCTCCTATGTATAGAAATTGTTATGAGTAACATAAAACTGTTCTCTTTCAATTTATAAGAGAGGCATATTTGAACAATTTTTACTTTTGTTTGGTGCCTACCTGTGACCACACAGGCATTAGGGAATATTTATATAACTAGAACCATAGACCTGAAAGACATTAAACTCTGGTAATCTACCACTGACTCTAATAAATGAAGAAAGAGATCCCCCAAGTTAAGTCACCTGCCCTCAATCGAATAGTTGGTTGTGGCAGGACCAGCCCAGAAGGGAGAAAGTCAACATCCTGATCTAGTCACCCCTAGTTCTAAAGGTGTTTAATTCAACTCCAATTAAATGGCAAATGAGAAGGGGGGTTAAGGGCAAAGGTTTGGAATTAGGCAGAGCTAGGTTCCAATCTAGCTGGACCTTAGGCAAACAACAAATTCCTGCTGAGCTTCCATTTCCTCCTCTACAAAGCTAGAGTGAATAGAGAATACCACCTCATTAGAGTTGTTATGGGTTGACTGAAAAAATATATATAACACATGTAGCACTATGCTTGTCATGCAGTAGATATCCAATCAATAAAAGTTATTATATACAGTGGTATTTATAAATATTTTCTAGCTTTCTTTGAAAATCAACTGATAATGTAGTCATAGATGATGGTCAATAAGAATTTGAGAAGCATTTATGCAGTGGACTCTAAAGCAAGGAAAGACCATTGAAACAAGCCAGAAAGATAAAGTGGGCAATAAGGGAAACTAAATCAGGGTGGAAAGGAAGGCAACAATCCTAGTAGGGTAAATGAATTGTTTTGTTTTCCTCCAAGGAAGCATTATCAGGAGTCTCACCTTTAAACTAGGTTTTTTTGTGTGTGTGTTTTTTAATTAATAGATTTTTTTTTTTTAGTAGAGTAGTTTTAAATTTACAGAAAAAATAAATAATTTTGATCAGTGCTACTGGACACATTAAAAAGTTGAAAATAGTTGAAAAGCATAAAGCACTACAGACATGGAAGGCGTTATGAATAAATAATGAGAAGTGCCCAGGATCTAGTTAACACACGCGAAAGAGAAAAATCAACAGACTTGATCTGCCTAGGTTTTTCAAGAACATCAAGAGTAAAATTTATGCAACTGCTGGCAAAATTGTGTGCCCTGTTATGGCACACGTTCCTGGGGACTGATGGATTGCCTATCTGCATTCTATCTAAAAGACGAATTGCAGGCAGCTGTGGAAACTCACTGATAGGGAATATCACACTATACAGGACAAACTAGTTGAACCTGTAATTAAAGGGCAGGACCATTGAAAAGTGTATAAACAAATCCTGCTGGGGAAAAGGCACCATAGCTTGTAAAGGAAATTCATGTAGAAATACCACAAGGTTTTTAGAGAAATAATGACTATTATGCCAAAGGGAAAACTACTCGATAAAATTTCTAGATATAAGACTTCCCCCAAATCGTTATATATAGAGCCATTTCCTACTTTTTATTTAAAAAAAAAAATTTGATTGGTCCATCACTGGATTGGCACTACTTTTTTTTTTTTTTTTTTTTTTTAATAAATATAGGGAGCTGGCTTAAAATGAGGAAACAGGGTAAATGAATCAATAAACATGGTTTAATCTGAAGAAGCATAGAGAGCATTTCAGAGATCCTTCTGTGCTGGGACAAATATATTTAAATTTTGTGGAAGTAATCTGGAAGAGGAGACTACCAGGTTCATAGGCAATGCTGAGTTCTTCCAAGTAGAAAATACCAGCAATAGCAATGGAAAGAATGGAAGGGGAAATCTGAAAGTTTGGGTAAGTAGGCAGAAAGGTAGTGGCTCTTACTCTTTTCTACTTAATGCCCAGGAGTACTGAACCCACTTTTAAATGAGCAGGGTCACAGAGAGATGCTGTTAGTTAAGGAAGTGCCATGGACAGGAGGAATGTTCTAGGTAACTAATGTCTCACTGTTCATTCTGATGTAGGTTCTAGGTGAAGCATAGAGCTGGCCCACTTTCTCTCTCAGTCCAAACCGGGATGTTCTGTCATTCCAGAGAAATATTCCTGTAGGAGTGGAAAGGGCAGAGGAACTATGAAGACAGGCTTTCTCCTGAAGGGAAAATGTTTTGTGTTGGTTTAACTAAACATTGTAATTAGATACTCTAATATACTTGTAAGGGCTCAGTTAACTCATAGGCAAGGTTTGAGGCCAACTTTGACTGAGATTTCCAAAGTCCTTTGATAGGTGACAAAGTCCTTGGATGGGTGAGCCATTGTGCAAGGAAAGCATTCTTAAAAAGTCAGGAGTTCACTCTAGCACCTACAGGATAAATCCAGAGTCAACAATAATTTGCAGTCCAGTTCATGGATGGAAGACACTAAAATGCAGTACTTCAGAAGGATTCAGAGATCACTGGGCATAAAGTAGAAAGGATTGTGTCTTTGTATGCTAAGGTCTCTGTTTTTGCTCCCCTCTCCCCCTTTTTTTAAAGATTTTATTTATTTGACACAGAGAGCATAAGCAGAGGGAGAGGCAGAAGCAGACTCCCCACTGAGCAGGGAGCCTGCCTGGGGCTCAATCCCAGGATCCTGGGATCATGACCTGAGCCAAAGGCAGACACTCAACCAACTGAGCCGTTCAGGCACCCCAGTTTGCTTCCCCTTTATATTTGATAAAATCACAGGGTTGGTATGGCATGCCTCTGTGTAAAACTCTGCTTCAAAGGAGGTATGCACTTTGGAAACAACTTTGGACTCAGTTTCTCTAGTTCTTACATGTTCTAATGTTTCTTTTCCATGTATATAGTTTCTTTTAAACAACTGATCATAAAAGGAGTAGGAGAACGCAATTAATTTTCACATCAGTAAAAGAAACAAAAACTGACAGTTGCCTTTCATATATAAAGAGCACATTTACTAAGCATTTGCAGTGTACTGGTATTTTATACTTCATTTAATTATTACAGCAAGCCCTTCAAGTACTGTTATTATTCATATGTCAGAGACTGGGAAACTGAGGCTCAGAGATAATAAATAATGTATCCAGTGCTACCTGGCTGGACCAAGAGAACTGAAAACCCAAAGTCTAACTGATTCCAGAATCCATGTTCTCAATACCCCTAAATATATAAGAACTTATTGAGATCTTTAAAGTTCATGTTTGGATTTGATTGTAATTTATATTAACATAACAAAAGGAAGTTTAATGAAAATATTTTCTCATCTTTAACCTTTAATCATCTTTAATCTCTACATTAAGAATCTTTCTATTTTATTCTACATGCAGCTTACCCTGTTAGTAGAACATCCACTGTCATAGATTATAAAAACTATTTTTCAACAGGGACATGTTGCTGAATGTCATGACTATTCATGTGCTGATTCTAGTGCTTTCAAACAAATTTGTTTTGTGGTGCCCACTCTATTGCATTTTTGAGTTGGTTGTAAATCTTGTTAAAACCAATAAAAATATAATTTCAGAATGTTTCAAAAGCAATCTCTCATGTCACTGGAGTCTCAAATGTTTTTCTGTTTCTACTTCCTTCTTGTACAGTGCAAAAGAATTCTGATAAGAATAATTTTATCTTTAGATATAACATTTTTTCTAATTATGAAAAGGAAGACATGATGACTTGGAAGAATTGAGAATATGTATAAAGGTATAAAGAAAAAAAATCCAAAATTCCATTATACACAGATAAAAACCATGGTGAACATTTTAATGTACTTCCCTTAAATAAATATGAGATCAAAATTTAACTCTGGCTTAATTTGGAGAGTGGTTGAAGAATTTCAAGTAATTTAAAATTATATATATATATATATACATTTTAAATATATATATATTATGTATGTATATATTCATCTAAGATATTCACTGAAGTTTTCAAATACTTTTTCTAAAGTTATCCCATTTCTTTATATGGTGACTATGAAGCATTACAATTATAAGCAAAAATTTGGCCCATTTGTCTAGTCGAGAATTGAAAAGAAAATTAATGTGATTTTTATATAGTAGAAAATTCAAATTTTTGCGTGCTTCAATTTCAATTTTTTTTTTTTTAGAAAGATAATATGTGGTCACTATAAACAAAGCAAATAATACAAGTAAGTAATAAAAGTAGGTAACATTTGTTGAGCACCTTCTGTATACCAGGCATTCTGTAAGGGTTTTATTTATATTAACTTATTTAATCTTCATAAGAACTCTATACGGCATGGAATATTATTTATTATTTCCATTTTACAAATGGGAAAACCCAGATTTCAAGAGGCTAATTCACTTGAATTCTGGGTTTACTGGTTAAGCCAGACTAGCACAGTTTTTATTTATTCGTTGAGTTGTTTGTTTTAATGGGAAAATAAAGATGAAGAATTAGGGCCTGCCAAGAACATATTATATCTTCATTTCAGAAAAGAAAAGATAGCGCCACATGATGTTTTCTTAGATTAAAAAAAAAAAAAAGGTGAAGGTAGGGGTGTGAATGTAGATGTCAGAGGATCTGGACCTGGCTGAGCCTTTGGAGGACAGGTCAATGGATCACTGTCAAGGACATGTAGTTACTCAATGAGAGGTGAGATCCAAACTCAGGCAGGATGTCCCCAGAGCTCAGTTAACCACTCCCTAAATTGCCTCTATAAAGTATAATGAGGAAAGTCTTCAAGAAAAAAAGCCAAAAGTTCCCTGATTCCATGAGTCAAGGACAAGAGCTGCCATCATTTGGTAAGTATATTTCCAGACCCTTTTGGTTGCAAAGCTTAACTGCAGTTGATCTAAATTTTGGCAGACTATCCTATGATCCTCTTGGAACATGAGCCCATGAAGAACTTGTGAGAAATTTCCTCAAGGCCATTTCTTATTGGTCTCCATATCTTTCCAGAGAGTATCATGAGATATTTCTCATAATCCCCTGGGTTCTAAGGAAGTATGAGGTTTTCTGCCTTCTCCTCAGCAAAGCAATTATGATGCTAACTACCTGGAGTTTGGTCAAATTTCACAGCAGGCACAGCCTCCCCCCACCTCCCACATGTACAAAACTACACTCACTTCAGACACCAGCTGATCGCTTCCAGACCATGCCCCCAACTTCTGACAACTAGCCACAAATTCAGGAGTTCCCACTATCCCCTCAAATTTGATAATTAGCTAGAACAACACCAGAGAACCCAGGAAAGCTCTACATTTTTTACTGTAGCTTTATTATGAAGTGTACAAAGCAGGACCAGCCGTCGGAAGAGACCCATTGGGCAGGTTCCGGCAGGGTCCTAAATGTGGAACTTTCGGGTCCTCAGGATGGATAACCGTCCCTCATGTCAATGTGTAATTATCAACCAAGGAAGCTCGCCTGAGCTTCTGTGTTCAGAGTTTTTATTGAGGTTTCTTTATGTAGGCATGAATGATTGGATCATCGGCCAAATGACTGACTTAGTCTCTAGTCCCTCTCTCTTCAGGTTCAGCTGATAGCACCTCGATCAAAGGCCCAACTCTCTCATCACAGGGTAATTCTTTCCTGCAGGGACAGCCCCCCAGTCTGAGTCATCCTGTTAGCATAAACTTCAGTCTGATCCAAGGTACCCACCATGCATAACAAAGACTTTCTTATCTCTTAGGAAATTTCAAGGACTTAGAGGTTAACTCCCAGATGCCATCAGTCACATTCTTTACAACCTCACCTCCCTCTTAGCATACAGCTGCAAAGCTATACAACTACCTAGCTGCAGCCTCAAATCAGCTCATCAGAACACGGTACCCCATCTCTCATGTTGCATTGTCACCTAGCCCCTTTTGTTTCTGTGCTGTTCTGTGGGAAAAGGGCCATGGGGAGGTGGCCCCTTTGCTGTTCTTGCTTTTGTTATCTATGGAAGTAATAAGCTGTCTGAACTTTAAAAAGCTTGTGGGGTATTTTTTTTTTAATTTTCATTTTTATTTTTTTAGTTTTTTCTTGTTTTCTTTTTATCAGCCAAGTCTGTTAGCCTTGCTTGACCTGTCATAGACAGAAATAAAATCTGCAAGAGGACAATTATGGGTGATTAGGTGTTTAATTTGTTTTGGCCATTTTGATTTATAAGAACACTCAAATGAAGTTATTCAGTAGGCTAGATGTGAAACTGGAGCATGAAGGAAAGAGGAGAAAGGCAGCTGTGCAGTGGCAACGAAGGACATCAGAGGAGAGGATGTGTTCTTTAAAGGAGACAATGTGAGAAGCTAACGGTGACGGACTACTTTGATGCGAGCTCAGACTTGAGCAGTCATAAAATCTTTGAGTAAAAAATGGCTTTGGGGGTGTGGTAGCCAGTCTCTCACCTGATACAAGCATCTTTTCTGCATCATGCCAACAAATGATCATACAGCCAGTGTCTGCTTCAAAATATAGGGAGGAAGAGCGAGGCCACTGATTGTCAGGGCAACCAACTCTATTCATACAGATCTGGGTGTTTTGGCATTCTTTCTCATGTTGAGCTTAAACCTGACTTCTGCTGTTTTTACTTTCAATCCTTTACTACCTCATGGAGCACCTATTCACATAGTTGTTAGCCGTTCTTTGTCATAGACATGCTTTGAAGTCAGCCAGTGTGTCTCCCCTGGGTTTTGACATCAGCAAATTAAACATCTGCCTTCATCGCAAACTCACCTGGCCTGGTCTTGGTTCTCACCATCTTGGTTATCTTGCTATCTCATCAGCATCTTTCTTAAAATATCCACATGCATTTGCATCAGTGGAGAATACAATGAAATGACTATTTCAATAAAATACATCATTTTAACTTCTACTCTTTTTATAAATGTATTTTTTTTAAAGATTTTATTTATTTATTTGACAAAGAGATCACAAGTACGCAGAGAGGCAGGCGGAGAGAGAGGAGGAAGCAGGCTCCCCGCTGAGCAGAGAGCCTGATGCAGGGCTCCATCCCAGGACTCTGGGATCATGACCCAGCTGAAGGCAGAGGCTTTAACCCATTGAGCCACCCAGGTGCCCCTATAAATGTATTTTAACCTTCCTTAAACTAACCTAAATAGTCTTCCTTATAAAGAGAGCTGAGGGGGATAGGAAAATGAAAGGTATGTTAATGCCTTATTCAGTCCTCCAATGGAATTTTAAGTGTATTTGTGTGTTTTAAATAGTACTTTTAAATAATTTTATTTGGTTTTGTATTATGAAAATAATGTTTATGGTAAAAAAAATGCAAATAATACAAACAGTATAAAGGAATTAAAAAAATCCCCCTCTTTGTCACATTTACAATCCCACTCCTTAGAGGTAACCATAATTTAATCTACTATATTCATCTAGAATTCTTTTTCTATATTAGGATCTTTCCATAGATTCATAGATCTATGGATCTACCTCATTCTTTGTAATAACTGCCTAATATTTTATTATATGGCCATGCCGTATAATAAAATGGTCAGTTATTTACCAGTCCCTATTAATGGACATAAAGTTTCTATCATCTTTTTTTTAAATTTCATAGCAATACAAAAATAAAAACAAAAACGAAAACTTTGTGTGTCTTTGAACATTTGAGAAAGCCTATCTGTAGGATAAATTTCTTATAGTAGAACTTGCTTGACACGTAGAACTTGTCAAACTTGTGTATGCCCTCAAGGGTACACCAATTTGCATGCCTACTAAGAGCGTGTGGTAATGTTTTTACATGCTAAACTTTAAAGTAATTGCTAATCTAATAGCTGATAAGTGAAATATAATTTGGGCTGGATATTTTCTGTGTGCCCCATCAGATTCATTCTGCACCCTTCTGTCCCTTGCTTTTTGCCTCAGGAAGACAATCTGTATGGACTGTATCACGGGCTCCTGTGCCCTCTTCTAGCTTTCTATCTGTGAAGAATGGAACCATACCAGGAAGAGATGGGGATGTTGGGTGCTGAGGAAAGTTAAGTTGAGGTATTTATTTATTTATTTGGGCTCCCTTCTTGTGGAGTCTCTGTGAGCTGGCTGTGACCTTTAGGCAAAGGACACAGCTCCTCTCCCCTCAATCTTCTCTGCCTTTGGGTTCAAGCCATTGGTCCCTCCTCTTGTCTTCTTTAGCATAGAGGGGTAGTCTGCCCTGAGCAAGATATTGTTCACTTTTGAAAAGAGTAGTATTGTTATTAAGCCTTCCTCCAAGTACCTAATTTGAATGTTCTGTTTCCTGCCAGTTCTTCTTCCTGGGAGCTCAGCCTAGAGAGATGCCCCTGCCCTCCCAGTGATTCTGCGAATTACATAAGTATGCATAACCACTTTAGTAAATCTCTTCGTTCTAGTTAGAGCAGGTTCTGTGGTTCACTCCAGCTAACTGGTTGAGAATGCTAACTAGTTAGGTAATTTCTACCTAAGGATAACTGAAAGTCCAGCAATTCATTCGTTCGATAAAAGTTTATTGAGTTCCCAGGATGTGCTAGACATTGTCTTGCTATTGTAGATGGAAAAGTAGACAAGATTATAGATACAGTTGCTCTTCATGGGGTTTACAGTCTGTAAGAAAATGAATAAATATGCAATATTATTTTAGAGAGTGTTGAATATACCGTGAAGAAAATAAGGTCAATCAAGGGGAGGGTGAGTGGCTACGCATATTCTGATATTTTATAATGAGTGTTCAGGAGGAGTCTCTCAAGAGAAGCAATGTGAGTTTAGAACTGAATAAGGAGGAGTGTGAAGATCTTGGGCAGATGTGTTTAGGTGGCAAAGGCTCTGCACTTGAAATAGGTCGTATTAGAAGAGCAGCGCGAATACCAGAGTGGCTTTAGGATGAGTGGCAAATATTATGTGGTCTGCTTGCTCAATACCCATTGCTTCTTCTCCCTCGTTGAAAGAGCTCTAATTTGGCTCAGACACAATATGCAGATTCAAGGGAGGAACCACCACATGTCTAAGCGAATCATGAAAAGCCTTTTCCAAATTGTCAATGATTTAGACATAGACATATAACTCGGTTCCGGCCAACAAGACATGAGAGGGAATTTTGTGGGGCCCCTTGAGGGTTTTTCTCCCTGGGAAGATACAGGCTTAAGGGAGAAAATTCCTCTCTCTTTCCTTCTGTTTTTGCTTTGCAAAGCTCTTTGTGAGAATGTGATACCTAGAAATGCAACAATCTAACAACAGTGAGACAACAAACCAGGTTTAAAAGACAACAGATTAAGATGACAAAGTGAAAGTCTGGAAAAAGCCTAGACTCTAATGATATTTTGGATTTTCCAAACCAACTGTAGCACTAGCCACCTTCAGACTTCTTAAGTAATTAAAATTTTAAAGCTTAGGTCACGATTAAGTGGGGGTTTTGTTCCTTGCAGTTAATATACTAACTCATACACATAAGCAATAAATGTATAGGGAGATAAGGTAACCAAAGTAAGAAAGGTGGGAAGGAACCCATCATGCAATGTCTCTTGGGTCAAGGCACGGAGTTTGGATTTTATTTGAAGTTTAAGACATTTTAGCAGATGACCAAGACAATGCAGCCATATGATATAGATTTATCTGTAGTTATACCTATATCTGTATCTATATACTTATTATATATAGATGAATATAATTTTTATTAAAGTAATATGACTCTAATTATATTTATCGTTTCCTTTCTACTATTTAGAGGAATTACTATTTAGAGCCAGGTTAAAAGAAATGAAATGTCTTATAAATAACTCATGAAACATCTTTGCTGAAAATCCCAAATGTTAAGAATCTTTAATTATGTCTGACCTCTTCTGCTTGGGAGAACCTTAGCACCGTTTCTAGGTATTTCTTCTGCTTTCTTTAGTCATGTCAGAGTCTTTACCAATTAGAGACTTCCAATTGCCCTCTGAAGCCCTTATCTCTCTTTGAAATAGCCCCCAGTTTCTGCCTCAGCCTTGTCTCTTTGGGAAGAAGGCAACTTCCTTTTATAAGCATGGCTAGCCTAAATACCTTGGGTGTTATTTTTCTCCTAGCTAGCACCAGAAGAATCACAGAATAAGGTAGCTCATTTAAAACATTTTCCTCATGGTTGTCCTGTTCTCCCATTCAGGAAAAAGATTATTGGTTACCGTGGCAACCAGCTTCCACGGCGTTCCATTCTAACTAACCACACAGGTATAGCATGAGCTTTTATTCAACGTTCTTTACTGTCGCTCTCTGCGGATCTGCATATTTTTCCAGCGTGTTCTCTGTAACTGCTGTTTCCAACAATCAAGCTGAAGTTAAGTCAGGTAATTTTTTCAAAGGCACTGTATCCCTATCTATTGTAAATATTTAAAAAATTCACATATGTGATTGTACAGTGATTTTCTCACAGCGCCAACCAAAAACTTTCTGGTATGTTCTTTAATAAGTCTGGGGTTACATTTGCATCTATTTTTATCATATTTAGAAAACGAATCACGAATTTACAGTAAAAATCAGAGCAAAAGGTAATTTTATGAGATTATCTCCCATGTGTCCTGTATCATAGCTTTCCTGAGGATAATTCTCTGACTTCCCACCCTCCACCACTCCCAAACCTTCTGATAAAATAGTGCACAAACTCAGACGAGTAAAAAATTGTCCTCAATCCATCACCTTGGAGATGCCACTTACATACTTATACCCCTGAGACCATTAACAACCTTGTTTTTGTTCAGAACATTACTAAAAATAATAAAACGTGGTTTTAAACAGGCCAAACACAATTTACTGTCACCCAATATCAGTTATGTTGTGATAAAGGTCGGTTGACTTTGGAGAATCAACTAGATAAATTCTGTTTCCCTCCAACTCTTCTATTCTTCTTATTATTATTACTTCTAGTCTTTGCTGGTTATTTAGTTTCTTCATAATTACATGGTATAAACTAGGAATCCTGAGATTTCTATTGTATGCTGAGATGTCGTTTAATCTATTATTTCTACCTATGATTTTATTTGGAGCAATAGTTGTATTTTAGTAATTAAAACGAGGCAACGTGAAAGGGAGTTTCTATTACCTAATGTTAAGCAATTAAGAATGAAATCTGGTTTTAACCCTCTTTCTTGTAAAGTCTTTCAATCTCCTCAATGTCTTTTCATTGAAAAAGACATATCTCGTGACCAGTCTATGAACATCCCATTGAATATTGCCATCTCCTATTAAGGGCATGGAAGTAAACTCTGTAACTAAAACAGATGCCTTCGCCCACAGATTCTAAAATCAGAGGGTATTCATAAACCTCTCCACAAATTTTCAGAGTATAGTGGGAAACAGGAACTGTTAAAAATTTGAAACTCTACTAAAGTACTTTCTATCTCTTCCGGGAAAAGAAAATGTATTACTTTCTAGGAAGTTCACTACTTTAAAAAACATACAAAGCAATCAGGGTTGGAAATTCATGGTTAGCATTTGGGTTACATCATCCAATTTTAGATGATACTTACTTTTAGACGGAAAGCCATAGAATGGTTCTCTGAGTCCTCTCAAAACTGTTTTGAAATTACTTCAAGAGAGCAGAAAAAGCACTTACTTTATTATTACTATTTTCTGAGCAGATATTCCATGATACATAAAATGTTTCACTTCAGCTTTTGGGATACACAGACATATGTATTCCTGATATACTAATCCCATACCAGCTAGAAAGAAAAACTGACCAACTACTGGTAGACTTTTCCAGGTTGAGAGCAGAGGACAACATTAAATAATCACAAAAACTTTGGGTAATTACACCACAATGCACAATTAGATTTACATAGAATAAAAGCTCTCGATTTCAAGTCAACAAAAGAAGAGACCATGTAGCTTTGAAAAGTAGAGTCTCTATTGAAGGGTTAGCACTCTATAAGCAGGGAGGCAACTGACATGCTGTTTTGATAGTTGGGTAAAGATGTGAGTAGAATAAGATTGTAAACCAGGGGAAATCCTGATGAAAGGATAGAATGAAGTGTTTGAAAATGGTAAAGCGAGAGCTTTAATTAACATGGGCTAATGGAAAGAGCAGGAAAGAGAAAAGTGATTTAGTTCAGATAGTAACTAGTTTGTGGAGAAATTTTATAGAGTAATAACTTAGTTTGTTTTAATTTGCAAGAGCCAAGGGACAACATTATTTGAAGAATGACAGTTTTATTGTTTTAATATTTTATACGTAAGAAGCTCCCATTTATCTGAAATATAAGTTAGTAGCAGTTTCTATCAATGTGATAATATATATTAGACAAATTGGCAAGAAGGGGTTTGTTCTATTAATTTTTGTTATAACCTTAAAAAAACTATCTTCAATATTTCAAATTATAAGCAAGGTCATGATTTTATAATGTGAAGATAAGCAGAAACTCTGATTTAGTTGCAAATTGGTCCTAAGTTTTTGGATGGTGTCCTTTAGCATTGGGAAAAACCTGGAAAACCACTTTTCTTAATGAGGAATCATGTGAGCAGTGTAATATTAAAAAACATTAAAAAAATACATGATATAAATTTGGTAGAGCTTTAACTTTTATTTAAAACAAAAGCATTGATACCCAGTTAGGGCTCTTCTCTAACAGTCACTTCATAGGTTGGTAACAGTATGTTCTGGATTTTCCGGGTCACTTCTGACTTCAAATATTTTGTCTGTTATCAAATAATGTGTATGGATTTTAGTTTGGAAAATGTGGTCACTGAGTTTATAGACCAACTCTGAAATAGCAATGGCCTTTGGCATTATGTAGTAATTCAATTTCTGGGTCATGATTATCAAATTAAATCAAAGTTCATTATTTGAGACTACCCAATAACAAGCTATCGAAACAGTAAGGACATTTAAAAACTTTGTAGAAATTGCAATTTGAAAAGCATTCATAATATGATTTATTATAGGCACAAACACACATAACTAGTAAATTCATAAATGTCTACTCACCCTTGTCATACAGGAAATGAAAAACAAGCCATATTGTAATTATATATTACATACCGTAGTTATATATATTAATATATATTACTTGGCTAGAAATAAGAATACAAAATAATCTAAATGAACTTGTGCTAATATTAAAAAAATTTTTTGGGGGCGCCTGGGTGGCTCAATGGGTTAAACCTCTGCCTTCGGCTCGGGTCATGATCTCAGGGTCCTGGGATCGAGTCCCGCACCAGTTTCTCTGCTCGGCAGGGAGCCTGCTTCCTCTCTCTCTCTCTCTCTGTCTGCCTCTCTGCCTACTTGTGATCTCTGTTTGTCAAATAAATAAATAAAATCTTTAAAAAAAAATTTTTTTTTTGGTGGTCTTCCTTATTTTTAATTTCCATAGACTGGACCTCATATTCTTGACAAACTGCAACTGAGAGGGTATTCTGGCATTTGCTATGACAATAATTATGAACGAATTTTTAAAGTTAAAATTGTCTCACTATCGTATGTCAAAATGCTGCTTTTCTGCAAATGAAAACACTTAGATCATTTGAGGGCCTTCCTCCAACCTCAATTACTATCTTTTATAACATTGTGCCACTTGTTCGCAGTTCTGCTCTTTATTCTTTCGTGATTTGGGTAACCACTAAATGAAGAAAAAAAAGTTTTAAGTCTACTGTGTCCAGAATGGCATTTAACAACTCCTTCAAAAATTAAGATGATTTTTCCCAAGTGTTGTTGGAAATATATCTATCACCAGTGATCAGGCTCTCCTCCTACATTTCCGTGCTCAAGTTGAAACTTGAGAAGCCCGGGGACACTGCTGCAAGAGAGGTGGGAGTGGGAGATAGGATTATCACCCGCTTGACACTTCGGCACTATCGCTACGAATGATTCACTTGCGTTGGGCACATTTGTTGCAAGGAAATCTCCCGCCGCTTCCTTCTCGGGAGCTCCTCTCGGGCTGTCTCCTGTGCTTTGGCCTTTAAGGAGAACCGAGAGCAGGTGGGCACAGAGGCTCTCACCGAGTCCTCTTCCCCCTGCTCTTCCCTAATTTAGCAGTACTTCCGGCCGCGTGACATCATCCCCCGCACCCCGGTGACGAGAGCGGCGGGTGACGTGTGTGCGGAGAGGAGCGCGCTGACGTTGCTATTTAAAGGTCCTCCTGCGGGGAGGATGGAGACACAGCGCGAGCACCTGGTGTGGGGCACGGAGGAGGCTGTGGCGGCCGGAAGCGGGGCCAGGAGACAGCGGAGGAGCAGAGCGCACGATCCGCCCGCCGCCGGCCACTAGGGGTGGGGGGGGAAGGAAGGAAGGACGGACTGACGGACCTGCCGGCTGGACTAGCTCCCCACGAGGGCCGACCCGGCCCCTGACCACCAGTCTTCCCGCCGCCCTCGCAGCTGCTGCTTTCTCTCGCATCGCCCGCAGGGCCCCAGCGGGCCCTCGGGACGGGTCAGCGACTCAGCCCCGTCGCCGACTCCCTGCTCCGCGGCAGCCGCCGCCTCCCGCCCCCTCCCACGAGCGGGGGGAGGGACCGCTCTTGCCCGCGGTTCTCCCCGCCTCCTCCCCCGCCCTCCGCAGCCCGCTTTGCCGCCGCGCTCGGCTCACGCGGGCGGCGCTGACCCGGGAAGCGGCGCCCTCCGTTCCGCGAGCTGCCGGTGGAGGCGGAGGCAGCGGCGGGCTTCAGGCCGCCGGGGCCGGCGCTGCTCTGCAGAGCGAGAGCTGGAGGCCGGCGGAGGTGGGCGGGTGATGGAAGTGTGAGGAGGCGGCGGCGGGCCCGGGGACTGTGAGGCGGCGCGTGGCGGCGGCGCGGAGCGCGAGAGGCGAGGAGCTCGGGTGGGGGCGCTGGAGCAGCGGCTCTCCCGCGGCTTCGAGCCCTGCTCCCCGGCCCCTGACGCGGGATTAGCTGCCCGCCGCGACTTCAGCTCAGTCCAACGCCGCCGCTCGGCCCGCCCTGGCGCTGGGAGCGGGTGCCGGGGACAGCGTGGGGCTTGGCTCTCTGATTCATTCATTCTCCGTCGCTGGCAGCCTCAGACCTGCGGTGCTCGGAAGAGAGGAGGAAAGAGGAGCAGACGCGAATGAAGGGCCGGGCGCCAGCCGGGCTCCATTGTGCTCGGCGGCGCGGGGCGGGAAGGGGCTGAGGGAGGTGGGATCGGGCCCCCTCCCCTGCTCCCCAGCGTGCGCTGCGCCCCCAACCTGCTGCCAGCCTGGAAATGGCTCCGTTTATTCTCGGGAGAATGAATCGATCCTGCCCAGCCTTCTCTTCTGCCTCCCCACCTTCTCTCTGCTCTGAGTCTTAGGAGGAGCAACATTTAAAAGACAGACTCCAATGTGGAGTGCCGTGCACATCGCGAGCTGTTGGGTTTGCACTTCGAGGAGATTTTTCTATATAGCTTTTTCTAACGTGAGCGCAGGGAAGCAGTGGCATTACTGCTTTTAGGATTTTTATTTTCTCGTGGGGATCTCTATAAAGTGCACGTCGCATTGGGTTACACGCTCCACCCCCAAGGGAACTGGTGTGGTGGAGAAATTTGAACCCGCAGCCTTAGTAGCGCCAAAAGGCCGAGTTACCTGGCTTTCCCAGAGTGTCGAGGAGGACATGAGCGAAATGACCACCGAACTCGTTTTTTATAGGACTCGGTGAAGCTGGATTCTGCGTTTTCCGACAGACACGTAGACTAATTTCGTGGAATAGAGTTGACGCTGTCTCCTCCGCGCAGCATTTTAACTCTCATTTAAAGCAAATGCCGCCTCTGTTTGCACGTTTTGGTATCTGCGAGAGAAATCATTTTACCTAAGGGAACTAATTGAATTGTCAGCACCACTGAAATACCTCCAGAAAAGGATCTCGGGGGGGTGGAAAAGCAACTGCGAAATAACAGACGGAGAAATTCCTTTGGAAGTTATTCTGTAGCAGAAGAGCAGAAACTTCAGAGCAAGTTTTCACTGGGCAAAATGGGGTAAGGATTTCTGTGCCCAACATAGCTTTGAATCTGTTTATGTATGTGTGTTGTCGAGCGTTGGCGGTGATTGTGTTTTTGTGTTTTCGAACAAATTAGCTACTTTGTTACGCTGGTCGTACATTAAAAATGTAGGTGTGTTAACCCTTTAACAAGTTATGTTTATGGAGTGACACCAGAGGTCATAATTAAGAAACCACACATACATAATTTTTGACCAGAATATAGTTTTATTAGGAACATTTAAGCAGGCAACACATTCTGTACTTTTTTGGTTCGACTGCTGCAGCAGTTCGTAATTAAAATCATAGTATTGTCTTGGGTTTTGTTGCCGGTATCTTTGAGAGAGAAGTACTGCGTTCTCTCAGTACTTTGAGAGTAATCAGTTACACAAAGGAACAATTGTAAAGTAATGAGTGGTTGGACTTCAGTCCTTGAAAATGATCCAGTGTAAATTGTGGCCTCCAATGTGCCCTCTGTTTTGCCCTTGAATATCCCAAGCTAACACGCAGAATTGATTTATTGGGGCATTAACAGGAAAGTCTGAAAGTCTTAACCGATGTGGTCTTCACAATGCCACTGCATTTGGTGGATCAGAGGTTGAATAGGAAAAAGCTAATTTTCTGTTGAAGGAACTTGCACTTTTTCTCAATTTCTGCTCTTACGCTCAGGTCTTTGGTTTGTGTTAACAATGTCAAATCTACACCTTTCAATACCAAAGTCAGCCAAGAGTATGTTTTCCAACCTTTCATTAACTCTTCACACAGTAACTTGATAAAATGCTAGTGACTCTTTGTAATGTAAGCCAGAAACCCCTAATGTATTAATGGAGTAATGATGTAGTCATTTCATTGAAGATTGTCTATGCTTTTTTGTCAGAGGAACTTCCAGAATTTTCTCTTTGTGGTTGAACAAACAAATCTAAAGTGTTGTTAAGGGACAGGGATTGAAAGGATAGACCACAATTTATTGTGACAGTTTAGGGGGATGCATACCTCAACTTTATTTTTTGAAACTTTCAGAGGAAAGTTCTTGGATAGTACTACCTTTTTTGGTTGAAGTTAGAATTTGAAGTTTATTAGCTTGAGAGTTTGAAAATGTAGAACATATGTTGTAGGAGTTCTTCAGGAACTAATGAGAAAGTGGTAATTGTTCTTAAAGCTTAAATGACAAGTGATTAGAATATATATAACTTGCATGATTTGGGGTACTGCTAAGCAATTAAAATACCTTATTAAAGTGCTGCTATTCGTAGCTTGGTGATCTGAGGCAAATTATTTAACATCTCTGGACTCTGTACTATCTGTAAAATCAAGGAATTAGATGATAAGCTTTAACATTTCTTCCAATCTGTAAAATTGAAATATTTTCTTTTTCTCCTCCTTTCCATTTTAGTGATTACTAGTTGGTTTCTTAAAGTAGATCTTTCAGATGGAGAGATTGTTTTCTCTAAGCAGTTTTTAGCACATCAGCTGGAAAGCAATGGCATTTAAAAATGTTTTGGATGAATTGCACCAATTTTAATAAGGGCAAATACTGGAAAGTACTACTATTTAAAACCTTTGAAATATGGCTTCCTTTGAGAATCTGCAGCTCTTCTGTTTAAAACATGTCAGAGAAAAGAAAAAAAAAAGTGGCAGTTTTTCATGTTGAAGGCTGCATTCTCTCTAGACTGTCTATTGGTAGCATCATGGAAGAAAATTCGTTTTCCACAGTCTTTAAGCTGCATGAATGCTCATCATTTAACCAAGGAAAGTTTGGGATGAACTTGCTACCAAGGGGGCTGGTATTTAAAATACGAAAATAAGCCCCCGCACATGGCACACATTTTTGATACTTCAGTGTAATTAAATGTATTTACAAACTGATTTATTTGTTCTTCTAATAAAGTTTTAGAAGTAGACTAGAGCAGAAAAAGCGTTTCTGGCATTAGTTTTCTGAAAGTGTGTGTTTAGGGCTATTATTCTTGCTCACGGATAGTGATTTGTTTCATCTGAGTTGTCAAGAGAGGCTGAATGGGTGGAAATAGGAAAGAAGAGCTTGGAGAAGGCATTTGTGTAAGTTTTCACACACAGTGGGTGTTTATATCTATTAAGTGTTTGTGGAATATGCATAGCCTACTGTACCTATTTGAGCTAAAAGAAAATGGTGTGTATGGTTGTCTTTTTTTTTTTTTTAGGTTTTTATTATTTGAGAGAGGGAGAGAACAAGTGCACATGAGCATTTGTGTGAGCGGGGCGGGGGTAGGGGGGCAGAGGGAGAGGGAAAAGCTGACTCCCCACTGAGCAGGAAGACCAATGTGAGTCTCAGACCTAGGACCCCAAGATCATGACCTGAGCTGAAGGCAGATGCCCAACCAGCTGAGCCTTCGAGGTGCCCCAAATGGAAATGGTATTTTAAATGGCTTTTAAAGTTTTACGCAGGCAATGCTAAATTACCTTAGTTCGACAGGTATATAAAATTTAGTATTGTGAGTGAAGAGTTTCACATTTTATGAATGATTTTTGACTGTTAACAATAAGAATTTTTCTTTGCTGTAACTATGGATGTAACTGCAAATCTCGGGGGGAAGTTTAAGCAAAAGGAATTCTTTTCCTTTTTTTTCCCAAGATAGTGTGTCTGCAAGCATGGGTGGGGGAGGGGCAGAGGGCGAGGGAGAGACTCTCAGGCAGACTCCTTGCTGAGCAGGGAGCTAGACACAGTGCTGGATCCCAGGACCCTGAGATCATGACCTGAGCCAAAATCAAGAGTCGGACGCTCAACTGACTGAGCCACCCAGGTGCCGCTAGGAATTATTTTTATTCTTTTTTTTTTTTAAGATTTTATTTATTTATTTGACAGAAAGAGACACAGTGAGACAGGGAACACAGTGAGGAGTGGGAAAGGAAGAAGCAGGTTTCCCGCTGAGCAGAGAGCCCTATGTGGGGCTTGATCCCAGGATCCTGGGATCATGACCTGAGCCGGAGGCAGACGCTCAACAACTGAGCCACCCAGGTGCCCCAATTATTTTTATTCTTAAATAAAATGGGTGCTGACTTCAGGCAGAAAACCAACCTGGCTCCTATAATAGTAGTTTATGAACCGTTGTGGAAATGGAAAAGAACAGCTGAAACTGACAGTTGGCAGAGTCTGTCAAACTATCTTGGATGCTGCCTGAACTGTTTTTAATTACAGGGAAGGCAGTTGAAGTGTTGGCTTGTGAAATAGGTGAATCAGACCCCCTAAAAATGCGAGCATTTGTGTATGTGAGATAAAGTCTGTGAAAAGCTGTACAGCCCCAGTGAGGATAGCCTGTAAGGTACAACCCCTAGTCCTCCAAGTAGTATCTCATAATGAGAGCTGTGAGTCAGGAGCTATTTCAGAGCCATTAGAGTAGGCAAGAGAAATCAAGTAACTTCAGCGAGTTACTTCATGCTACCTTTTGTTTTGCATAGTTCGTATTGACAACTCAGTACCATCCACATGGAATAGAGAAACTTCCCTCCCTCCCCCCTGATACTCCATTGAAAGTTATTTATAAAATGTGATTCTCTATGCTAATAAGGTCTATTAGTCCTCTTCTGATTGATCTCACCTGCTTGCGGGAACCTCTGGAAACCCTTTTCTCTGCCTTTCCCCAGATAACTTCCTGAAGCATGGAAGTGCATGCAGCTGCATTGCAACCTGACCTGAGTCCTTTCTTTGCTGAGAGAGGAAGCTGACACCTCTTTCTGCCTCAGGCTACTGGGGGCTGAGGGAAAAATGTGGAAATCTTGATCCAGCACTGGTATGGCCTTTGTTGAAAAGGCAACCACTGAATAATTTTTAACATCAGAGAAGTTAGATGCAAGTCATAATTCTTTATTTGTGCATTTTATTCATTTGACCCCCTTTCATGTGGCATGTTCAGCAGCTCAGTGCTTCTGATACAGAGGTACGTAAAATGTGCTCCTTCCCTCAGAGAGTTTATAGTTGAGAAGCTGGGAAGACAGGCCTGAAATGAGAAAGTACAGTGAAATGTCTAAGGGGCTATAATATAGGGCATCATAGAAATACAAACTATGTGTAGCATTAGCTCCTGAGGGAAGGATAAAAAAGCTTTTGTGGAGGAGGTAATAGGTATTAAATAATGAAAGATGAGAACAGGTGGGCCTTGTAGACAAATGAGAGGGCATTCAAGGCTGAGGGAGCAGTGTGACTGACAGCACTGAGACAAGGAACTGCAAAAGAGTGGGGCTTAAGAAACTTGGCTCTTTGGGCTGTGGTAAGAGATAGGCCTAGCATCTTATGCAGGGGCCAGGTTAGAAGGCCTTGTAGATGAAACAAAAGCTGGTGTATTTCAAGTCTTTTCTTTGGCAATGACCCTTTACAGCAGGATACACATTTTTACCTCACAACCTAGTGCATACATAATTGATAAAATGTCATAAAATAATACCCATTGTGTGATGCATTATAGTATTTTCTATTTTTTTTTTTTTTTAAAGATTTTCTTTCTTTATTCATGAGAGAGAGAGAGGCAGAGGGAGAAGCAGACTCCCCACTGAGCAGGGAGCCCGCTGCTAGACTCAATTCTAGGACCCCAGGATCATGACCTGAACTGAAAGCAGACCCTTAACCATCTGAGCCACCCAGGCACCCAGTATTTTCTATTTTTTAAAAAAAGAATGACATCTGAGATCCAATAAGTCGATTTAACAACCAGGTGATGACAGCTGGTCGTTTGAAAAACACTGCTCCTAGGGTGGAGGGAGAGGAGGGATGTTGGTGAGTTGTGTGTAGTTGTCTGAGTAGGACTTTTTCAGGATTAGGACATTGCATGTGCAGGGGTAAAAATGTAGGAAATGGCATCATGTGTTCTTAGTGAGCTCTTCACTTAGATGGGCCATGAAATAGTGAATGTGGGAGTTTAAAAAGGACTTTCTAGCTAGCATACAAATTGCATGGAAAGTAAGAGTAAGAACACGTTCCCCCAAGCAAGTAATTAAAGGATATTTGGAGTTGCTGGTAAGATTTGCCTTGTAAGCTGAAAGGTTACTTCACCTGTGACTAACATAGAATTATAATTTTAAATCTGTCAATATAAGGATATCAACCATAAAAGTAGAAGAGTTTGCATATTTGGAGAAGAGGTGCTTTCCCCCCAGTTTATTAAAATATAACTGACATAACATTGTATTAATTTAAGGAGCACAGAATAACGATTCAACACATATGTAGTCTGAAATGATGACTACAATCAGTATATTAATATCCATCATCTCTCACGTAGTTACAGATTTTTCTTTTTTTTTTTTTTAAAGATTTTATTTATTTATTTGTCAAAGAGAGAGATTGAGAGAGGGAATACAAACAGGGGGAGGGGGAGAGGGAGAAGCAGGCTCCCCACTGAGCAGGGAGCCCGATGTGGGGCTCAATCCCAGGACCCTGAGATCATGACCTGAGCCGAAGGCACACAGTTAATGACTGAGCCACCCAGGCACCCCAGATTTTTGTTTCTTGTGATGTGAACTTTCATCAGAATAGGTTTATTTTTTTTTAATTTACTAATGGAATAATTAAGCTCCCTCCTACTCTCATTGATATTTGCAAGAACTCATTTTTTGTTTTTAAGGATTTTTCAAGGTAGGATATACATGGGAAGGATCACCCTTGCTCTTTCCACATGTCCTTTTCTCTTGATCTATAACCTATTGTTCCATATAGTGAGAACTTTTAACTAGTTCCTTTCTGCCCTTTTTTTTCCTTTTATCCTTGTGACTCCATTCCTTTTTCTCTTGTCCAAGTGACATAGCAGGTATAATAGCAGAGGATCCTCAGGGCTTTTCCCCTGGCTACAGTGCATTTACCCACATGAAGGTGCTGGAAAAAATTAAAGCCCATTCTTATTCCCAAACTCCCGTCTCTCTAAACTTGCTTCTGCAGTTTACCCCCTCCTTCCCAGCTTCAGTTTGCTTCAGTGCTGGGATTGGCAGTGCTCATCCAAGTGCCCCCCCCCTTCAAAAGAAAATCGGAGAACTTTTCTTTTACAGTTTTGGTGGTAATGGCCACCAATTTGATAATGGCCTACCCACGCATTCTCAACTGATATGTAGCACAATCTCTATATGGGATAACAAGTTGGCATGCCAAAATGTGGAAATATTGTTACTTAGATTTACAAAGAAGATATTTTGTAATATCTAAAAAACAACAACAACAACAAATAACCCCCAAAAAACTACATCCAAGGGCGTCTGGGTGGCTCAGTTTTTTGGGCATCTGGCTCTTGATTTTGGCCCAGGTCATGATCTCAGGGTCCTGGGATTCAGCCTTGCAGTGGGCTCTGCCCTCACTGGGGAGTCTGCATGAGATTCTTTCTTCCTCTCCCTCTGCCTTTCCCTCTCGTTCTCTTTCTCTCTCTCTCTCTCTCTCTCGAATAAATACATAAATAAATCTTAAAAAAACAAAAACAAAACTAGATCCCATTCTACAGTTTTAAAAATGAAAATAAAAAACACTTTTTGGAAAAGTTACACATTTAACAGGGCATAAACTGAGAGGAAGCGAATTAAGATTATGGTACTTGAGTATTTGGACAAAGCTCTTAGAATGTATAAATTAGTCAAGGTCAGTTATTTAAGTATCTTTGTAAATTAATTTGGGGGAGGAGCAAATATTAGAGGTGGGATTGTTTGGGAGACCGAATGAATATAGTATATAATTTTGGCTCTCGCCTGAGGTTTTTGTTTTGTTTTCTGTTTTAAGATTTCATTTATTTATTTGAGAGAGAGACACACAGAGTGAGCAGGAGCAGCGGGGCGGGCAGAGGGTGAAGCAGACTTCCCACCAAGCAGGGAGCCCCACAAAGGGCTTGTTTACAGGACCCTGAGATCATGATCTGAGCTGAAGGCAGATGTTTAAGGAACGAACCACCAGGCATCCCTGCCCTGAGATTTTTATAAGAACTGAAGTAGGGATTTTGAGTAGCATGTTAAGATATGACTATGTAATTCTTAAAAGCAAAGTGTATTATGTCGTTTTGGTTGGTCACATTATGTAGATGTTAATCCTCTTAAAACATCCTTATTAATCCTATTTTTATTTATTTCACTTACAATCTTATTTCCTTTATTTTGATTTCCTGTCTCTAGAATACAATTATTAAGCCTTCACAACAAACTTGAAGACCTGTCATGAGTCAACAACTGTACAGACTAAAAATTCCTCTCAAAATAGAAATATATAAAGGATGTATTTAGGGGAGAATCTTTTTTTAAAAGATTTTATTTATTTATTTGACAGAGAGATCACAAGCAGGCAGAGAGGCAGGCAGAGAGAGAGGAGGAAGCAGGCTCCCCTAGAGAGCAGAGAGCCCGATGCGGGGCTCGATCCCAGGACTCTGAGATCATGACCTGAGCCCAAGGCAGCGGCTTAACCCACTGAGCCACCCAGGCGCCCCAGGGGAGAATCTTAATTTTGGTTCAGCACAGTACTTTATTTAATAACTGAAATGAAGTCACAATATATCAGAGTAGTGTGACTTTTTTATTTTTGGGGATTAGAGAGAATCCTGAAAGTTGGTTTAGGCTAATTACCTGAGATATTATTCATGTCATTTGAAGGATTGACAAAAGAAACTGTTGTTATAAGTAGTTGGTAAACTCAGTTTAGTTCTAAGTGAATGTCTCAGATGAAAAGATGATTAAATCTCAGAAGGTCAAACCTCCCTAATGCCTTGTGATTTTCATTTTTTTTCCAGAACTTTGGTGTTTAATTGAAATACTTATTTGTAGTACTGGTTTGTTTTGTTATTTAGGATTAATCCAACTTACTGGACAGAAGAGTAAGGAAAATGAGTTCAAAATACTTAATATTTCTTGAAACAATTTTTAAAATTTGAATATAAGACATTTTCAATAGCCTTATTTCTCAGTAAGGAGTTTTTTTCGTTTAAAAAGATGTGCAGTTTCTTGTTTATGTTGCATATTTGTAATGGCTTATGATCTGTGGCTTATAAAGTAAAGTGACCCTGTAGTTTATAAGACTCATTATGTTTGTGGAGTGAGATTTTCCTAGAGATCAAAAAGACTCCTTCCTTCCTTTTCGAATCTTACTGAATGGGCATTGCAAGGATAGGTAAAACTTTTTTTTTTTTTTTTTAAAGATTTTATTTATTTATTTGACAGAGAGAAACCACAAGTAGGCAGAGAGGCAGGCAGAGAGAGAGGGGAAAGCAGGCTCCCCGCTGAGCAGAAAGCCCGATGCGGGGCCCGAACCCAGGACCTGGGATCATGACCTGAGCCGAAGGCAGGGGCTTAACCCACTGAGCCACCCAGGCGCCCCTAAAACTTTTTTTTTTTTTAAGATTTTATTTATTCAATTGACAGCACAAACAGGGGGAGTGGCAGGGAGAGGGAGAAGCAAACTTCCTGATGGGCTTGATCCCAGGACCTTGAGATCATGACCTGAGCCCAAGGCAGACACTTAACTAAGCCACCAAGGCACCCCTCTTTTACGATTTTCTTAATAACATTTTCTCTAATGTTATTATAAGAATATGATATAAGATACACAAATGAGTTAATTGACTGTTATCAGAAAGGCTTTCAGTCAACATGAAGTTATTAGTAAAGTTTTATGGAAGTCCAGAGTTACAAGGGAATTTTCCATGGTGCAGGGTTCAACACCCCTTAACCTGTGTTGGTCAAGGGTCAACTGTATTTTGTTTATTTTTCCATCTTAATTTAAAAAGTTTTTTAAAAATCTCACTTCTCTGGTAAGTATGCTTTAAAATTAATTTTACAGAGGCATCTTTTTGGTGGCCTTGCAAAAGGAAAAATATTCTTTCTCATGAGGTTTTTTCCACCCAGTAATGGATTATGAACCCACTATGGCTTTTGTGTAGCCAAAAGTATTTTAAATATGTAGAACTAACATATGACTTAGTTAAAGACTGAATTTCATTTGCATACAACTGTCTTTTCTAAGGTAGGCTGCCAGAGGAAGGCAAAAAAATAGTTTTCTTATATCAGAAAATAAAATTATTTGTAAAATACCAAAAATTAGCCAAATAGGCAATATTTTCCCTTCATAATACATTTATCTTTATACTTTTTCTCCTTTTTGAAAGGTCACCTTAATCTCTTACCAGCTAATTAATAAATAAAAAGCTTTGGTTTATAGACATTTTCTTTTAATGTTCTTTCATAAAACATGAAACATTTCCATGTTATCTTTGACAGGGTTTGGCAATAGTTCCTCAAGGCAGAGAGCAGTTGTAAAAATTGAGGACTTCTTGTGAAGTAACCAAATAAGAGTTGGGCAGAAATTAAACAGGAACAGCTGGTAGGGGACCACAGATAACAAAGCAGCTTTCATTACTTTCATTTTAAGTCACGTTTATTATGTCACATCTATTGACACATCTGGACCCATGTGTTTACATGCCTTAAGAGTCCAGAGGGCTGTAGACAAGAGTCCTTTTGACTTTCTCCCTCCTCCTATAAGGCAGGAAATTTGTCTCTGTGTTTAGTAGGTGAGCTTTAACAGAAATGTGCCAAGAGCCACGGGTCTGGTATATATCTCTACAAGTAGTACACATTGTGTTTGCTAACCATCTTGTTCATAGTAGAGCACACGTGTTCACTATAAGTTGAAATGATCTGGGGAATTAGAACCCATTTTTCATATACAGAAAATCCCGATTCCTAGCAATTTGGTAGGTTTCAGTTGGAGGTACCAGTTGGGTTTTGATCATTTTTTTAGAATAATTGTTGGATCTTTTCACCTTCACGTTTAAGCCTGCCTCAGCCTTACTCAAGTTATTGCATTTTTTTCTGTTTCATTTAAGAGTTTAAGTTTAAGAGGGCCATTCTGAATAAGGTTTTTTTTTTGTGTGTGAGTTGGAATTTTCTCTCCTAGTTACTTTCAGTTTCTCCCATTAGACTCTTAATATCAGTCTCTAGGAAATTATCTTAGGTGGATTTGACTATCAAAGAGCTGAAAGTATTCATATTAGAAAACTTCTGTCACTCACTCTTCCTTCATGGAAGTCTGTTATATTACTAAACCTATGTTAGGACAATTACTTTGAACCTATCAGCATATTCGATTGTGCTTAGCCTATCCTGTTAATGTTTCCCTTTTGCTTATTTTTTTTTTGTAAAACTGCCATTTTCTCTCCTACTCTGTTGTTAGAAATCTTTGTCACATGGATTTTAACATTAAAATTCATGTGCTATGCGTAATCACCCTGCCAGCTCCCAAGATGTTTACAGAGTGAGGATTCTACCTACTCTTGTTTACTCAGTACAGCCAGGGATCTGTATACATTGAGCTGAATGGGAAGACTCCCAAATCATCCTTAAACTCATTTTTCTTGAGTTCCTGTTGATTAAAAGAAAAAAAAAAATTTTTTTTTCAAGGTCTTGCAGGCTGCCTTTGTCCTTACTCATCTGATAATACAGAGAATTTTAGTTGTCTACTTTCATTGTTGCTTTCATTAGATATTTTATTATTGCTGAATTAATATTTATTGCTATGCCTATGTTAGTATGGGGAAAAGAAAAAGACACTAATGACAATATTACTATTTACTTTTATTTGGTGACATATTGGTATATTCTGAGTCATTAGTGTATGTTTAGTAGTTAAACTATTCATGTGGTAGGAAGCTAGTCTGAAGAATGTTTTGAAAGATGATGCAGTGGTCAGTTAGAAACCAGAATGCAAGACTTTATATTTTCTGTGAACTCAAGTATATAAAATACATTCTGTATATGCATAAAAATACTTGAAAAAATTTCTTGAAGTGCTACCATGTTTATTATTTCTGGGAGGTATGATTGTGTAATGCTTTTTGAGTTTTTCTGCATCTTTCAGGTTTTCTATGATGAATATAGTAAGTTTTAGAATTTTGGTTTTAAGAGTGAGGGGTATTTAAAAAATGTTAATATCTACAGTACAAATTATCAGAATCTGTTACTATTCCGAAGTACAGATACTTATGTATTTGACCCAATTTTAGCTTGCTTTTATTTTATTTAATTTCCCCCCCTTTTTTTAAGATCTTATTTATTTATTTGACAGAGATTACAAGCAGGGGGAGTGGCAGAGGGAGAGGGAGAAGCAGACTCCCCGCGGAGCGCGGATTTCCTCCTACTGGGCTTGATTCCAGGACCCTGCCTTCTATCATGACCCAAGCCAAAGGCAGATGCTTAACCAACTGAGCCAACCAGGCACCCTTTTATTTTATTTTTCTTTTAATAATAGATTAAAGACATAATTATCCTAATGATAGCAAAAATTGTTGCTTGTTTTTAACTTGTAAGGAGTTATCAGAGTGTTAGTATTAATCTGCACTTTTTAGGGAGAAGGAGACCGATCAGAAGGGGCATGTGACTTACAGGAAGTGACGGCCCTGTGAAACGGCAGAGCTTGTGCTAGACCCTCTCGCTTCTCATTAGGTCAGTGCATCCTAAATGGATGCTCATCTACCTGGAGACTCATTGAGAGAGAGGTTTCTAAACCCCTCATGGTTAAACATTCTAACTTAGTGTAAGCTTGGTATCTTAGTGATGAGTTCATTAAATGTGTCTTGTTTTCTTTTTAGGTGGTTTGGAAAGAAACTTCATTCTAATTTTAGTGTAATTAAATCTCTGCTCATGCCTTAAATTTTGAATACATTTAATTCTTTCTTCAAAGTGATTTGATGTCATTTCATGTACTTGGTATGAAGTTCCCAAAGTTCATATTAACTTGTAAATTCCATCAGTCAAAGTCCTATTAACTGCCCTAGTAGTTAGTGAGCCATGAGCCTCTGAAATACCTAAGTAGTCAGGGTCTCCTTTTTGGAAGACTCCAGACCAGAAACATCAATCTTGAGATATTATCTTGAAACACCTTTCCTAGGACTTAATGCTGGACTAGGAGAGCCTTGAATCATCATGAGATGGCTGATAAGTTACTTGATTCCCTAGAATTCGTAAGAGAAAGTTGGACCATATTTTATCCAGACTTCAAAGTGTTCTTTCTGAATTATTTTTCGTAGAGGTCCCAGTGCTGTCATTGGCTGGGAAGAAAAGTGTGTAAATATGTAAGGTAGAAGGCAGTAGGGATAGGTGAAGACTGTGGGAAAGTCTGCCCAAAGTCTTTCATATCCAGTTTGTTCTAAAAACCCTCTCATTGGGGCGCCTGGGTGGCTCAGTGGGTTAAAGCCTCTGCCTTCGGCTCAGGTCATGGTCACAGGGTCCTGAGATGGAGCTCCCCCTGCCCCCAAATTAGGCTCTCTACTCAGCAGGGAGCCTGCTTCTCCCCCCCCACCCCCTACCTGCCTCTCTGCCTACTTGTGATCTCTGTCAAATAAATAAATAAATAAAATCTTTGTAAAACCAAAACAAAACAAAACCCTCTCATGGAAGAAACACCTGAAGCCTAAGACCTTAATTATTTAGCAAACATTTTTTTTTTAAGCATCGGCCATGTGCTAATGGCTTATATTGGTTGGATACAGTGATTTTGGAAATGCTTTAATTTCTGACTAAAGAAGGAAGACCAGGGATGTCTGGGTGGCTCAGTCATTAAGCGTCTGTCTTCAGCTCCGGTCATGATCCTAAGGTCCTGGAATGGAGCCCCATGTCGGGATCCCTGCTCTGCAGAAAGCCTGCTTCTCCCTTTCCCACTCCCTCTGCTTATGTTCCCTCTCTGGCTCTCTCACTCTCTCTGCCAAATAAATAAAATTTATAAAAAGGGGGGGGGGGAGGAAGACCAGAACATAATAAGGCAGAGGCAGAAATTAACATTAGATTAGTGGTTCTCAATTTTGAACCTGTATCAGAATCACCTAGAGGGCTTGTTAAAAACTGAGATTGCTGGACTTCACCCCAGATTTTTAATTCAGTGAGTCTGGAAATAGGTGCCCACAAATTTGCTGTTCTAACAAATTCCCAGGAGATGCTGATACTGCTGATCCCACAGCAACATCCTTGTAATTGAGAGTCCTTACTTTGAGAGTCCTTGTATTTGGGTAAATGAAGCTGACACATGTAAGCCACTTCTCCTCCATTTGAAAACTCAGTGATTCTTGAAGCTTTTGTTTTTTCCTTGCTTGAAATTTGCAAAAATTACAATTTTGAACTGAGGGGAAGATCTCTGATTGAACCTCTCATCTATTTTTTAGGAGCTAAAAGATCCAGGACAACTTGAAACTGATCTCTATCTCTTTAAACCTGATTACTTTCAGCAGTACTGACCAGTTAAGCCCATTTCTTATTCAGAGTTAATTCTGCTTTCTGGTATTAGTAAGTGTATTATTTTAAAAAATTACTTGACACAGCTTTGACTCCTGAAGCTTTATGCATTTGGAGGAAATGTGATTTTATTTGGAATTGTTTATTCTGCTTGAGATATCCTTCAGTTTGTCCACATGCGGTAGTTTTAGGTTTCTATTGCTGTGACAAATTACCACAATTTTAGTGGCTTAAAACAGCATACGTTTATCTCACAGTTTCTGTGAGTCAGGAGTCTGGCACCTTAATTGGATCTTCTCAGGGTCTCACAAGACAGCAGTCAAGATGGCAGCTGGGACTAAACACGCATTTATGGATCTACATCATCTTCAAAGCTAATATGGTTGTTGGCTGAATTCATTTCCTTGCGTATGTAGATCTCGGGGAAGCTGTGTCTTTAAGGCCAGCAGGAGGAGCTCCTTTCCAGTGCTTTACCTTCTTTTAAAAGACTCACTAAAGTCAGGCAGGGTTACGCAGGATAACTGAGCAATCTCCCTTTTGATTAAGCGAAAGTCCATGGATTAGTCCATCACCTCTGTGGTGTCCCATCCTATTACACCTTTCTATCCATACTCAAGGAAAGAGTTTTATGCAGTGTGTGTCCACCGGGAGGCAATGATCTTGGGGCTATTTTAGAGTTATGCCTGCTACAGGATCCGTGGGTGTCATCCAGATGCTCAAATACCAACATATCCATTCCGTTTTTTTTAACTTTAAAAAAATCTATAGCCCTCCGCATTCCTGATAAAGAATGGATTGGATACTCTTTAGGCATACTATGTAGTTCTCATCCTAAACCTTCCTCCCTCTGTATTCCTATTTGTTTGCAATTCTATCTTCTGTTTCCTGGACACTGTTTTCTTTCTTGGTTTACCCTTTTGTTTAACTGAAGCTCATTTTCCTGTAGTTACCTGAAAATGGCTGGGTAGAAGATGACTTTTGAGACCTAATACATGTGAAAGTGTCTCCTCTGCCCCCTCCTTTTTTAATTGAGTCTAGATCTCTAGAGAGGAAGTGATGTCCTCTCACTGTGAGGGCCCTGATCTATTTGAGTTTATTACAGTGTTCCTGTTGAAGCCTGCTTGTTTCTGATTCCTTTCCCTTCATGTATGACTTCTCTCCCCCACCCACTATGAAAGGTTTTAGGGGTTTTTTTCCTCTACTGATCAAAAATATGATGATATGGTTTGGGGGCTTTTTGTTTGTATGTTTGGCTTCTTATTTTTATTTTTATTTTTTTACTGTTTACTCTTTTAGTCTGTTGGGCCGTTTCAGTCTGGTTAACTTCCCTAAATTTGGGAGATTTTCTTCTATTAAAAAAAACCTACTTAAACATTTTCTTTCGTTTATGAATTTTCTGTTAGTTGGATGGTAGACTTCTTTTTGTCTTTTCTACCGTCTTTTCTCTTTTATTCTGCCTTCTAAGGACATTTCCTTGGCTTCCATCTTTGAATATTTCTATTAGATTCTTAATTTCCATATAAACTTTAATTTGTAAATCCTCTTTCTCAGTATCTTATTTGAGGACATTTATAGTGTTTTGAAGTCATGTTTTCCAGTCCCTAAATTCTCTTTTTTGTGTTCTTATATGTTTTGTTTCGTTTAGTTCCTATCATGTTGGAAACTTTGTTGGAGTATCTCATGATCCTCAGCTATGCCTTAGAGTGAAAACTGGAAACTGATTCAAAGCTGTTTGTGACTCAGGCCTGTTGTTAGTGGACTTCACCTTAGGCATTTAGGTAGTGGTCGTCTTCTTGGGTGGTCCCCAAGTGTAGTAGAGGTCTGTTTTCCAGGATTGTTCATTTTATCTGGAGAATGATCTTCCAGTGTGTATACCTCTGGGCATTCTGAGAGCAAGGTGAATATTTTCTTCCATATGTACCATAGAGGCATATTACCTGCTCTAACCTGAAAAGCACTAAGGGGAGAGTTTTTGAAAGGCCATGGTTTAGTTGACAGCCTTTCTCTTAATGCCCCTATTGTAGGCCCCACCCTTATCTTCTACTGTTGGGCAAGGTTATTGCTGGACTAGGGGTGGGGGCTCTTAATTTCTTTGTTACTTAAATTTTCAGTCAATTCCCAGTTTTTAGCCCTGAGCCTTACACTTTCTTCTAAAACCCCATTGCCTATAAATTCTAGCTAGCAAGTTCACTTAATAGGTCCCTCTTTGCAGTCAATTTAGTTTCCTTTGCTTTGCCAAGACAAGTACTATTCCTTCTTTTAAAATCCCATCTTTCAAACCTGTATTAGAATTACTTCTGCACTGGTGTCACTTCTATTCTTTGGTGTTATAGGTTTATAACTTGTTTTTCACTTCACTTACATTTTAGTGGAATTTCAGGAAAGGAAGATAAATGTATGCAATTAATATGCTGTGTTTGACCAGAATCACTGAGCCTTAGCATTTGAATTTATATAAGGTGTTTTTCAGAACGTGTTGACACTGTTGAGGGTTAATTGATTAGAATTTGGTAAATGATAAAGTGCTGGCTTTCTCAAAATCTCTCCCCGTTTAGCAACACCTGAAAACTTACTGCACAATGTAAGCACATCCTAAAATTAAAAAGTTAAAATTGATCATCAACCCAGACCTCAGCAAAACAAAGCGCGCACTCTCTCAACTCTTTTGGGTAACTAAGGTATTGCTGCAGTTTGTCACCTAACATTGGGCCTCTTGAGCCCTTAACGAACATTAAGCACTTAATTTGTGTCATGAGTCATGCTAGGCACTGGCAATACAAAGATGAGTAGACAGCCATGTAAACAACAAATTACATTTCTGCTGTACTAGAGATGCATATTGTGTTTGAGAGCACAGAGAAGGAAGTGCCCTCCTCCACCTGGGAAAGTCAAAGGAAGTTTCACATAGTTAAGTTTGTTTTGAGACTTAAAGAAGAGAGGAGTTGATAGGGAGGGTGGGTAATGGGAAGTTGGAAGGGATGTGAGTGGACTTTGGACATTTCAGGTGGGGGGGACATAAGTAAAGCCTCAAAGGTGATCTGTGCTAGTTAGAACGTTAAAGTAGTTTGGCATAATTCATGTACAGTATAAAAGTAGATTTGATTAGAAGTCCAGGGCCATATTATGACTACCTGTCATAGTAGTGGATTATACTTTTCCTCTAAATCAGTGGTCTCCGTATTTTTAAAGTACCCATATCAATAAAAGATTTGAAGCATATTCCTTCATATGTATACTTTTATGTTAAATGTTTTACTCTGTGTTTATATATGCATAGAGTTATTATAAAACATATAAAAATAGAAATGAAAGAGGAGAAAACTTTACCCCACTTTATTTATTTATTTTAAAGATTTTTATCTATTTGACAGAGTGAGAGAGCACAGCAGGCGGAGCAGTAGGAGAGGAAGTAGCAGGCTCCCCGCTGAGCAGGCTGGGAGGGGGACCCATGTGGGGCTCGATCGCAGGACCCTGGGATCACGACCTGAACTGAAGGCAGATGCTTAATCATCCGAGCCACCCAGGCACCCCTTTACCCCACTTTAGAGGCCATTGCTTTAAGTGATGGTGAGTGAGGGAACAATTTTAAGCTCGTAGAGTTATTACTATGCTTGCGTTTTATATTAACTACTCGCGTTGCAATATGGAAGAAGTTTTGGACTGGGGTGAGAAAAATGTATGTGAGAAATGGTTGAAGGTCTTGGAGACCCTTAGGTTTGATTTTGTAATAGGTTAATTATAGCAATTTAGTCAAGAGTAATGGGAATGTCTTTGAGCTGGATATCCAGGTCTGGACTTGAGGTAAAAAGAACTGAGCTGAGGGTAGAGTTCTGGGAGTCGGTAGAGTATATAAGTATTGGTTGAAACTATGAATGTGGATGAGCTCATTCAGGGTATTTATAGAAAAGAGCAGATGAGGTCTCTCTGGGGCAATAGTCATTTAAGGGACAGGTGAAAGAGAAAGCTGTCAGGCTAAAACAGTGAGAGAATAGTGCCAAAAAGCCAAGAAAAGAAGTTTTAAGAAATGAGAAGCCAGGATCAAATGTAGCAGAAGCATCAGATGAAGCAAAAGTAGCTCTTAGATTGGGTGGGTGTTGGTCCTTTGATGACGTTACCTTGAGAAGTTTGAGAAATCTGGGATGGAAGCCAAAGTGCCTCAGGGTGATTGTGGTAATGAGGGATGAGGAACAGAGACCAGAAGTGTACACTTCTTCAAGTCCAAGCTTCTTTGAAATAGTGTAACTTCAGTTAGCTATAGGTGCAGGAGATTTTCTTGGTTGTGCTTCAGAATAGGATTAAGCATTTTTTTAGGACCTGGGAAAGGAGTTCATAACTGGGGGTACTTAGAAATTATAGTAGAGAGGAATAATTACTGAGGAAAGAGATGGGAGAGCTTTTGACCTGAAGCACAGGTAGAAATGTCCACCGTAGTAAGATTATCTTCCGTATAGACTAGAGGGAAGGATGTAAGGAAGGAAATGACTAGATTAAGTTTGTAGGTTAAAAGGCAAGAGGCTGAAAGAGAGTTCCTTAGTTGGGGGACTCCCATTTCCTCAATTCATTGATTTCATTTAACAAATATTTATTAAGTACCTGCTATGTGTCAGGCACTGTTCTACATGTATGAGATTCATCTATGAACAAAGAGCCCTGCCCTCATGGGTATGTAGTCTAGAAAATTATAGAAGACAAGACCGTCTGCTGAAAATGTAGAAAATGAAGGTTGGTCAGAGCCTTGGGAAGAGTCTGAAGAATGGGAGAGATTACTGACCATGAGCAGCCAGGAGCTTGGAAGGAGCTTGGAAGGCCCAACTGGGGTTAAAGCCATGAATTTTTGTGCTTTTATTGTTGGAGTCAAAATCTAATTTGCTGCTGTACCTGAGAAACAGAAAGCTGTGTGTTAGAAGGGATTTCCTGGTTTCCATTCCGCTAAAATGAAACATGAAAGAAGTTCTGTCCAAGTTTTGTAATATTATATTCAGAGTTATTTTATATGGTGCCCTTTTTTCCCCCCCTCAGCTGCCCTTCTATAGAGAACTTTCCATTATTTTACGGAACCAACCTAGTAAGTATTAAGTTTTCGAGCGTACAACCAATTTCTTAATGTTTGATGTCTTTTCTGTGGAAAACATACTGAAACCTAGTGCTGTGGTAAGTACTGGAGTTCTTCTGAAGTCTAGGACTACATTTAATATTTATCATCTCATTTCTCACTTGTGCCCTGTACACATACCATACAAACACACAGGCACTCATTGCATAACCAGGGTGTGGAGATATTCTTTAAGTTTTTTCTTCATTCATACCTGGGAAAGTCACAGAAGTTAATTGATTGTCATAAGCACTTGAACATTGCTCAGGTTCCTAGTATGAACTCAGTAGATTACTATTTTGAAAGCAGTTTTGCAGTTTAAACTTATCCTGTCTGTCTTACTCTTGATAAATGTAAATATTTTCAGTCTTTCTGGACAGGGTGGGCTATTGTTCTCTTTCAAGTCACTCAGAGTACCTGTACTCCTTTGCTCTTTTTAATCTTATCATGACAGCTTGGATAGCGTTTTTTAATAGGGATTTTCATGCTGAAGGACTATGTCTTCACTTGTGAAATGAACTACATTTTTTTCTTTTTTATGGAATTAAGAATCAGTTAAAAGACAGGCTTCGAGGGGCGCCTGGGTGGCTCAGTTAGTTAAGCAGCTGCCTTTGGCTCAGGTCATGATTCCAGGGTCCTGGGATCGAGCCCCGAATCAGGCTCCCTGCCCAGCAAAGAGCCTGCTTCTCTCTCTCCTTCTGCCTGCTGCTCTGCTTACTTGTGCTTTCTCCCTATCTCTCTATCAAATAAATAAATAAAATCTTAAAAAGTTAAAAAAAAAAAAAGACGGGCTTCAAAATGAGATAAATTTTACCTTATACTTTGTTGGATAAAATGTAATGACATCAAACTCTAAATAGATGGCACTTGTAGCATTTTTTAAAAGTTTTTTGTTGTTGTTTTTGTTTGTTTGTTTTAACCTTAGGAGGTAGATTTTCAGTCACCGATGATGTAGGAGTGGTAAAGCCTAGCATGGCACAGTACAGCATAGTACTGTGTGGTTTAGCAGTCAAGTGAGGTCTCTTGAGCCTGCCAGTGGCTGAACTTAAGTTATTGATCCTCTTGAGCTCTGTGATCTTGTGCAGGTTACTTAAGTTTTGTGTCTCAGTTTCCTCAGCTGCAAAATGGGGATGGAATTGTGAAGATTAGAGGATAAAATACAAGTAAGGTTGTTAAAACAGTGTAGCACATAGTAACTACTCAGTAAATCACAGCTATTATTACTATGGCTTTTACACAGTTAAGCTTCTGGTGGTCAACTGATTTTTTTTTAAACATCTAAATTGGGAACATGAAAAAAAATTTAAGCTTTGGTATTACTGAAGGCCAAAAATAAATTGATGGGATTTTTCCATCCTCTTCTAATCAAATACCTATTAAAATCACCCCTCCTGGAATACCTGGGTGGCTCAGTCAGTTCAGCATCTGCCTTCTGCTCAGGTCATGATCCCAGAGTCCTGGAATCTCCCCCCACTCATGTTCTCTCTCTGTCTCAAATAAAATCTTAAAAAAAAAAAAAAAAAATCCCCTCCCCCTCTTTTATGTCCAAAGAAATGATTTAATGTTCTAATTTCATTGATTGTCTTGAAGTATGCTAATTTGGGGGACCTTGATGGAATCATGAATATTGCTTCTCAGTAAGGAAGTTGAAGTTTGAATATTCTATATGATAGGAATAATCACTCTAATTCTACTGTAATAAATTTCATAAGATAAAATTAAATAAATTAAATTTATATAATACTCTTTTTATGAGAACTGTAGTTAAGCTATCTTATTGATCATCTTATTAAATTTATAGGAAAGTATTTAAATAGCTGATTTGGTCTTTTTTTATTAAATATTGGTCACCAATTATGGGAATCTTAAAACCAGATATTGTTAAATTACTCAGATTGGAGTTTAATATGTGAAACATTAAGTTAAAAAATCAACAAAGATAAAACATGATCTATTTGTGAAGGATGTATAACATAGAGAAAGGCTCATGGTGAAAAGTTTGCAGTATGGTGTGGTCATCAGATTATAAAATCTGGTCTTTTAAATTCACTATTTAGGATGTTTGATTTTTGGGCACTGTGAACTAATTTTACCCTATGAAAACTCAAAGGAGACTGATATAAAAACTGGAATGGCAACTTAACTAGTTAATTATTTATTAATAAGTCATTAAAAATACATCCTCTCCCACAGAAAAAAAATGCCACAGTGAGAGCCAGATTGTAATCAGAAGGTTGCTTGAAGGTTGTACTTTGTTGGATGTCCAGTGCTGTGCCATATGCATTGATCTCCACTTGCCCAGATACATCAGGGTTCCCTGTCCCTCAGAGAGTGCTAAGGGCACTGCCTAACCACCTCTCAGAAATTCCTTTTTCTAACTTACATAGTTACCTGCTTTCCTGTTGTATCTTCTTGAAGAACAAAGTGAAACACTTGAGGAGGTTTTATGCTTAGTCATCAGCCCAGTCATTCCTGCCTGAGTTTTCAGCATCATCTTGATTGGCTTTGAGGAATGTGGATAGATTACTAAATTTTTTTATTTTTGCTTTTTATATTCTTAAAGTTGTTTTTTTTTTTTTTTAATTTATATGAGAAAGCAAAAGCAATGACAGAGAGAGAGGAAGAAGCAGGCTTCCCACCGAGCAGGGACCCTGATGTGGGGCTCCATCCCAGGACCCTGGGATCATGACCTGAGTAGAAGGCAGACCTTAAACCAACTGAGCCACCCAGGTGCCCCTACATTTTTAAAATTCAAACTGTGTGTTATAGAAAGTTTTAAGCATATAAAAACCTGAAGAAATTGTATAATTAACCCCTATGCATCTTTCACCATGCTTGGACAGTTAAAATACATACAGTATATATTGTTTCATCTGTATTGCCTGTCCCCCTTCATATTATTTTAAAGCAAGTCTAGACATTATATAATTTTACCTATAAGATTGCATTTGATTAATACATTTCTTCAGTCTTTCATTCTATAATAGCGACCTGTCCCTTTCTTGCTGTTTATGAAATTTGTCATCTAGAAATTTTCCACATTCTAGATTTGGCAGGCTGAATTCTCATGGTGTCTTTTAACATGTTCCTCTGTTCTCTTATTTCTGGTAAACTTGTAGCTAAATCTTGGCTTGACTGGATTTAGGTTTGAATTTCCCCTTCCCCCCACAAGAATATATCATAGGTGGTGTGGTATTCTTCCGATCTGTTGTATTACAACAGAATGCACGTGAAAGTTTATTGGCATTTCTTTTTTTATATGTTTTAAGTTGATCATGGGGCACAGTGTTAATCAGCTTGACCCTCCCTTATATTCTTTCCATGAAACCATTACATTTTAGTTCTTCTAATTTTATTCTCAAGGAGTACCTTATTGTCAAACATCAACTATTGCCTTTCGTCTAATCTGTTTTTCACATGCAGCCAGGATGATCTTTTAAATATAAATTGGATCATAAACCTCTCTGGTTAAAACTCTTCAGTGGTGTCCCATTACTCAAAGACTAATACCTATACTTTCCACCACGGTTTATAAAAATCTGCATAACCTGACCTTGATCTACCTTTCTACACCTCATATTATGCCATTCTGTCCTTCGAGAAGCAGTATGGCATTATTCATAAAATAGGCTTTTGCACTAGTCTGCCCGAGTGTTTCATCTTGGGAAAGTCATTCAACTATTTTGTGCCTCTGTTTTCCCACATGTAAAATCAGTGTTTTAAGGATACCTACCAGCAGGATTGTAGTGATTAAATAATATATATGAGTCAGTTAGAACAATGCCTGTATAACATAAATAATGAGTGTTAGCTGTCAGTTGCTGTCAATGCTGTCATTTCCAATACCTGTGTTTAAGCCACATTGTGCAGTTTCTGAAACTGCCAAGTTCTGCCACTCTCAAGGTCTTTGCACATTGTTCTGATTAGCTCTTGCTATATAACAAACTACCCAAAATTTAATGTCTTAAAATAATAGCAGTCTTTTAATTAGTTCATGACTTTGGAACTTGGGACATGTCTTGGTAGGGATGGTTCATGTCTGCTCTTTGTGGCTCATCTCTGCTGTCTGTGATTCTTGGCTGGCGTGGCCTAACTGAGGGCTGCAGTACCTACTTTTAAATGAGTCATTCATATGGTTGGCAAGGTAGTGTTTTCTTTTGACTGAGAACTCAGCCAGGGCTAGGGGCCTTGTTTCTTTTCCGTAGGCTGATTGGCGTTACTCAGACGAGATGGGGTGCGTTCAGGGTGGTATGGCCGTAGACGGATGGCTTTACTCAAAGCATGGGGATCAAGTTCTAAAAGTAAGTGTCCTAAGAGAACCAGGCTGATGCTGAATGGCCTCTTACAAACTGGCCTCTAAATTCACACTGTCACTTTTGTCTCATTATTTTGGTCCAGACAGTCATAAAGGTCCACTCAAGTTTAAAAGGAATGGACATAAGGGTACCTGGGGGGCTGTCGGTTAAGAGTCTGCCTTTGACTCTGGTCATGATCCCACAGTTCTGGGATTGAGTGATGGGTTCCACCACTCATGCTTGCTGGCTCTCTTTCTCTCTCTCTCTCAAATAAATAAAATCTTAAAAAAAAAAAAAAAAAAAAGGAATGGACACAGACTCCACCTCCTGGTAGGCGGATGACAAGGTCCTAGAAGGACAGATGTACTGTTGCAGCCATCTTTGGAAAACATGTTTTGCAAAAACACCTGCTATTGTCTGAGCCCAAAGTGCTACTATCACACTGATTCTCACTCTGTAACTGGCTACCCAGTCTAAATTAGTTCCCTCTTCATTTTCTTTGCCAACACTGATAGTAGTTTGTAGTTGTCTCCTGAAGTCCATGAAGACTAAACCATGTTATGTACCTAGTACAATGCATAAAACCTGTTGAAATGTTAAAGTAAATTATTTGTAATTTAAAAATCTTAACCTCAGGGCATCTGGATGGCTCAGTTGGTTGAGTGTCTGATTCTTGATAACAGCTCAGGTTATGATCTCAGGATCCAGAGATTGAGCCCAAGTTGGGCTCTGTGCTCAGTGGGGAGTCTGTTTGAGATTTTCTCCCTCTGCCCCTTTCCTCACATACACACACACACACACACACACACACACTCTTCTCTCTCTCTCTCAAATTAAATCTTATAAATCTTTTTTTTTTAAAAAGGTTTTTTAAAAAATATTTTTAGGGGCGCCTGGGTGGCTCAGTGGGTTAAAGCCTCTGCCTTCGGCTCAGGTCATGGTCCCAGGGTCCTGGGATCGAGCCCCGCGTCGGGCTCTCTGCTCAGCGGGGAGCCTGCTTCCTCCTCTCTCTCTGCCTGTCTCTCTACCTACTTGTAATCTCTATCTGTCAAATGAATAAATAAAAAAATCTTTAAAAAAATATTTTTAAAAAGATTTATTTATTTATTTGACAGAGAGAGAGTACAAATGGGGAGCAGCAGGCAGAGGGAGAAGCAGGCTACTTGCTGAGCAGGGAGCCTGATGTAGGGCTCCATACCCTGAGATCATGACCTGAGCCAGAGGCAGACGCTTAACCGACTGAGCCACTCAGGTGTCCCTTTAAAAAAAAATCTTAACCCCATGTATCACATTTCCACTAGGAAAAGCATATTCCAAACTTTGTAGAAAGAAGCAGAGTTATAGAAACACTGGGAGTCAGTCCTTTAACTCTTCATATTTCATATCCCACTGCCTACTTTGGGGTGAAGATAGCCTGGAGAGGAGAAATGTGTATGTGTAAATTTTGTGGGGGAAAGGAGGTGGTGGGGTAAGCAGTTTGAATAGCTGAATCCCTGCTTATTCTTTCTGTCCTTTAAAAACTCAAACCCACAAATACATCTTCTCTTCCCTTTGTTTCTCTAGTATCCAGTTCATGACAAGAGGCTTTTAGCTGCTCTGACAAAGAAGAATGATAGTCTAGGAAATATTCAGTGCTCTCAGAACAGGCAGATAGATGTTTTTTACTCAAGGAAACCTAACCAGACTCTCACTCAGAACCAGTGTTCTTTAACTTTGGGCACAAATCTAACAAAATTGATTACTGGGTTTCTCAGTCTCCTGGTGATTAGATAGGGAAAAGAGAATAGACAGTGGGATACAGATAATAGTAAGAACAACTAAAAAAAAAAAAGTAAGAACAATAGTTGATACCTTGGCTATTGTAAGGCTGGGAATAGTAATGTGGGGTAGAAGTGTCCATAAATTATAAAGGCTTTCATTCACTTAAATATTTCAGGTAACCTTGCTGGGTGTTGGAGAGCCAAGATTGAACAGAATGCTCATGGCTTCTGCCTCCTTGGAGCTTGCAGTCTGAGAATGGGAGTAGACTTAAGATGAGTGTTTGCAAAGTATATATTTTTCATTCATTACTTTTAACCTATATATGTCCTTATATATATATATATATTTTTTTTTTTTTAAGATTTTATTTGTTTATTTGACAGACAAATCACAAGTAGGCAGAGAGACAGGCAGAGAGGGAGAGGGGGAAGCAAGCTTCCTGTCGAGCAGAGAGCCTGTTTAGACCATGTACATTTAATATCATTATTGATATGATTGGGTTTAACTCTGTCATTTTACTTGTTTTCTGTTTGTCCCATCTGTTTTGTTTTTTGTTTGTTTTTTGTTCCCCTCCTTCTTCTCTCTTTTAACTTACTTTGGCAAACTTTTTTGAGTATCTTTTATGGTTCCTTTATTTAAAGATTTTGTTTACTTATTTAAGAGAGAGAAAGCACGTCCACACGAAGAAGGAGAGGGGCAAAAGGAGAGGGATGGGCAGAAGCAGACTCCCCACTGAGCAGGGAGCACAACGTGGGTATTGGTCTTGATCTCAAGACCCCTGATTACCACCTGAGCCAAACACATACGCTCACCTGACTGAGCCACCCAGGCACCGCTATGGTTCCTTTTATTTATTTTATTGATTTACTAATTATATCTGTAGTTCTCTTTTTAAAGTAATTCTCTAGGGTTTATAGTATACAGCAGACCATTAAACAACACTAGTTTGAACTAAACAGGTTTACTTATATGCAGATTCTTTTCAATCAGTACAGTAGTGTAAATGTGTTTTTTCTTAAGATTTAAATAACATTTTCTTTTTTCTAACTTTATTGTAAGAATACAGTGTGTAATACATATAACATACAAAATATGTGTTAATTAATGGTTTGTGTTGTTGTTAAGGTTTCTGGTCAACAGTATGCTATTAGTTCACTTTTGGGGAAGTCAAAAGTTACACACTGATTTTTGACCACCCAGGTGGTCAGCAGCCTTAAACCTCTGTGTTGCTCTGGGGTCAGCTGTACAACTTATCACAGAATACCTTGAGGTGATATTACATCACTTCATATAATAAGAACTTTACAGTACTATAGTATTATCTTCCACCTATATGCTGTTGATACACATTTTACTTCTAATATAAACCCCACAATACATTGTGATTACTTTTTGATGATACAGTCAATTGGTTTTTTTTTTTTTAGAGATTTTAAAAATAAGAAGAAAATATTATATTTACTCACATATTTACCATTTTTGGTGTTCTTTATTCCTTTGAGTAGATCCCAGATATGTATATGGTATCCTTTTTTCTCCCTGACACTTCTCTTTAATACCATCTCATAGTACAGGCCAACGGATGATGAATTCTTTCAACGTTCATGTGTCTGAGAAAATCATTTCACCTTCACTTTAAAAAACAAAAATTTTTTTCCCGATAAAATTCATATAGCATGAAAGTAGCAATTAACCATTTTAAAGTGTATAGCATTTATTACATTCACAATGTTATATAAACATCGTATCTGACTAGTTCCAAGACCTTTTCATTACTGTAAATTCATTTTCATTTTTGCAGGAATTTTATCTGAGTAGAGAAGTTTTGATGAGTTTTTTTTTTCCTTTCTGTATTCCTAAGATTTTGTTCTGTCATCTCCTGTCTTACGTTGTTTCTGATGAGAAGTCCCCTGTCATTCTTATCTTTGTTCCTCTGTATGTAACACACCCCACCACCTTTGCTTAAGATTTTCTCTTTCTCATTGGTTTTAGGAAATTTAATTTTAATGTCCCTTAGGTTTCTTCATGTTTCTTTGTGCTTCAGATTTGTTGAGCTTTTTGGGTCTGCTGACCTTATGATCCAAATTTGGAGATTTTACCAACCATATTTGATTTCTTCAAATATTTTTTCCATCCCTCCCATCTTTGAGGACTTTAAGTGCATGTATGTTAGGCTACTTGGAATTGTTTTATAATGATCACATTGATACCCTATTCTTTCAGTGGGTTTGTTTGTTTGTTTGTGCTTTATTTAGAATAGTTTCTATTTCTATATCTTCAAATTAACTTGTTTTTTTTTTTTTTCCCCTTCTGCAATGCCTAGTTTGCTGTTAATTTCATCTAGTGTATTTTTCAGCTCTAAACAATTAATTTGGGGCTTTTACGTATCTTCAAGACATTCCTTAACATGCTTATGCTTTTCTCTGCTTTCTTGAACATTTGGACTATAGTTAGAAAAACTGTCTTAGGGCGCCTGGGTGGCTCAGTGGGTTAAGCCGCTGCCTTCGGCTCAGATCATGATCTCAGGGTCCTGGGATCGAGTCCCGCATCGGACTCTCTGCTCAGCGGGAAGCCTGCTTCCTCCTCTCTCTCTCTCTCTGCCTGCCTCTCCGTCTACTTGTGATCTCTCTCTGTCAAATAAATAAATAAAATCTTTAAAAAAAAAAAAAAAAGAAAAACTGTCTTAATGTCCTTGTCATAAATGACATTAATGTCATTTATGTGTTTGTTTTTCTTGATTGATTTTGTGCTGATTGTATTTTACTTTTGACTGTTAGATATTTAGAATTCGTTTATTGAGTGCTGAATATTTTTGTGTTTTTAAATGTTCTTGTAGAAGGGTCTAATGAAAGACGTAGGATTTTTTTCTAATAATTATATGGAGATAACTTGTATAGTTACAAGTCTTGTCTTGGAGGAAGTGAGGAAATAGAATGAATTTTGTTAGCATGACATAACAAAAATCTGTAACTTAAGAGATTTTGAGTTGGTTACTGAGTTATTCATCAAGTGAAGGAAAAGAAAATTTAAGTCTAGCTTTCATTACCAGACACCGTGCTCTTCTTTGGGATTAGTGAAAAGTCATGGGTTTTGGATTTAGATTCGCATTTGAATCCCAGAAATACCAGAACTAGCTGTGACCTTTGGCCAATTGATTAAACTCCCCTCCCTTTCAATAAGTCTTTTTGTTATTTTTTAAACTCCTTTTATCTCTTAATGTTCTTTTGAGATGAAATGAGAATATATACGTATATATAAGGTATTTACATGTAATAGGAATTCGACAAAATACTGGTTTTTTTTTTCACCTTGGCCATCCTTCAGCTGTTTCATTTTTGCAACAGTGCTACTTCTAGATCACATGTTGATTTGATATTTAGTGAAATGGGGAGAAAAATAGTCACTATCCAACTATACTTGTTATTCTCAAGCAATGACTCCACAACTCTTCTCATAGCAATCATTTGTTATTACTGAGCTTTAATTTTTATCAAATTACACTGCAGTTGAAGATACCCAGTTGGTAAACAGATTGCCCAAAAGTGCTTTAATATATTCAGAATTGCTTCTATTAAGATTTTATGCTGTTTTTCAGGAATTCTTCCCCTACTGAGTAAACTATTATTTGAGAAATATAATCAGAAACTTATTTTTAAAAGAGTTTAGAATAAACTAATTCTATAAATGGTGGAGAGTTAAGATTTAAATTGGATGAAGATTTGTACCTTAGTCCCTTATCCATGGTTTCACTTTGAACGGTTTTAGTCACCTGCGGTCAAGCGCAGTCTGGAAGCAGATGTTCTTCCTGTTGGAGCGTCAGAAGGTCTCTAGCAGCCTCACACTATGTCACAATACCTACACCATGCACCTCACTCCATCTCATCACATAGGCATTTATCATCTAAGGTCTTCACAAGAAGGTTGAGTATAGTATAATAAGATCTTTTTGTGATAGACAACAGCACCTAACATTTATATCAGTATGTCTTATTTTATGATTGGTTATTGTTACTACTCTTACTGTGCCTAATTTATAAATTAAACCTATAATAGGGACGTACGTATAGGGAAAACCACAGACTATTTAGGGTGCCGTACAATCTGTGGTTTCAGGCATACCCTGAGGGTCTTGAAACATCTCTTGCAGATGGGGGCAGGAACTACTGTGTCATCTGTTACTGTGTTAGTTTCCTCTGTCTGCTGTAACAAAAGCTTAAAACACACACTTACTTTCTTACAATTCTAGATGTCAGAAGTCCAAAGTCTGTTTTACCGAGGGTGAAAGCAAGGTGTCAGCAGGGCTGCATTCCCTCAGGAAGCTCTAGGGGAGAATGGCTGCCTTACCTTTTCCAGCTCCAAGAGTTACATTCCTTGCATTCCCCATTCATGGCCTTTCTTCATCTCCAGAAGCAGCAGGAATATGCCTCTTCTAATCTTTCTCTTCTCCCTTTGTCACATAACCACCTTTTGTAGTTAAATCTTCCTCTGCCACCTTCTTGTAAGGACATTTGTGGTTAAATTTAGAGTTCACCCAGATAATCCAGAAGAATCTTTCCATCTGAAGACCTGTAACTTAATCATAGCTGCTACGTTCTTTTTGCAAAATAAGGTAACATTTGTAGATTTTAGGTATTAGGACCTACATATCAGTGGGGACATTATTGAACCTTCCACACTTTTTTAAAGGGGCTATCAATCAGCAAGTCCATTTTTTCAAATGTTAGAGTCCCATATTTTAAAAGCCTGTCAAGCTTATTACGTTTTTTTTCTGCCTATGTCCACAAATATTTAGTTGGGGTGATTCACAAGAAAGACTGTCTTAAAAGTCATATCATTGGGGTGCCTAGGTTTGGCTCGGTCAGTTGAGCCTCCAGCTCTTGGTTTCATCTCAGGTCACTATCTCTCAGGGTCATGGAATCTCATGGGCTCCTTGCTTAGTGGGGAGTCTGCTTCCTCTCTCTGTCACTCTCTGCTGCTCCCCCCGCTCATGTACTCCCTCTCTCCTCAAATAAATAAATCTTTTTTTTTAAATTCACATCATTTTCAGAGAATTTATAAGTTTTTTTTTCTAAGATTTTATTTATTTGACATAGATCACAAGTAGGGAAGAGGCAGGCAGAGAGGGAGGAAGGGAAGTAGGCTCCCCGCTGAGCAGACAGCCCGATGCGGGCTCCATCCCAGGACCCTGAGATCATGACCTGAGCCAAAGGCAGAGGCTTTAACCCACTGAGCCACCCAGGCGCCCCATAAGTATTTTCTAAAGTAGTTCATACAATCCATTTTACAAAACTTGTTTTTATGGTATTTAGCCTTTCTGACTGTGTGTGTGTGTGTGTGTGTGTGTGTGTGTGTGTGTGCGCGCGCGCGCGCGCAAATTCTGTAATGGCTCAGGTAGCTTTTATGGAAAATATACACAACCTCCCCACAGTACAATTAGCTAGGGATTTAAATTTTTAAAACTGAAAGGAGGGGCACCTGGGTGGCTCACTCAGTTGGGCATCTGTCTTCCTTTCAGTTCATGATCTCAGTGTCCTAGATCCAGGATCTAGCCCTGCATCAGGCTCCCTGCAAGATTTCTCCCTTTCCACCCCCTTTGTGCTCTCTCTTGCTACCTCTTTCTCTCTCTTGCTGTCTCTTTCTTTCTCTCAAATAAATAAATAAAATCTTAAAAAAAAAAAAAATGAAAGGAAACATTTCCTTTGTCCAAGGTTAACTATTTAGTAAAATGCTGTAAGGATTACATTTTTTGATGTTTTTGCCAAAAAGAAAACAAGATAGGAAAAACATTGGGGGGAAAGGAGAAAGTATTTTTGCACATCTAAACTAACTAGCTCCTAGTTTGTCAAAATATGCATAGTCTTCCTATCATGTAATCCTTTTCAGAAATACCATATGTGATGAAATTTAGCCATTGTCTGTAGCAGATACCAGATCATTTGGTGTTAATAACTTCTAATCTCAAAGACCAATGCTTTCATCTCACACAGGCGATCATTATTGCTGTTGTTGTTGTTACTGTTATGTATTCTGTTACAGAGGTGGAATTATTCCTTCAAATTACAGATTAGAGAGTTATGTTTCCTTGCTGAAGGAAAGCTCAAGAACTATGATAATTGGCATGACTAAAAATAAGTTATTGGATTCTTCCAAACCACGTTGTCATTCCTGTGAAGTGTTAAGAGTACAAACAGCTTTCAATATACAGGTAACACATAAGTAGTATCAGTGCACGTAAATATATCCCATGAAAACAATAAGTACTCATAACAGTGCTTAACATACACAGTAACCATAGTTGTGTTGTGTATTGTCCCCCTTCTTCCTTGTGGAAAATCACAAAGAAGGGCCAGGAATGTGTTTGGTTACAGCATGATCTCAGGTCTACATGACAAAAGAATTCTTTTCCCATCAAAGGAGTCAGTATTGGATAAAGTTGGGTGCTCTAGAGCTAAATTATATTTTTGTTTTGTTTTTTAACAGAGAGACAGTGAGAGAGGAAACACAAGCAGAGGGAGTGGGAGAGGGAGAAGCAGACTCCCGCTGAGCAGAGAGCCTGATTCGTAGCTCGATCCCAGGACCCTGAGATCATGACCTGAGCTGAAGGCAGGTGCTTAACGACTGAGCCACCCAGGCGTTCAAAGCTAAATTATATTTATGTGTCAGCTCTACCATGTGTCATCTTGAGCAAATTACCCTCCATATACCTTAGGTTGTTCATCTTAAAGAGAGGGATAATAGTGGCTGAGAGGATTCCATAATACAAGGATAGTGGTTATAACAGTGTCTGACCATATGGTAAGCCTTCAAAAATGCTAATTATAACCAAATAATTTACCACAACCCATTTATAGGTTTAGGCTTTTGCTTTGGGCGTAAGAGTGGCATATCTGAATTTCTCAGTTTGAATTATCCAACCTCTGGCTTTCCCCCTTTGGCATAAATGATGAAAGTGTTAATTTGTGTGCTCAATAATTTATACAAGAGAAATTATTGAGAGTTCACATCATACCAAGTGCAAAAGGTTAAAAACTCACTTTTTTTTTGGTCATTGACTTTTTTTAAAATTCAAAAGCTGTTTGTGTTTAAGCTATTCAGTTTTTATGATAGTAGATCCATAAGCTTTCAGTTTCTACAGAGGCTTCCCAGTAATTTGTAAAATCAAGAAAATGGTAAAGCAGGACAGTTCAAAATGCAGTGTTGAAAAGAAGCAGGTGAATAGATCTAGCAGATATCTGAGATAACATCATGACTGAGTGGAAAACAGAACATGGCTGAGTTTGCTGGCAAATGATTGAAAAGTGTGTTGCATTATAGTCTTGTTTGGATATAACAGCAAGCAGACTACTTTTTCCCTAGCATGGTCATAGGATATCCTGAGTAACATGGGGATTCAGTGGGAGTTTCTTTAATCAACCCGTTAAAAGATTCAAGGAAGAACCTTTTTGGGGGCACGGCCGGGTGGCTCAGTCAATTAAGCGTCTGCCTTCGGCTCAGGTCGTTATCCTAGAGTCCTAGGATTGAGTCCTGAGTCTGGCTTCCTGCTCAGCAGGGAGTCTGCTTCTCCCTCTCCCTCTGCCTGCTGCTCCCCCTGCTTGTGCTCTCTCTTTCTCTCTCTCTCTCTGGCAAATAAATGAAATGTTAAAAACAACAACAACAACTTTTTTAAAAAAGATGTTATTTAATTTTGAGAGAGAGAGAGCTAAGGGGAGAGGGAGAGAGAATCCAAAGCAGACTCTGCACTGAGCACAGAGACAGATACGGGTCTTGATCCTATGAATGCGAGATCGTGACCTGAGCTGAAACCAAGAATTGGCCGCTTAACCGACTGTGCCACCCTGGTGTCCCTCAAGGAAGAACTTTAAATCTTAATTCAGAGAAGGTTTTCTTTTAGGGAATTAACATAAGGAAAAATTTGCCTTCTGACTATATCACAAGTGTGTGTGTGGTGGGGTTAGTCTTAGAGAATTTGTAATAGTTAACAGGTTCCTTAAGCAAATACTTTTCATATTTATGCCAAAATACCTTAAAAATAGAAAAGAGTGAGTGATTGAGTATACTAGGGATAGGATGGTGTCTATTTTATGTTATGACTTAGCTTTTAAGTTCGTATGAACTTTTCATTCCTTTCCATAGTCTAGCTGTATGTATTTTTTATGTGATTTTTATTATCATGATATAAATGTTATAAGAGACAAGCTATGCTCATGCTGCTGCGTATAGTAGTACTCTTGTTAATACCACAGCTTTCCCTTTTCTTGAGAAATAAGGCTAACTTGTTTTTCTCAAATGTCTCAAAAGAGCATTCCATTGAGACTCCTGAGTTCTCTCTCGCATGATGAGAGGCTGTTTTTGACTGGGAGAGATTTAAGACTGGGTATTACTACTTTGTCCACACTACAGAGTGTGGCTTTTATAAAACTGAAGAGAACTGGTTCCTAAATGTTCACCAAATAGTTGCATGAGGCAACATTAGATTCCTGATTTTAGCCACTGAAATACTGCAAAATGTCTGCCAAACACAAAGGCTTCAGTGGAATTGGTACTTTTTCTATTTATCAATTGGTTCAGCTAATATTTGTATTTAGTTAAACAATCATGATCTTCTCTGCTGTGTTAGCCGGAAGAACCAGTTAGGTAACTTTTCCAGCCTGAAATGAGTGGCTTTCTTAGAATTGTTATCTTATGCAATTTCATAGGACTAGCTTACTGGTTCAGAAAGTGACACAGGTAGTTATAGGTTACTTGTGTAAGATAATTCTAGGTATCATTACATATCATAAGAGAATTTTGAGCAGACCTAGTTGATGGAAAAATTTGCATCAATGGGAATTTGTGGCTAATTTGTAGGAAGTATTCTATGGGCAAGAGTATTCCCAAATCTATATTTGCTGGATAAATCCATTATCAATAGGACTAGAATATTTTTAACTTTCATTTACTTTTTTTTTTTTTTAAGATTTCATTTATTTATTTATTTGACACAGAGAGAGAGATCACAAGTAGGCAGAGAGGCAGGCAGAGAGAGAGGGGGAAGCAGGCTCCCTGTGGAGCAGAGAGCCCGATGCGGGGCTCGATCCCAGGACCCTGGGATCATGACCTGAGCCGAAGGCAGAGGCTTTAACCCACTGAGCCACCCAGGCGCCCCTGTCATTTACTTTTTTAAAAAAATTTAAGACCTGTATTTTGTAAAGTGTGCAAATGTTCAGTTCATTGAATGTTAACATATATATTTACCTGTGTAATCGCCAAGATAACATTCTACTAGTTACATTTTTTAAAGCAGGCAGATTCTGTGCATTATAATTGCTTAAATTTCCTTTCTTACTATAAATATAGCACATTGTTCATATATTAAAAAGTTGAGATAGAAAGTTACTTATATATCCCACCACCAAGGACTCTATATGTTTTAATATGCATGTATGCATTCATTCATTCATTTGTTATGTGCCTAATGTGTGCCAGGTATTTTGAGTTGCTGGGGACACAGCAATAATTTAAAAAGACATAATTCTTGCCCTTGAGATAATATTTTTGCTTTCGGAGAGGGACAGTAAGTAAGAAAATATATTGTATATCACCTGGTGATAAATACTAGGGGGAAAAATGAAAGAAGGGGATTGGGGAATCCTGGAAAAGGAGAAGGAGGAGCTTCAGTTTTACAGAGAGCAATCAGAATGGCCTCCCTGAGAGTGTTGCATTTGAACAAACAGCTAGAAGAGGCAAAGGAAAGTGCTAGACAGATCTGCGGGGAAAGAGTATTTCCTTCAGGCAAAGGCCCTGTGGTAGGCAGTGCTGGGCATGTTTGAGAAACACCAGGAAGGCCAGTGTGGCTGGAGTAAAAGACACCAAGTGGCAAATGAGGTTGGAGAGGCAGGGGCCACATCCTGTAGTGGTTCTTCCTCCTGCTACACATGAGAATCACCATGGAGGCTGCTTGGTTTTCACACAGCCAGGGTTAAGAAACACTAGCAGAAGGCCTTTGGACCATTTTAAGGACTTTGGTTTTTACTCTGAGTTAGATGGAAAACCATCAGAGAATTTTGAGGAATGACCCACCTGATTTACATTTTATTATTTTAAAACATGATGAAAATATGACTCTTCTGAACCACCATCATCCCACCTACTTCAGTAGCCATCTGCTTTTTGCTTTACTCGCTTTCCCCTCACCCCACTTACCCTTTTTTTGCCCCAGAGTATTTTAATGCTATCTTGGGTGTTTAGAAAGATAACTCTGGTTTCTGTGTTGAGAGGAGGAGAGGCAAGACAAAGGCTAACTCTTAAGTATATCATCTGTTTCTTTTCTATTTATTCTTAAATAGAAATTAAATTGTAGTGTATTCAGTATTCTGTAAACTATTTTCATTGACTGTATTGGACGTCTTATGTCACTGAATATTCTCCTGTTTTTAAGGGCTGCATAGGATTCCATTATGTAGCTGTACCATAATTTATTGGGTCTTACATTATGAACATTTTAATTTACAACCTTTGCTTATCATAGACTATGTGGTGGTATAGCCCTCTCTACTAGCTAAACCTCTGCATATACCCATGATTATTTCCTTAAGTTCAATTCCTAAAATAGAATTGTTGTGTGAAATGATATGCACAAAAATTTAAAGGCTTTTGATACACATTGTCAAAGTGTTTTTCAGAAAGACTTTACTAATTTATACTCCCACCAGCTGCTTCTGAAAATGTTAGGTTTTCTTAAACTCTCATTAACATTGAAATCTTTCATTAGAAAAAGGGTTTTCTGTTTTGATAGGTAAAAAAAAAAAAAAAAAAACTCATGGTTTTAATTTGTAGTTCTTTGATTTCTAGTGAGGTTGAATTTTATTTCTATTTGCATTTTAAAAATGCTTATTCGTATCATTTGCTAGTTGTGTGACATTGGGTGAGTCACTTAGGACTTACATTTTTGTACTATGAAATGGGTATTGTGTGCCTGCTTCACAGGGTTTTCGTGAACATTAAATAAAAGTATTTTGTATGCCCAGGTTTTTAAACTGTTTGACTATGACCCATAGTAAAAAAAACAAAAACAAACCATCTTTCACTATAATAAGCATAGGTAAATATGTAACCAAAAGTTTCATGGATAATGCATATACTGTTACCAAGAGAGATACACTCTGATACTTGACATTCTCATTTTTCTTTTTTTAAAGCCTGTTGTTGGGGAGCCTGGGTGGCTCAGTCAGTTAAGCCTCTGCCTTCAGCTCAGGTCATGATCCCAGAGTCCTGGGACTGAGCCCCGCAGCTGGCTTCCTGCTCAGCGGGGAGCCTACTTTTCCCTCTCCCTCTGGCACTCTGCCTGCTTGAGCTCTCTTGCTCTCTCTGACAAATAAATAAATAAAAGCTTTAAAAAATAAAATACCTGTTGCTAATTATAAAATTGATCATGACCCTCTGGGTTATGATGCAGTCTGCTATAAATTGTAGAGTACTGTATCTTGTTAGGTGCTCTTCTATCTGTAGTGATAACCTCTGCCCTTTAACCCTACTAAAATTTGCTTTCAGGAAGGCTGAGTAGGAGAAAGACCACAAACCTAGCTTATTGTGTTCTTATATCAAGTTTTTCATCAGTGAAAAATATTAAATTTATTCACAGTTAGAAAAATGTATCTGTTTATGGGGCGCCTGGGTGGCTCAGTGGATTAAGCCACTGCCTTCGGCTCAGGTCATGATCTCAGGATCTTGGGATCGAGTCCCGCATCGGGCTCTCTGCTGGGCAGGGAGCCTGCTTCTCTCTCTCTCTCTCTCTCTCTCTCTGCCTGCCTCTCTGTCTGCTTGTGATCTCTCTCTGTCAAATTAAAAAAAAAAAAATCTGTTTGGGCTTCTATAATGCCATAATGACTGAATTATTAACACCATTGTTTTAAAATAGATCTAAGACATTTGAGCAAAAATACTACATCACTGTAGGGATTGTATTTGTAAAACTCCAAATTGGGACACAACATTTGACAAAAATTTTTGTCTGTAATTTTTGTTACCTGAAAATCTTGACGAAAGTGGGAAACATGAATCACATTTAGGTATATTTACTAAAGCCCTTTTTCAGTGGAACAAATAAGTGTACAAAAGCTGGAAGTCCTGAGAAACTGGGAATGTGTGGCATCCATACATAATACCAGATGCTATTCATTGGGAGATTTCTAGCTAACCTATGTGAGGACCACTCAGAAAGGAATTAGCCAGATGTAATTATTAGCTGTGACTCGAGAAGACTCCATTAGATGGGGGTGATTCTTTCAAGTTTGAGGAATGTTGGGTTGGAAATTGCATAGAGAAACAGACTGGGGATGGGGTGGTGTTTACTATTTGAAAAACACGAAGAAGTTTAACCTAGTCAACAATAAAACCATGTTTTTATTTTTGACTTCTAGTTTAACATGAAATGTTTTGTGTAAAAAAATTTTATTTTTATTTTTAAAAAATATTTTATTCATTTATTTGACAAAGAGAGAGGGATCACAAGCCAATGCAGTGACAGAGGGAGAGAGAAAAGCATACTCCCACTGAGCAGGGAGCCCGATGCTGGGCTTGATCCCAGGACCCTGAGATCATCACCCAAGCCAAAGGCAGACGCTTAACCGACTGAGCCACCCAGGTACCCCTAAAATTTTTTTTGGATGGTAGGCCAGGAGAACTTTAAAAGACTTGAAGTTAAAAGTTTGACTTAACAAGCATTTACTACTCCTCTACTCACCCTTCCACAATGGAAAAATGTTGAGAAACTCCAGAAACAAGTTGGCAGATAAAAATTAAAACTGAATTCAATACCAAAGAACTGTAATTTACCTTTGAAAAGAGCAGAATTTATATGCTGTTTCTATACTCTATTGATTTTCAAACATTAAATGTCATCAGCTTTAGAAAAATAAGCAACTCTGCTTTTCTGCACTTTAGTGGGTGTTGACCTTAATTAAGTTTATATATGTGGTTAGAATCATGAGCTTTCCTCCTGCATATGGTTTAAGTGCTGAATTTTAGATTCTGGTCTCTTCACTCTCTGAGGCTAAAATTAGGTTTCAAACAAGCTCAGGAATAAGTGTAGAAATCTACTGGGCTCAAATGGGCCAGAAATGTATGAAGACCTCCTCAGCTTCACTAGTAATCAGGGTTGTGCAGATTAAAGCAACAATGAGATACCATTTCATGCCCATCAAGTTGGCCCAAATTAAAGCTGTTATTTGGACATTATCAAATGTTGGGAGGAAATAATCCAAGGCTAGTAGAATATAAATTGGTACATGTGCTGTGAAGAGCAATTTGGAAACGTGCTATAGTGCATACCCTATGACCAGGAATTCTAGTAGATCTTCTTGCATGTGTGCACAAGTAAACACACAGGAACATTCTTTGTAATAGTATAACATCGTATAAATTAGTATAAATAGTATAAAAATTAGAACTGTAGGTAAGGAAACGGCTACATAAAATAGTCCATTATTTTCCACTTGAAATACAGTGTGAACATCATGTGTCATTTTAAATTTACTCTTAAAAGTTTTAAAAAGGTAAAATCTATTTTATTTTATTTTTTTTAAGGTTTTACTTATTTATTTGACAGAGAGACCCAGAGAAAGAAGGAAGATGGGCAGAGGGAGTGGGAGAGGGAGAAAAAGGCTTCCTGCTGAGCAGGGAGTCTGACATGGGCCTTGATCCCAGGACTCTGGGATCATGACCTGGGCCGAAGGCAGACGCTTAACGATTCAGCCACCCAGGTGCCCAGGTAAAATCAATTTTAATACGTTTTGGCACAATATACCAAAATATTATCTTTTTAACATGTGATTAATATAAAAATCATTGGGCTGGGGCACCTTGGTGGCTCAGTGGGTTAAGCATCTGCCTTTGGCTCAGGTCATGATCTCGGGGTCCTGAGACTGAGCCCAATGTCAGGCTCTCTGCTCAATGGGAAGTCTGCCTCTCCCTCCCTCACTCTCCCTCTGTGCTCTCTGTCTCTCAAATAAATAAAATATTTTCAAAAATCATTGCGCTATTTTGTATTTTATATTTTTTCATACTAAGTCTTTGAAATCCCTTATGTATTTTGTACTTAGAGTACATCTCCATTTGGATGCTAGAGTTTTTATCAGAAATATTTGATCTGAATTTAAATTTCATTAAAAGTACAGTTGAAATAGTGATTCACATACCCAAGTTGTCCCATACATGCTTAAATGTTTTTAAATAACCGAGTTGGGTATCAAAAAATCCAAACTAAGTCATTTTTTCAATCAGACTAGCCATATTTCAAATAATTGGTAGTTATGGGACGAGTAGCTACCATATTGGACAGTGCAACTCTAATTATAATGTAAACTTTTGCTTAGCAGTTAAAATGAATGATCTACTATATGTATAAAACATGGCTGATTATTCAAATTTCACAGTGTTACTAAAAATTCCAGAGAAATGCTGTGAGGTTTTATTTGTTTTGAGCAGTTTAAAATATTCACAATAATACTGAGAATAATGTAATATTCATGCAACCACTATTCAAATGTAGCAGACATTAACATTTTTGCCACAGTACCTTCAAATCTTTCTCTTCAATCCTGGATTTGTTTTTTACATCTACTTCAGATACTACTTCAGATACATATACTTCAGATTGAGTGTCTACTTGGTTAGTTTGTAGTACGCATATAGGAAGAAGAGTAACTAAGTAATATTGTTCCTTGAAATATTAATTGGTATTAGAACTTAAATAATCTTCTAACATTTAATGCATTTGTAAAGTTTTGAGGAATTGGATGTCTACTAGAAAATTATTTTAGATTTTTAGGAATGCACCCCCTGTTTTAACAAGAATTAAATTCTCAATAAGAGGCTATTTTCTGGGGTGCCTGGGTGGCTCAGTGGGTTAAGCCGCTGCCTTTGGCTCAGGTCATGATCTCAGGGTCCTGGGATCAAGTCCCGCATCGGGCTCTCTGCTCAGCAGGAAGCCTGCTTCCTCTCTCTCCCTGCCTGCCTCTATGACTACTTGTAATCTCTGTCTGTCAAATAAATAAATAAAATCTTAAAAAAAAAAAGAGGCTATTTTCCTTAGATTTCCCTAATGTATATTTTCAGTTCCATAATTTAGCTTTATTTCGTGGAAATAATCAGAAAGAGTTTAAAGACTGTTTAAAGTCTAATAGAATTGAAAATACAATACAGTACTAACTTTAAATGTAATGAGCTACCAGGAATACCTCTTGATATATTTTTAAACATCCAGTATTTTATCTGAAATGGATAGGGTTTAAAATGGGGAGGAGGAGGGGCTGAGATGATGTCACTTGGCAGTTATTTAATAAATAGCAGGTCAGGTTCTTTGAGCATTCAAAGTGTTGCTAATATATATGTATTGAGTGGGTTCGCTTACTCTTTACTATGAATTTTGTACTATCTCTTGGTGTTTTAAATGTAGCTACTATAGCTAAGTGCCCAAAGTAAAGAAGTACTATAGTCTCTCTTTTTTTTTTAATTTAAATTTTTATTTTTTAAAAAGATTTTATTTATCAGGGCGCCTGGGTGGCTCAGTGAGTTAAAGCCTCTGCCTTCGGCTCAGATCATGATCCCAGGGTCCTGGGATCAAGCCCCGAATCGGGATCTCTGCTCAGCAGGGTGCTTGCTTCCTCCTCTCTCTCTCTCTCTGCCTGCCTCTCTGCCTACTTGTGATCTCTGTCAAATAAATAAATAAAATCTTTAAAAAAAAAAAAAGGGATTTTATTTATTTATTTGACACAGAGAGACACAGCGAAAGAGGGAACACAAGCAGGGAGAGTGGGACAGGGAGAAGCAGGTCTCTCACTAAGCGGGGAGCCAGACATGGGGCTCCATCCCAGGACCCTGGGATTATGATCTGAGCTGAAGGCAGATGCTTAATGACTGAGCCACCCAGGCGCCCCCTATAGTCTCTTTTAATAACTAGTGCTGTAGTCTAATGAAAGGAGTAAGATGGTTAAAAACCACTCTTAAAATGAGGGATGGTAAATAAAGAATATAAACTGTTGTTACTGTTTAAGTATAGTTTTATACCTTAATAGTCTTAAGTTCCAATGGAAAATTTTAATTTATTTTCTTCAGATATGTCAATTAAATAAAATATTTGATATCGTGAAAGTTTCTGGTACTAAATTGTTGTGATGCAAACAATTTTCTAAAAAAATCTTTCATTAGAATGGCCGTTGAACCAGTTAAAAGACCAAGGAACTCAAATTTTAAAAATCATACAATTTAAAAGATTATACAATTCTAAAAATTTCTTGCAGAGAAGATGTTCTGTAGTGGTTAGTGTCACATTTTGATACCTAGGTTATAACAATGTCACTTTACATTTTGGTTTTGCTAAATAATAACAATTGAAGGTTTTTAAAAAATTTTATTTATTTATTTATTTATTTGTCGAGAGAGGCAGAGATGGAATAAAAGCTGGGTAATGGGAGAAAGAGAAGCAGGCTTCCCTCTGAGGAGGCAGCTTGATGCAGGGTTCGATCCCAGGACCCTGGGATCATGACCTGAGCCAAAGGCAGAGGCTCAACGACAGAGCCACGCAGGCGCCCCAACAACTGAAGTTTTAAAAAACATGTGCCTGCTATGTTTTTGGTTTATCACTAGATGGAGTTCTTGTAGTACAACTATGTGTTGGGCAGCCATTAGTAGAATAATCCCTGCTTCCCTCAAAGCAAGTATGTATTTTTTTTAAAAAGGTAACATTCTACACATCTACACAATCAGCTGTTAAATACATAACATGGCAATAAAAATACATAATTGGTAGTATGCAGTTATAATTTTTCAGCAGCATCAAAACAGTTATTTTAGTCAAGATTTTTCTTAGGTGAGTATGTGGGGAGGTGGAATTCAACTAGTTTCCGATAATCCAGAGGGATTACAATTTATATTATAATTTTTACTGGAGGAAATTCAGGTGCTTGAGTTCTGGCTTGTCTGAAGACATTCTGTACCACCCCACTGGCACTGAAACTAAGTTCTTCATCTATTACATCTCAAGTTCAATGATCGTTGGTGTCTATTCACTCCTTCTCTTATCTTTTCCCATGTCCTTTAGGCCTTAAAAGTACTATCCAGGGGTGCCTGGGTGGCTCAGTTGTTAAGCGTCTGCCTTTGCTCAGGTCATGATCCCAGTGTCCTGGGATCAAGCCCCACATCAGGCTTCCTGCCTGGGCGGGGCTCCCTGCTCCGCAGGAAGCCTGCTTCTCCCTACCCCACTCCCCCTGCTTGTGTTCTTTCTCTCCCTCCCACCCCCCACCCCTCCAAATAAAAAATAAAATCTTTTTTAAAAAAGGTACTTTCCAGCTTCTCAAATTTCAGAAACTAAGCTGACAGTACTATGTTTCTTTTCTTACTTTCTGTGTATTTACTTCTAATGAAGGAGAGTAATTTCACTAGGAAGTGGACATACCTTCAGTACTTAAGTCCTGCAGTTACGCATGTTTGGATTTTTGCTTCTCTCCTCCTTTCTCTTTATTCCTCCTTATGAATAATAGGAATACCTTCATATCATGTACTGTTTAGTCAGTTGAGTTCCAAGCTATTAAAATTTGTCACTTACTCTGTGGTTCTTTAGCAGTCTTCACAAGTGGCCCCTGAAATACCCTTTTCTCAGTGTTAATTTTGATGTGCATGTAGTTTCCTCCACAGTGTCACCTAAAAAAAAGTCTTTTTAGTACCTATGCAAGGTTAAAAAATTAAGTATACTTAAAGGTTTATCTAGACAGCTACTAGTTCCCTATTTCATTTTTTTCCTTCATCTAGCCCCATCACTAGAGGCAACTGCTTCAAAATTTTCAACTTTTATTTCTCTTGGTGGTAACCTCTCTGTCTCTAATAGGTATTACACTGCTAGTTCTTTTTTTTTTTTTTTAAGATTTTATTTATTTATTTGATAGAGATCACAGTAGACAGAGGCAGGCAGAGAGAGAGAGAGGGAAGCAGGCTCCCTGCTGAGCAGAGAGCCCGATGCGGAACTCGATCCCAGGACCCTGAGATCATGACCTGAGCCGAAGGCAGTGGCTTAACCCACTGAGCCACCCAGGCGCCCTACACTGCTATTTCTTGATTAAAAGCTTTCGATATTAAATTCTTATAGTAGGAAATCAATTGATAGTGAACTTTTGCCATTTTCACATTTGTTCTTCCCACATTTGTTTCACATATGTTCTTCTCAATGCAGTTAGTCTTAAGAATTTTATTGATTCGAATTTCAAATGACCCCCCCCCCCAAATCTAATTGTGTATGCTGTGGGGTTGTGTTATGAAGTTAATGAATGACCAGCATACAGCTAGATAGCCAGGAGTTCTGGAGGACCTTCGGTGGCCTTTTATTGGGAGAAATTTCCTTGTAGGGTTTATTTTTATGTAAACCTTTAGTTCAGTTATCATTTGTGTAATTTTTAAAATGAAAACCGCCTGGAACAATTAGGAAACTTGTTTTATCCCATAAGAAGCCTGGAGGCTGATTCATTGATTCAGTGACACAATCAAGGAAGAAGATTCTTTGTTTTTCCATCTGCTAGTCTTAGCGAACAAGGTCGGCTTTGTTCTCAGGTTAGCTGCCTCACAGTAAGTGACTCCTTCAGGTTCACTGTCACTGCATACATCGTTCTTATGTGTGAATCTCTTTGTGTGTCTACCCAGAAGCTTCCAGCAAACATTCCCTGGTTATCTCATTGACCTGAATTGCTTCAGAAGTTCATTCCTAAACTGACTTCTGGAAAGAAGAGTGGGATTGCTTTGATTACCCTAGTGAAGTAGTTCATAGTCATGTGGAGGAGGGTTAGAGCCACAGAACAAATCCAGAGTATGTAAGGAGTAAGTGCTGAAGGACAGTTGGTGAATAGCCACCCAACAATGCTTATAGAAGTGTCAGACTCTCAATGAGAAGTGTTATTTACCTTCTTTCTTAAATTTCTACCAGGCTACTTTTTTTTTTTAATTTTAAATTAGAAAGTCAGGGAATTATTTGAAACTATAATCCTCTTTATATCCCTTTGCTACAATATTTAATTGTACCTATATATATAAAAAGAATATTTGTGAGCTAAACATTAAAAGGAGTCTAGGGAGGGGGCATCTGGGTGGTTCAGTAGGTTAAGGGTGTGACTCTTGATCTCAGCTCAGGTCTTAATCTCAGGGTCGTGAATTCAAGCCCTGCATTGGGCTCCAGGCTGTGTGGAGCCTTAAAAAAACCAAAAAATTAAGGAATGTATAATTTCTTTTTCTTCCCTTGAGCTTGGTTGTTAATATTGGATGCATACCTTTGTACTTCCTTGGAACATAAATTTATTGAATGATGTTTGCAAAAATACAGATCTCAGTAATAATTTTTAAAGTGTTATCATTGGGTTTTTCTAAATTGAATCTATCCAGATGACAAATGTTAACGTTTTCCCTTTTTTTCTGGATATAGAGCTTATATATATCTTTGGCAAATAGTCTTACTGTTTTGCTTCAGTTTTCATGATCCTTGTTTCTTCCTTATTACAGAGATGCCTAAGTTAAATATAATAAAATCTTGATGTCAGTTGTAATGAGTTTGAATGAACCTTGTTTCTAAAACAAAATTCCGATTTTACTACATTTTTCTCAGGTCATCTTATACTTTCATTCTTCAGTTTTTCACATCCATGTTAAGTTTTGGAGTTGATTACTGCATATAGTACTTTTACTGGATTTTAGCCCAAGATGAAAAACTTTAGAATTATTCTTATACCAGCTTCTTAGAATTATTTTATGAGCCAATTGGAAAATATTCCAGTAAGCTTTTCTTGTAATAGATCATTTGAATCACTCATTGTCCTGATTACTGATGTAAGAAATGACAGAGTAGATGAATCTCTAGGATTGAAGTGTGTATGTGTGCAGTGCGTCTTATCTGTTTAGTTTTGTTTCTTTAAGCTAGTTTAAAGCATTTCACGCCAAAATCTATTTGCTTTTAAAATTGATTTTTAGATTAATTTCATAGAAGAGTTACTTTGAATGCCATTAACAAACACCTATTTAAGAAATGATACTCTAGTCATTACTAAAAGGGCTTCAATTTTTGTATTGGATTTTTATATATATTTTCTAGTGACCATTAATAATGTCAGTAAAAGTGACAGAGTACCCAGACCATTGTGGTTATAAAGATAAGTCCTATGAGATGTTAATGTGTTACATAGAAAAGAATTCTGGGATCAGGTAATTTTGCCCCATGCTGGGTTATGCCAGCTTAAATGGGTTTCTTTATTGCAGGACTTAGGATCTTTAATATACTAAGGTACATTATAAGTATTTCAGAATGGGACATGATAGTGTTGGTAGAACTTATTTAAACATGGAACATATATTTCTAGGACTGTTTCATAGGATATACTTTTGGAAATAATGGTATTTGATGCAGTTAGTGTTTGTGTGAACTGCTATGAAGGAAGTAGTGTGTCTAACCTTTACTAATGAATGCCGTCCAGTTTATTAGAAAAAGTATTAACTTTAACACTTGGACCCTGGGGATAATAAGTTTCAAGTGCTTTACAGATCCTTTTAAGAAATAAGAGCTTGAAGATTTCAGGTATACGTTTTCTCCTGCTGCTTCTACAGCTCTTCTCTAAAATGATATTTATCCACATGCTTAGTGTTGTTGGAATGTATCTTAGACTAGTGATATGATCTTTTGATGAGTGCCCCAAATTTTTACGCCAGCCTGATTTTCTCTACTGTGCTCCAAACTAATGTTTTTAAGTTCTTGTCCTGACAGTTTTATACACGAACCCTTATACGCATCTGAACTATTCAAAACTGAGCTCATCCTCTCCCATTTCTTCCTCCCCCAATCCCAGACTTGACGTTGTGTTTCCCATCCTGGCTAGTAGCATTATTGACATTTTGGTCTGGATAATTCTTTCTTGTAGGAGACTGTTCTGTGCATTGTAGATGTTTAGCAATCCTTGTCTTCTACCCACTAGAGGCCAATAGCAATCTCCTTCAGTTGTGATGACCAAAAATGTTTCCAGATGTTGTGAAATGTTCCACGGGAGACAAATCACCCCCATTTGAGAAACACTGCCCTACAGCCAATGTGTTACTTAAGTTTACTGATTCTGTTTTCTAAATTTACCTTTAATCCCTCCTCATGTCTTTATCCCACTCCTTAACCTCCATTCCTCTTTATTTCTAATACTTGGGTTTCTTTCATGAGAGTCTGACTAGCCTTCCTGTGTCCCATCTTTTTTCCCTCCCATCCACCCACTTCGGTACTGCCAAATTTATCTTTCTAAAATGCAGAGCTGTTGTCTATTTACAATCTCTCAGTAGTTTCTGGAGGGGACCCTCATGAACTTCATTCTCTCTTTAGCCTCATTCTTCAAAGGCACTCATACTCACAACACACACCAGTGTACTGTGTCTTCTTCCCACCATACCATACTTTGTTTCAAATTTTACCTAGATGTCAGTTTCTCCATGGTATCTCTCAGTTACTTATTTTCAGAGAACATATCATGGTGGAAAATGTTTTATTTTTTTGATATCTGTCCTTCCTCATTAAATTGAACTTTTCTGGGGCAGGGACCAACTCTCTGTTTTTGGCATGTAGTAGATATTCAGTAGAAGTCTGAACCATTTATTAATATGCCTTGATAGATGTGGTAACTTCCTCATTACTTCTAGGAATCCTGTTCCCTGTGTCAGCAGGGAAATTATTTTCCTAATCTTTTTCATCTAGACTTTGAGAGGCTTTTAGAAGGCAGCTATGCTGACCACTGTACCACCAGTGCTTTGATAGGCTTTGACCACAGAAATCTTGAACTATAATTTTAAGAAATCACCTTTTCAGGACAGAATTGAAGAAAAACAGTGTACTTAGTCGATATTCAAATTCATAAGGCACACTAGTAAAACATCTACTTTACTCTAAAGATTTTTATCCAGAGAAAATTAAATGGTGTGGATTAAGTGTGCAGATTAATGTAATTGAATTAAAATGGAAAGTATTAGACTCACAACATTGGATTTCCATTGATAAGGATTTGTTAAAAGGCTTGTAAAAAGCAGTATCATTGTCTTAACTTTTAGTGTTTTTTTTCTTTTTCTTTCAGTTTTTTAAAAAATATTCTATTTATTTATTTGAGATAGAGAGCGTGCGCATGCGCATATGCATGCTTGGAGGGGAAGTGCAGAGGGAGAGGGAGAAGCAGGCTCTCCACTGAGCAGGGAGCCCAATGTTGGGCTTAGTCCCCGGGGATCATGACCTGAGCTGAAGGCAGACGCTTAACCGACTGACTACCCAGGTGCTCCTTAACTATTTTAGTTTTTTATAAGATACATATATTGCAATATCTTGCACTATTTAGAAATTTATCCCCTGTCAAATGGGGGGAGAAGTTGTTAGTAAAGACTAGAGTTCCTACTTCCCTTCCTTCCATGCCTTAATAAATACAGTTTTGTGTGATTGGGTTTTCCTGTAAATTGGAACTAGTTACAATCAAGCTGACCAACTACACTTACATCTAGAACGTCAATTAAAAGGTTAAGAAGAGAAAACTCTAGTTTTGCAGGGCTTTTTTTGAAAATAACCCAAGTGTAGCATCAGCCTCAGAAAAAAGGATTGAAGGTGGGGAAACCGTAAATGAATAAAACCTATTCTAAGTACTATTCTGAGTACTCACTCATAAGCTTCTTTAAAAAAATTATAGTCCATCCTCATTATTTGTAGATTCTGTATTTGCAAATCTTTCTACTCAGTAAAAATGTATTTGTAACCTAGTCTAAGTACTATTCTGAGACCCATTCCCAATTAGCACCTTGCCAGATTGTTAATAATTATTCATTGGATGAATCTATATATAATATGAGTTAAGCTAGAAATGATGGCTTTCTGCTTCAGTTTTTAGGGAATGGCATTAAATATATGAGTTCCTTCAAAAGAGATTCATTTAATAAGAAAAGCTGTTATGGAGGTTTACCGAAATAAAGCTGGGGAAGAGGCAGGTTACTTACAGGAAAGGTACCTCTCTTCAGACCTGGTCTCCAAGGGCTGAAGCAAATCATAGGCATATGTCACACCCAGCTGATTATTAACCTGAAGAGTCATATTGCCAAGGACCCAGATTTGCCTTGCCTGTTTTCCAGTTTCTCCCTTTTCCATATTCCCCTTGCTTTATGTTTAAAATTTTAAACATTAAATACTGGTTAAAATTCTCTTTAATACTTTAAACAGCTTTAGGAAAGAAAGATGTGTAATTGAAAGAAATGAGCTTTATTTGGGCTTAAAACAAAAAGCCTGGTAAAGGCTTTTCCAGAAGAACTTGTACTCAGAACTTGGACAACTTGCATTATAATGCTTCTGTTGCATACAGATTATTGCATGCTTGTTTTCCAGACTGTAAAATAAACGAATGATATTTTGAACATACGTTTTTTAATAGCTTTGTAGATTTTTAAAATCTACTGTGTATCTTTAAGGCCCTACTTAATCTCAATTAAAGATACTGTGGGGCACCTGGGTGGCTCAGTGGGTTAAGCCTCTGCCTTTGGCTCAGGTCATGATCTCAGGGTTCTGGGATCGAGCCCTGCATCGGGCTCTCTGCTTGGT